>NC_029792.2:91106731-91114483 GCF_000816755.2 Arachis ipaensis | reverse complement strand
TAACTTGTTACCATTATTATAATGAACTGTGAATGACTTAAGAAACTCATTTCTTCATTCATTCAATCCCCTTGGTTTAAGGTTTTATTCATCTCAGTCATTATAATCACAGAGCTCAAACTCTTTACCGCGAGTTGACGGATTCCTTATTGACTAATCATTAATTCTACAAGTATTTAAATCATACCCAATATCCATTCAACTAGCACCCTAGGGTATTAGGTGTCCGGAATCAAAGTATAATAAATACATTGTTAATTACTATGACAGTCGCAGGTCAAAGAAACCTCTATTACTGTGTTCATCTTGAGAATATCCTATTGACAAATATACGGTAATTATAACCATTAGGAATTCTCAAAGTGAGTCAGTTCAATGGTCATATCTCTATATGCACCATCTATATATATAATTTAATAAATGAGATCTATTAATCTTCATCCAATGAAGACCATTATATACATATTGATCTTTTCGGATTATTAATGTCCTTTTTAATAATCCTATGACCAAGAACGATTTAGATTAAATTATAAAAGATTTATCTCTCAATATTGTGATCACTATCATAATGATAAATCTCTAAATTTAATCAAGGACGTTATTATATTAACATTTTAATATAATAACAACAACAAATTATTTGACATGTGATTGATTGGATTGTGGTCATACTACTTATTCCCAACAAGACTCAACCAAGAAACACAAAAATATTTTTGATTTTTATGATTTTATGAGTTTTTTGTATTTTCTTTTAATTTTTTTCGAAAATTATTTTGAAAAAGAAAAATAAGGATTCCAAAATTTTTAATATGAATTCCAGGAATCTTATGCTCTTTAGTCTAAAGCTCCAATCAAAGGGTCAGGCATGGCTTAATAGCCAGCCAAGCTTTAGTATGTAACTCAGACATGACACGCCTAACATGCCCTACAGTCAGCCAGGCTTTAACCTGCTTCATGAAACACTAGAATTCATTCTTAAAAATTCTGAAGAAAAAAAAAATATTTTTTGAAAGAATTTTTTTTTTTGAAAACTTTTTGAAAAGAAAACAAAAAGAAAGTTACCTAATCTGAGCAACAAGATGAACCGTCAGTTGTCCAAACTCGAACAATCCCTGGCAACGGCGCCAAAAACTTGGTGTTGTTGCCAGATCAAACTTGGCACTGATGTTACCGGACCAAAAGCTTGCCAAAAACTCGAACAATCCCCGGCAATGGCGCCAAAAACTTGGTATGCGAAATTGTTACTCAGGTTGTGAATTATTGTTCGAAATTGATTCCCTGGCGATGGCACCAAAAATGGATGCACATAACCATGGTCTAAACATATCTTCACAACTTCGCATAACTAACCAGCAAGTGCACTGGGTCGTCCAAGTAATAAACCTTACGTGAGTAAGGGTCGATCCCACGGAGATTGTTGGTATGAAGCAAGCTATGGTCACCTTGTAAATCTCAGTCAGGCGGATATAAAATAGTTATGGAGTTTTTGAAATTAATACTAAAATAAGGATAGAAATACTTATGTAAATCATTGGTGAGAATTTCAGATAAGAGTATGGAGATGCATTCATTCCTCTGAACCTCTGCTTTCCTGCTGTCTTCATCCAATCCGTCTTACTCCTTTCTATGGCTGGCTTTATGTAAGGATGTCACCGGTGCCAATGGCTACTTTCAATCCTCTCGGAAAAATGGTCCAAATGCTCTGTCACAGCACGGCTAATCGTCTGGAGGCATCACCCTTGTCATTGGTTGCATCCTATTCCTCTCTGTGAAAATGGTCCGATGCGCTGTCACTGCATGGCTAATCATCTTGGAGGTTCTCGATCATACTGGAATAGAAATTACTATCCTTTTGCGTCTGTCACTACGCCCAGCACTCACGAGTTTGGAGTTCGTCACAGTCATTCAATCCCAGAGTCCTACTCGGAATACCATGGACAAGGTTTAGACTTTCCGGACTCTCATGAATGCCGCCATCAATCTAGCTTATACCACAAAGATTCTGATTAAGAGATCTAAGAGATACTCATTCAATCTAATGTAGAACGGAAGTGGTTGTCAGGCACGTGTTCATAGGGAATGATGATGATTGTCACGTTCATCACATTCAGGTTAAAGTGCGAATGAATATCCAGTCCTTCTTCAACCTCTGAATCTGATTTTTGCTCAAGTCCCTCAATTTCAGCCAGAAAATACCTGAAATTATAGAAAAACACACAAACTCATAGTAAAGTCCAGAAATGTGAATTTAACATAAAAACTAATGAAAACATCCCTAAAAGTAACTAGATTCTACTAAAAACATACTAAAAATAATGCCAAAAAGCGTATAAATTATCCGCTCATCGGGGCACGGCTAGCATATATATAGGGAGGGGAGAAGGGGTTTTTTTCGAAAAAATAAAGGAAAAAAAGTAAAAGATAAAAGATTAAAGATAAAGATTTTTGAACAATAAAAAAATAAGTTGTTAATTTTAAAAGATAAGAAAAGATTTAAAGAGGATAGAAGATTAAAGAATTAAATGGAATAAAGAAAAAGAGTAATTAGAACTCAGAAGTTGTATAAACTGTGAAAAGAGCGATAGAAAAGGCATTAAAGGCAAGATATTAAAAAGATTTAAAAAAATATGAACAAGATGAAAAGATTTTGAAATCCCATGTTGTAAAAGTTATACAATTTTATTTTGAAAAGGGTAGGAAAAAAAATAAAATAATAAAAATGTTCTAATTTGAAGATTGTTTTGAAATGGATGTACTTGAATAGGATAAAAAACAAATTTGAAAAATGTTTTATTTTGAAAATTAAAATAAAATATATGAACAATGTTTTATTCAAAAATTAAAGAATTTTTGAAATTAGATTGGATGAAGATGAGTTGAATCAAGATGAGATTGAAAAATTAAAAATTACCTCCCTATTGTCTGATGCACTACTATTTCGTGGTATATTTTATACTGAATTGAGTGGGTTTTATCCATTATTCTCGCACGTATGCATATAAATTGCATGTTTTACATTTTCCTTCCTATTTTTGTGCTATGATTCAAAACATGCTTCTTTGGCCTTATATTTGCTAATTTTAATCTTCTCTTCTTACCATTAGATGCCGTGATATGTATGTTAAGTGATTGAAGAACTGAAGATTGATGGTTTAGAAGTTATAATAAACTCTCGTTGCAAGTATAGTCACTAAACCAAGCAATCAACCTTTCTTACAAATGTTTTGGTTGTCACAAGTAACAAACCCCTTTAAAATTGATAACCGAAGTATTTAAACCTCGGGTCGTCTTCTCAAGGAACTGCAGGGAAATATGTTCTTATTATTGGTTATGAAGATTGTAAATTGGGGTCTTTGAAAATATGGAATGAGTAATTTAAATGGCAAATAAAATAAATAAATAACTGTAAAATAAACTCTTGGAAAGGTATACGAAATTGGAAAACCTCTCCTAGTTATCCTTATCAATGGTGATGAGAATTGAATCTTAATCCCACTTAGTTAGCCTTTACTAAAGCAAAGGAAGATCAAGTGGATTAATTAGTCTGATCTTCAAGTTCTAGTCAATTCCTAAGAAAGGACTGGAATTATTGAAGTTCAATTCAATTAGCAAAGATAACAATTATCGATCATGTTGAGTTTGATAACTCCTGAGTTACTGATTTCTTAACCAAGACCAAAAGGGAAAAGTAAATCTACTTGAATAAAAATATCTTCAGATTGAAAGTAACAGTAACATAAACAAAAGAGAGCAATCATAAACTGAAATACCTTAAATAACATTAATTAAGAGAATTATCTGTAACATAGAAAAGTTCATAAATTAAATTGAGAAGATAATAAAAAGGAAAATTGAACCTGATAAAAAGGAATAATCATGAAAGCAAGAAAAAATCCTAAATCCTAATCCTAAGAGAGAGAGAGGAGAGAACCTCTCTCTAAAAACTACATCTAAATCATCAAAAGTGAATTATTGGAGGCTCTCCTTTGAATGGATGCATTCCCCCACTTGATAACCTCTGATCTGTGCCTTCTGGACTTGGATTTGGGCCAAAAAGGGCTTCAGAAATCGCTGGGAGCGTTTTCTGTAATTTCTGGTGTGTGGCCTCTGTCACGCGTCCGCGTGGGTCACGCGGTCGCGTCATTTGGAGTTTTCCTTGTCACGCGTTCGCTTCGGTCAAGCGCCCGCATCATCTGCGTTTTGCTCGTGGCGCACGATCGCGTCATTCACGCGTTCGCGTTGCTGCCTTTTTGCGCTAGGCATGCGGCCGCGTCGTCCATGCGTTCGCGTCGCTGCCAGCTTCTTCAAAAACTCCATTTTGTGCTTTTCTTCCATTTTTGTATGTTTCCTTTTCATCCTTTAAGTCATTTCTGCCTTAGAAGATCTGAAACTACTCAACACACAAATCACGGCATCGAATGGAAATAAAAGGGTAATTAAAATAATTATTTTTGAAGCATAGGAAACATGTTTTTCACTTACATCACATAATAAGGAAGGGAAAGTAAAACCATGCAATTAACATGAATAAGTGAGTGAAGGATTGAATAAATCACTTAAATTGAGCACAAAATATATCATAAAATATGGGTTTATCAACCTCCCCACACTTAAACAATAGCATGTCCTCATGTTAAATCCAAGATAAAGAGTAAGGTAAGGTTGAAGTGGTGGAATCTCATGTAATGCAATCTATTCTAAATGTAACTACCTAAATGAATCATGCAATTCTAATTGTTATTCACTTGTATATAAAACTTACATGTAGTTAAATTAATTCACATTCTCAAGGAATCATATATGCATAGCCAAACCTTAGATAATGAATAAGCACGTTTACAATTGAGATGGGAAAGAAAAATATTTTACAAACTTGCAAGACAATTAACAATTTAAGTAGAAATATATATTGATGAGCTATTGAACCCTCACTGGATTTTGTGTTTACTCTCTAGTCACTCAGTGTTTATTGGGTTAATCACTCTATTCTTCTTTTTATCCTTACTTTCTATAACTTTGTTCTTCATCTAACCAATCAACAATTATAGAATATAGGTATACAAAAATCATGAGGTCTTTTCCAAGGTTGTAATGGGGCCAAGGTAAAGGTAAGGGTATATGTATAAGGCTAAGTGAGCTAATAAGTGAATCCTTGATTAGTCTAAGATCTCACCTAACATACATATTTTGTAATTCAAAGGTTTCTTTACCTATTTACCCAAATTTTCCCACTTTTTATGTTACATGCTCATGCCTTAATTTTAATTTTTTTTATCCCATGTGCAATGCTTTATTTTACATTTGGGGGATTCTTTTGTATCCCCTTATTTGGGTACTGAAATAAAATATATAAATTTTTTTATGCACATGGTAATTTTATTATTTTGATTTCACATGAGCATGCTTCTCACATTCTTTTATTTTGAAATATTTTTATTCTTTTTAACATTCTACTTTTGTTTCTATCATCCATGTTCCCATAAGGTTCCCCACACTTAAACAATTACACAATTTCTATCTTAAGCTAACCAAGGATTTGACTTGGGATTTTTATTTTGTTTTTCTGCTTAAGACTAGTAATGTGGTTATAAAACAAGAGGGGATTTAAAGGCTCAAGGGGGCTAACAAGGGTGATATAAAAGGTAGGCTAATTTGGGATAAGTGAGCTAGAATCAAACAATGGCCTCAATCACTTTCCTGGTATGTATCTATATTCTATAATCGGACATATAGATTAAACAAAGTAAAGAACATCAGAAAAAAAAGAAGGACGAAACACACAGGAATAAAATAATATGGTTTGAATGTAACCATACAATTAAGCTCAAAACTCACAGGCTGTGTGTTCTCTAGCTCAAAAATCATATATCAGTTATGTATGTCATGCAGGTAAAAATTAAGAGTTCCCATTATTCTCAATGTAAATCTTAGGGTGGCTTTAAAGTTTTAGTGTTTCTCCTTGATGAAATGTTGTTAACTAACTAACATGTAATGCTATATATACAAGGTGTGTGGATTATTTCTGTTCTGTTCAAGTCTCTAGTTTACTTCCTTTTTGTATTTTCAATTCGAACTAAGCTATCTTATGCTAAAAAGGGTAAACTATACTAATTAATCCACATTTTCTATAACTAATAAGTTAGAATTGCAACTAAACTAAATGGCTAAAATATGAACTAAAGTGCAAAATGAAAAAATAGAGTAAAAATACATGAAAAGAGTAATGTATAAGTACTGAGAAATAAAAATAAAGATCAAAATACAGAAAAATAACAAAATAAAATAAAAAGAGTCTGTAGTGGTTCACCAAGAAAAATACGCCAGAGATGGCGACCTCCCCACACTTAAAATAAAGCATCGTCCTCGATGCTCACTCAAGCAGGGTGTGAAGGAGTGTCATCACTGGAAGGATGGGTGGCTGGAGTCTCTGTAGTGGTGGTCTAAGGATCTGTCTGCTGCAGAGGAGGTGCTGACTGAATAGGAACCTCTGGGTCTGCAGCCTTGGTATGTGAAATTGTGATCATCAACAATGGCGCCAAAGGACTTGGAGCTCTTAAACATGAATCACACTTTGTCACAATTCTGCACAACTAACCAGCAAGTGCACTGGGTCGTCCAAGTAATACCTTACGTGAGTAAGGGTCGATCCCACGGAGACTGTCGGCTTGAAGCAAGCTATGGTCACCTTGTAAATCTCAGTCAGGCGAATTCAGATGGTGATGGAGGATTGATAATTAAAAGATGAATAAAACATAAAATAAAGATAGAGATACTTATGTAATTCTTTGGTTGGAATTTCAGATAAGCGTATGAAGATGCTTTGTTCCTCCTGAACCTCTGCTTTCCTATTGCCTTCTTCCAATCATTCATACTCCTTTCCATGGCAAGCTTTATGTTGGGCATCACCGTTGTCAATGGCTACTTCCCGTCCTTTCAGTTAAAATGTTCAACGCACGCTGTCACTGCACGGCTAATCATCTGTCAGTTCTCGATCATGTTGGAATAGGATCCATTGATCCTTTTGCGTCTGTCACACTGAATATCTTGGAGAAGAAATAGACTTGAGTTGAATAGAAAAACAATAGTACTTTGTATTAATTCATGAAGAACAGCAGAGCTCCACACCTTAATCTATGGTGTGTAGAAACTCCACCGTTGAAAATACAAAAGAAAAAAAGGTCTAGGCATGGCCGAATGGCCAGCCCCCAAACGTGAAAAGGTCTATGAAAGTGTGTAAATACAATAGCAAAAGGTCCTATTTATAGAAAACTAGTAGCCTAGGGTTACAGAAATGAGTAATTAATGCAGAAATGTTCTTCCAGGCCCACTTGGTGTGTGCTTGGGCTGAGCATTGAAGCTTCCATGTGTAGAGACTTTTTTTGGAGTTAAACGCCAGCTTTTGTGCCAGTTTGGGCGTTTAACTCCAGCTTTTGTGCCAGTTCTGGAGTTAAACGCCAAAATTCTTGAGCTGTATTGGAACGCCTGTTTGGGCCATTAAATCATAGCAAAGTATGGACTATTATATATTGCTGGAAAGCCCAGGATGTCTACTTTCCAACGCAATTACGAGCGCGCCAATTGGGTTTCGGTAGCTCCAGAAAATCCACTTTGAGTATAGGGAGGTCAAAATCCAACAGCATCTGCGGTCCTTTTTCAACCTCTAAATCAGATTTTTGCTCAGGTCCCTCAATTTCAGCCAGAAAATACCTGAAATCACAGAAAAACACACAAACTCATAGTAAAGTC
>NC_029792.2:91103924-91106632 GCF_000816755.2 Arachis ipaensis | reverse complement strand
CCTCCTATCCACTGATGCTCAAAGCCTTGGATCCTTTTTATCACCCTTGCCTTTTGGTTTAAATGGGTATTGGCTTTTTCTGCTTGCTTTTCTTTTTATTTCTTTTTTCTTTTCTCTTCTCTTTTTTTTTCTGCAAGCTTTTCACTGCTTTTTCTTGCTTCAAGAATCAATTTTATGATTTTTCAGATCATCAGATAACATTTCTCCTTTTTCCATCATTCTTTCAAGAGCCAACAATTTTAACATTCATAAACAATCAAATTCAAAAATATGCACTGTTCAAGCATTCATTCAGAAAAACAATAGTATTGCCACCACATCAAAATAATTAAACTGTTTTAAAATTCGAAATTCATGCACTTCTTTTTCTTTTTCAATTAAAAACATTTTTCATTTTAAGAAAGGTGATGGATTCATTTTTATAGCTTTAAGGCATATACACTTAGACACTAATGATCATGTAATAAAGACACAAACATAAATAAACATAAAGCACAATTTTCAAAAAACAGAAAATAAAGAACAAGGAAATTAAAGAACGGGTCCACCTTAGTGATGGCACCTTATTCTTCCTCTTGAAGATCTTATGGAGTGCTTGAGCTCCTCAATGTCTCTTCCTTACCTTTGTTGCTCCTCTCTCATGGTTCTTTGGTCTTCCCTAATTTCATGGAGGAGGATGGAATGCTCTTGGTGCTCCACCCTTAGTTGTCCCATGTTGGAACTTAATTCTCCCAAGGAGGTGTTGATTTGCTCCCAATAGTTTTGTGGAGGAAAATGCATCCCTTGAGGCATCTCAGGGATTTCATGATGAGGGGTTTCCTCATGCTCTTGGTGAGGTTCTCTCACTTGCTCCATCCTTTTCTTAGTGATGGGCTTGTCCTCATCAATGAGGATGTCTTTCTCTATGTCAATTCCAGCTGAATTGCAGAGGTGACAAATGAGATGAGGGAAGGCTAACCTTGCCACAGTAGAGGACTTGTCCGTTACCTTGTAGAGTTCTTGGTATATAACCTCATGAACTTCTACTTCCTCTCTAATCATGATGCTTTGAATCATGATAGCCCGGTCTATAGTAACTTCAGATCGGTTGCTAGTAGGAATGATTGAGTGTTGGATGAACTCCAACCATCTCCTAGCCACGGGCTTGAGGTCATGCCTTCTTAGTTGAACCGGCTTTTCTCTTGAATCACTCTTCCATTGAGCGCCCTCTTCACAGTTGTCCATGAGGACTTGGTCCAACCTTTGATCAAAGTTGACCCTTCTAGTGTATGGGTGTGCATCTCCTTGCATCATAGGCAAATTGAATGCCAATCTTACATTTTCCGGACTAAAGTCTAAGTATTTCCCTCGGACCATTGTCAGCCAATTCTTAGGGTCCGGGTTCACACTTTGATCATGGTTCTTGGTGATCCATGCATTGGCATAGAACTCTTGAACCATTAAGATTCTGACTTGTTGAATGGGGTTGGTGAGAACTTCCCAACCTCTTCTTTGAATCTCATGTCGGATCTCCGGATATTCACCCTTTTTGAGCTTAAAAGGGACCTCGGGGATCACCTTCTTCTTGGCCACAACTTCATAGAAGTGGTCTTGATGCACCCTTGAGAGGAATCTCTCCATCTCCCATGACTCGAAGGTGGAAGCTTTTGCCTTCCCTTTCCTCTTTCTAGAGGTTTCATTAATGGTTATGGAAAAACAAAAAAGCTTTAGCTTTTACCACACCAAACTTAAAAGGTTGCTCGTCCTCGAGCAAAAGAAGAAAGAAGAGAGTAGAATAAGAAGAAATAGAGGAGATGGAGGGGGCTTTGTGTTTCGGCCAAGGGGGATGGGTAGTGTGTATGTTGTGTGAAAATGAAGGAGTGAAGATGGATTTATATAGGATTGAAGAGGGGGGCATGGTTCGGCCATTATGGGTGGGATTGGGTGGGAAAGTAGTTTGAATTTGAATGGTGAGGTAGGTGGGGTTTTATGAAGGATGGATGTGAGTGGTGAAGAGAATGGTGGGATTTGATAGGTGAGGGTTTTTGGGGAAGAGGTATTGAGGTGATTGGTGAATGGGTGAAGAAGTGAGAGAGAGGTGGGGTAGGTGGGAATCCTGTGGGGTCCACAGATCCTGAGGTGTCAAGGATTTCTCATCCCTGCACCATGTGGCATGCAAAACGCCCTTTGCTGCCAATCCTGGCGTTAAACGCCAGGCTGCTGCCCATTTCTGGCGTTTAACGCCAGCTTCTTGCCCATTCCTGGCATTAAACGCCAGTCTGGTGCCCATTTCTGGCGTTAAACGCCCAGAATGGTGCCAGACTGGGTGTTTAACGCCCATTCTGCTACCCTTACTGGCGTTTAAACGCCAGTAAATTTCTCCTCCAGGGTGTTCTATTTTTCATTTTATTTTTCCTTCTGTTTTTGTTTTTTTTTTCAATTGTTTTTGTGACTTCACATTATCATCAACCTACAGAAAACATAAAATAACAAAAGAAAATAGAAATTTAACATAGATAAGTAAAAATTGGGTTGCCTCCCAACAAGCACTTCTTTAATGTCAATAGCTTGACAGTGGCTCTCATGGAGCCTCACTGATGTTCAGAGCAATGTTGGAACTTCCCAACACCAAACTTAGGGTTTGAGTGTGGGGGTTCAACACCAAACTTAAAGTTTGGTTGTGGCCTCCCAACACCAAACTTAGAGTTTGACTGTGGGGGCTCTGTTTG
>NC_029792.2:91089997-91103900 GCF_000816755.2 Arachis ipaensis | reverse complement strand
TCTTGTCTCTTCAGAGGTAATCTCTGCCTAGTCAAGTCATCCAGTTCTTTGATGAGCAACGGAGGTTCATCCTCCCAAGTCTCATCACTAAACAACCTGGCATTTAGCTTCATGATTGCTCCAAGGTACTTAGCAACTTGCTCTTCAGTAACATCTTCATCTTCTTCAGAGGAAGAATACTCATCAGAGCTCATGAATGGCAGAAGTAAATTTAATAGAATCTCTATGGTCTCTGTGTGAACCTCAAATTCCCATAGTTCCTCATCAGGGAACTCCATGGAGGTCAGTGGACGTCCATTGAGGTCTTCCTCAGTGGAAATCACTGCCTCTTCCTCCTCTTCTAGTTCGGCCATGTGAGATGTGTTTATGGCCTTGCACTCTCTCTTTGGATTCTCTTCTATATTACTTGGGAGAGTACTAGGAGGGAGTTCAGTAATTTTCTTACTCAGCTGACCCACTTGTGCCTCCAAATTTCTAATAGAGGACCTTGTTTCAATCATGAAACTTTGAGTGGTTTTGATTAGATCAGAGACAATGGTTGCTATGTCAAAGTGGCTTTGCTTAGAATTCTCTGTCTGTTGTTGAGAAGATGATGGAAAAGGTTTGCTATTGCTAAACCTGTTTATTCCACCATTATTGTTGTTAAAACCTTGTTGAGGTCTCTGTTGATCCTTCCATGAGAGATTTGGATGATTTCTCCATGAAGGATTATAGGTGTTTCCATAGGGTTCTCCTATGTAATTCACCTCTTCCATTGCTGGTTCTCAGGATCATAAGCTTCTTCTTCAGAGGAAGCTTCCTTAGTACTGCCTGTTGCTGCTTGCATTCCAGACAGACTCTGAGAAATCATATTGACTTGTTGGGTCAATATTTTATTCTGAGCCAATATGGCATTCAGAGTATCAATCTCAATAATTATTCACAGGATTCCTTTCAGAAGTGTACATGAATTGGTTATTTGCAACCATTTCAATGAGTTCCTGAGCTTCTGCAGGCGTCTTCTTCAGATGAAGAGATCCTCCAGTAGAGCTATCTAATGACATCTTGGATAGTTCAGACAGACCATCATAGAAAATTCCTATGATGCTCCATTCAGAAAGCATGTCAGAAGGACATCTTCTGATCAGTTGCTTGTATCTTTCCCAAGCTTCATAGAGGGACTCACCTTCCTTCTGTCTGAAGATTTGGACTTCCACTCTAAGCTTGCTCAATTTTTGAGGTGGAAAGAACTTTGCCAAGAAGGCATTAACTAGCTTTTCCCAAGAGTTCAGGCTTTCTTTAGGTTATGAATCCAACCATGTCCTAGCTCTGTCTCTTACAGCAAAAGGAAAAATCATAAGTGTGTAGACTTCAGGGTCAACCCCATTGGTCTTGACAGTGTCACAGATTTGCAAGAATTCAGCTAAGAACTGATGAGGATCTTCCAATGGAAGTCCATGAAACTTGCAATTCTGTTGCATTAGAGAAACTAATTGAGGCTTAAGCTCAAAGTTGTTTGCTCCAATGGCAGGGATTGAGATGCTTCTCCCATAGAAGTCGGGAGTAGGTGTAGTAAAGTCACCAAGCACCTTCCTTGCATTGTTGGCATTGTTGTTTTCGGCTTCCATGGTTTCTTCTTCTTTGAAAAGCTCTGTTAGGCCCTCTAGAGAGAATTGTGCTTTAGCTTCTGTTAGTTTTCTCTTCAAGGTCCTTTCAGGTTCAGGATCAGCTTGAACAAGTATGTCTTTATCTTTGTTCCTGCTCATATGAAAGAGAAGAGAACAAGAAAGTAGGGAATCCTCTATGTCACAGTATAGAGATTCCTTGAGATGTCAGAGGAAAAGAAGAATAGAAGGAGGAGGTAGATAGAAGAGAATTCGAACACATAAAGAAGGGTAGAGTTCGAATTGCACCTTGAGGAGGAGTGTTAGTCCCTTAAATAGAAGGATGTGAGAAGAGGGGAAGAATTTTCGAAAATAAATTAAGAAGATTTTGAAATAATAAAAAGAAATTTGAAAATTTGATTGAGATTTTTGAAAATTAAGATTGGGAAAGAAATTAAGTGATTTTTGAAAACGATTTTGAAATTAGAAATAAAAAAGATATGATTGAGAGTTGATTTTGAAAAAGATGTGATTGAAAAGATATGATTGAGAAGATATGATTGAAAATCAAACTAAAAAGAGAAAGTTTTAAAATTAAAGTTGATTTACTTGACTAACAAGAAATTAGAAGATATGATTCTAGAATTAAAACTTATGATCCTTTCTTAATAGGCAAGTAACAACTAGAAAATTTTGAAGTAAATCATTAATTATAACAAGGATTTTCGAAAATAATAAAAAATGGAAAGAAATTGATTTTGAAGAGATATGATTGAAAAGATATGATTTGAAAAAGATTTGATTTTGAAAAATTATGAAGATTTGAAAAAAATTTGAGTTAAAAACAAAATCTTCCCTCTACTGTCATCCTGGCGTTAAACGCCCAAAATGCTACCTTTTTGGGTATTAAACGCCCAGCCAGGTACCCTGGCTGGCGTTTGAACACCAGTTTTCCTTCTTCACTGGGTGTTTTGAATTCCCAGCTTTTTCTGTTTGATTTCTCTGCTGAATGTTCTGAATCTTCAATTCTTTGTATTATTGACTTGAAAAGACACAATTTTGAAAATATTTTTGAATTTTTAATGATGAGAAACAATAAAAATTGCAACTAAGATCAAATAAACAATGCATGCAGGACACCAAACTTAAAAATTTTCATATAGGAGACACTAACAAATTGAGAATGCATATGAGAAACAATGAAACACACAAAACAAGAGAATTTAAAGAGCAGAGCAATGAAATCATCAAGAACAACTTGAAGATTAATGAAGAACATATTGCATGTTTTCGAAAAATGCAGGAAGAATGCAATTGACACCAAACTTAAAAGTTGATACTAGACTCAAACAAGAAACATAAAATATTTTTTATTTTTATGATTTTATAATTTTTTTGTGATTTTCGAAACTTATATGGAAAAGAAAATAAAGGGATTCAAAACCTTTAATAAGAATTCCAGGAATCATGCAATGTTAGTCTAAAGCTTCAGTCTAAAAAGATAAGACATGTTTCTCAGTGAAAATGTTCAACGCACGCTGTCACCGCACGTCTAATCATCTGTCGGTTCTCGATCATGTTGGAATAGGATCCATTGATCCTTTTGCGTCTGTCACACGCCCAACATTCGCAAGTTTGAAGCTCGTCACAGTCATCCCTTCCCAGATCCTACTCAGAATACCACAGACAAGGTTTAGACATTCCGGATCTCAGGAATGGCCGCCAATAATTCTAGCCTATACCACGAAGGTTCCAATCTTAGATTAGAAACCCAAGAGATACGCATTCAAGCCATTGCTAGTAGAACAGAGGTGGTTGTCAGGCACATGTTCATAGGTGAGAATGATGATGAGTGTCACAGATCATCACATTCATCAAGTTGAAGAACGAATGAATATCTTGGAGAAGAAATAGACTTGAGTTGAATAGAAAAACAATAGTACTTTGTATTAATTCATGAAGAACAGCAGAGCTCCACACCTTAATCTATGGTGTGTAGAAACTCAACCGTTGAAAATACAAAAGAACAAAAGGTCTAGGCATGGCCGAATGGCCAGCCCCCAAACGTGAAAAGGTCTATGAAAGTGTGTAAATACAATAGCAAAAGGTCCTATTTATAGAAAACTAGTAGTCTAGGGTTACAGAAATGAGTAATTAAAGCAGAAATATTCTTCCGGGCCCACTTGGTGTGTGCTTGGGCTGAACATTGAAGCTTCCATGTGTAAAGACTTTTCTTGGAGTTAAACGCCAGCTTTTGTGCCAGTTTGGGCGTTTAACTCCAGCTTTTGTGCCAATTCTCGAGTTATACACCAGAATTCTTGAGCTGTCTTGAAACGCCTGTTTGGGCCATCAAATCCTGAGCAAAGTATGAACTATTATATATTGCTAGAAAGCCCAGGATGTCTACTTTCCAACGCAATTGAGAGCGCACCAATTGGGTATTTGTAGCTCCAGAAAATCCACTTTGAGTGCAGGGAAGTCAGAATCCAACAGCATCTGCGGTCCTTTTTCAGCCTCTAAATCAGATTTTTGCTCAGGTCCCTCAATTTCAGCCAGAAAATACCTAAAATCTCAGAAAAATACACAGACTCATAGTAAAGTCCAGAAGAGTGATTTTTATTTAAAAACTAATAAAAATATAATAAAACTAATTAAAATATACTAAAAACATAATAAAAACAATGCCAAAAAGTGTATAAATTATCCGCTCATCAAGCCTAAATCTGATGCGGGGCCTCTTGCTGGGGTGCAGCCTGCTCCGGGCCTGCCTGCTCAGCCTCTCTCTGTGGATGGGTCTCTGCCTCGTGATCATCCGTCTCCTCCTCAGATGGCTCTGATGGTGTGTCAGGCTCGGAGGGGATGTCGCCGCCAGATCGGATCAACAGCTTTAGGTGTTCATAGCGTCGCTTGCTGTGATGCTCAGATCTCTTATAACGGCACCGGTTGCGGCGCTCCATCTGGTCTAGCTACTAAAACAGGTGGTGTACGAGGTGATAAACGGGCTCTGAGGCAGGTGGAGGTGCAGTGGTGGTAGCTGGGGTAGCTGTAGATGAAGAAGGTCTGGCGGAAGGTGCGGCTGTCTCATCAGTAGTAGTGAGGAATGGAGGTCTGTAGCCCAAAGCCAGAAAGTTCCTGCTGTGAGGGATAATCTTCTTGCATTCTGCAGCAGGTGGCTTCTCATCAGCATCCTCCCAAGGCACGTCAGCTCGACGGCCGAGCTGGGTAATCAGATATGGAAAGGGGAGAGTGCCTCGGACGTGGACCCTAGCCATGTAGTACCGGATGAAACATGGCAGGTACAGGTCCTTACCCTCGATCACACACCAGAGGAGGGTGATCATAGTGGCAGGTAGCTCCGTCTCATGAGTACTCGGCATAATAAAGTTGCTCAGGATCTGGTGCCAGAGCCGAGCCTCATCATTTAAGTATATCCGATTGATTCCCTTAGGCATGGTGGTGTTCTGACCCATGACCCATAGGACAGTCGGGTCAAGGGCTATGTCCCAGTCAAACTTTATGAAGCGCATGTTCTCCTCAGCCTTTTGGTAACCATCAAGCTGATTGGATTTAGGCTGAAGCTACAGAATATCCTCAATGGCCTCTTTAGTGACCAATATCTGCTTCCCTCTTAGGTTCACAGTATCTAGGGAAGTTTTGAAGTAATTTCAGTAAAATTCTCTTACCCAAGAAGCATTGACCTCTGTCAGGTTTCTCTCCAGGAGGAACCAGCCTCTTTGTTTGATCTGATCAGAGGTGTATTGCTGGAGTTCTTCCAGAATTTTCAGAGTCTGCTCCAAGTATAGGTTCCTGGAGGTTGCAAACACCGGATACTTCAGCTCGCAGTATCTGTTCGCAAACTTAATGGGATCAGTGGCAGGGAGTAGCTGGTCAGCCTTCCCCTGCAGGGTAAAGTGTTTCTCCCTCCAGGAGTCATCATGCATGATGTCCAGGATGGACATAGAAGATTCTCCTCTTTTCCGTTTGCCAGTTGTTGCCTTTTCTTTTCCTTTTCTTTGAGTGTCAGACATCCTGAAACAAGGAAATCTATGAGATAATAAAAACAGGAAAACAAATAGGTAAATAACAAAATAAGCACAAAGTGGCAAAGGAGCAGTAGAATAATGAAATGAGTTGAGTAAATGTGCATTATGGATGGTATAGGAGTTAGAAATCTGAAAAAAAAATTCACAATCCAAAATGTAATATAAATAAAATTCATGTTAATTAGGAAAAATTGTCATCATGCCTTGGTTTAGAAGGTTAAGGAGAATAGTGAAAAACCAAGAAGAGATGTTGTGAAAGTTAGGTTGGTTAGGGATGAAAAAGAGGTTAGGAAGTTGAAATCAGTGAGTTAGTAAAAAGAAGGTTAGAGTAAGTGGTAGGATGATCATTTTCTAAGTAACAAGAATTTGCAATTAGAAGCTACATTCAACTCATATTCAAACAAGGAAGAAGACGAAGATTCATATAGGTATGGAAATAGCAAAAAGTAGAATTGAAGCATCCAAAAGGCAATTTATTAACCAGGAAATCGAAAAGAATAAGAAAGCTTGCCCGTGCATACATGAATTGGTTTGGTAAAAGCTGAGTAAAGCAGAATTCAAATTGCCAAAACCAAAACATGAATGAAAATCATAATAGTTTACAGAAATTTGGGCAGCATTCTGGCTAAAAGTGGATGGTCCTGGAAAATAAACAGCAAGCAGAACAGTTCATATGAATTAAAAGAAATTGCAAAAAGATATAAATAATTTGAACATGAAAGAGCAGTTGTAATAGCAGCATGAACAGTAAGAACATCATATGAACAATACTTAGATCACAGCAACAGCAGAATTGCAAAAATTATAAAACAAGTAGCACGAACAGCGCAATTAATCAGGCCTAAATCCACTAACCACATCCTATGCTACCTAACCACCTAGAATCCACTACAACATGCATATCTAACTAGCCTAATTATGAACATAAACGGAAAAAATTCAAATAACTGCAAAAGAAAAGAAGAGTGGCGTTCGGCGGAACCTGGTAGGCGAATGAATGAAAGTGGGGCAGAGAGATGGCTGGGGGGTGGTTGCGGTGGTGGCTGACGCGACGGTTGAGGCGGTTGGCGCAACGGTGAACGGCGAGAGGAAAGAGAAGGAGGTTGGGGGGCACGAATGGGTAGGATTTCGCGTGGCTGAGGGGGTTAATGAATTTGAATCCACGCGATCGTGTGGGGCACACGGTCGTGTGGCTGGGGTGGAATGGGGGTTGACGCGATCACGTGGGTGGCGCGATCGCATGCAATTTAAAAAATGGTGAATGACGCGGTCGCGTGAGGCATGCGACTGCGTCGCTGGAAATTGGGCGAAACGCACAATTCCAGCGTCATTTTAGCGCAACTCTCTGTCTCCTTTGGTGTGTTGTGCAATCCACGCGACGCGATCGCGTCGCTCACGCTTTCGCGTGGGATGGGTGTTGTGCAAGTGATGCGATCGCGTCATAGACACGACCGCGTGGGTCGTTTTGTGCTAAACGCACAACGGCCGCACGATTCTAGCCCAACTTTCTGGGCGTTGGATCTTTACGCCGATCTCCAGGTCACGCGGCCGCGTGAATGACACAGATGCGTGAGGAGTGTTTTACGCAATTGACGCGATCGCATGAGCGATGCGGTCGCGTCGCACGCCTTTTCTTCTTTTTTTTTTTCAAATGCAATTATGCAATTATGCAGTATGCAATGCTAATGAATAATATTCAGGTTCAATTTGAAAAAGAATAAAAATAAATAACACGAAATAAAACTGAAAAAGAAACGACCATACCATGGTGGGTTGTCTCCCACCTAGCACTTTTAGTTAAAGTCCTTAAGTTCGACATTGGATGAGCTTCCTGTTATGGTGGCTTATGCTTAAATTCATCCAGAAATTTCCACCAATGCTTGGAATGCCAACGGCCTCCGGGGTCCCAAACTAGGCATGTAAAGCTTCTGAGCAGCTTCAAACAGATTCTCAGGCTCCCGGGGTGGCGAATGTCAGAATAGATTCCAGGATACCAAACTTTTCTTTTAAATCCGCCTCCATCTTGATCTATATTTTTCCATCCGGGCGGTTTAGAAATTGTATTCTCACCAAGATGACCAAATGTCTTCTGTGATCCATTCGATTGATCAAGATGCCAATCCGTGTACTTCGAGTTGAAGCATGGAACCTTATTGAACCTTGTGTACCAGCTCTGAGTGCAAGCCATTTCCCTCTTACTCTTAAAGCCGCAGAGAGCTCTAAGCTGGCCATCTGTTTCAAGCAAACCATATTCAAGTGGAAAAGTAAAGATAAAGGTTAAGGATTGTACCCACTTGAAGCTTGTATTAGGTGGTAATGGCCTTGGGAGAGGTGTTTCCAGTGGTTCTGTAAGCTCTACTCCCTTGTGCTCTTCTGTGAATTTCTCTACTTCTTTGCAAAATTCTTCAAATGCATCCATGTCCTGATCAAAGTCTTCTATGTCTTCCTCATCACTTAAGTCATAAACTGGAGGTTGAAAGAAATCTACCTCCGCATCGTCTTCGTATTCACTTGGGGAAGATTCTTCGATCTCAAATAATTCACCTGCGGATGCAAGTTCATTACTAGGAGAACTTGACTTGAGATTATCATCATCAAGGAAACTTGCTTCTTGGATTATTCCGTCTAATTCTTCATAAAAGATTTGCCTTGGGGGTTGTGCACTATCCTCCTTAGCATCAATTGTAACGTCCTTGACAGAATTCTCCACAACTCTGGATTCCCATGGAAGTTCAGTGTCTCCTAAGTCTTCAACCAACTCTTCTTCTTCTATAATGACAGCTTCCTCTACTTGTTTCAGTACGAAGTCATGCTCTGTTCTGTCCACTGGAGTTTCTAGTATCTCCTTCATGCTACGCTCTTCATTAGATTGTCCACATGGGATTGTGGAAGGTCCTTGAATGTTTGAACGTCTAGAAGATAATTGAGTTATTGCTTGCTCCAGTTGATGAAGGGTTGTTTGAAGTTGATCTACTGTTTCCTTTAGGCGAACCTGTAATTCTGGAGGTGATGGATGTGGACATGGTACATAGGGGAGTGGTGGTGTTTGAGAGTAATCAGATTGGGATTGGGGTAAATAAGGATCATATGGTGGTGAATGGTGAAAAGGCGCTTGGGAGTGTGGCAGTTCAAAGCTACGTTGAGAGGGTGGTCTATAAGCATAGGGTGGAGCTTGTTGGTAGTTTCAAGGATGTCCACCATATCTATTAGCTTGGTATGCATTGTAGAATGGTCTTTGTCCATGATATCTTGGAGGGTGTTGTTGCCTAAAGGGTTGATCAAATCCTCTTGGCTCCATCCATCTTTGATTTCTCTAACCTTGATGCATATTCCTGTTATAGCTTTCACTTCTTTCAACAATATTAGAACCAAACTCAAAGCGGGAGGGGTGAGAATTCATAGTAGCTAATAAAAATTAAAAAGCAAAAATAAAATAAATAAACAGGCAAAATAAAATATTTACAATAACCAATAATAAGGCACACGTTTGCAATTTCCCGGCAACGGCGCCATTTTAAAGAACTGAAGATTGATGGTTTAGAAGTTATAATAAACTCTCGTTGCAGGTATAGTCACTAAACCAAGCAATCAACCTTTCTTACAAACGTTTTGGTTGTCACAAGTAACAAACCCCTTTAAAATTGATAACCAAAGTATTTAAACCTCGGGTCGTCTTCTCAAGGAACTGCAGGAAGTATGTTCTTATTATTGGTTATGAAGATTGTAAATTGGGGTCTTCGAAAATAAGGAATGAGTAATTTAAATGGCAAATAAAATAAATAAATAACTGTAAAATAAACTCTTGGCAAGGTATACGAAATTGGAAATCCTCTCCTAGTTATCCTTATCAATGGTGATGAGAATTGAATCTTAATCCCACTTAGTTAGCCTTTACTAAAGCAAAGGAAGATCAAGTGGATTAATTAGTCTGATCTTCAGGTTCTAGTCAATTCCTAAGAAAGGACTGGAATTATTGAAGTTCAATTCAATTAGCAAAGATAACAATTATCGATCACATTGAGTTTGATAACTCCTAAGTTACTGATTTCTTAACCAAGACCAAAAGGGGAAAGTAAATCTACTTCAATAAAAATATCTTCAGATTGAAAGTAACAGTAACATAAACAAAAGAGAGCAATCATAAACTGAAATACCTCAAATAACATTAATTAAGATAATTATTTGTAACATAGAAAAGTTCATAAATTAAATTGAGAAGATAATAAAAAGAAAAATTGAACCTGATAAAAAGGGATAATCATGAAAGCAAGAAAAAATCCTAAATCCTAATCCTAAGAGAAAGAGGAGAGAACCTCTCTCTAAAAACTACATCTAAATCATCAAAAGTGAATTATTGGAGGCTCTCCTTTGAATGGATGCATTCTCCCACTTCATAACCTCTAATTTGTGCCTTCTGGACTTGGATTTGGGCCAAAAAGGGATTCAGAAATTGCTGGGAGTGTTTTCTGTAATTTCTGGTGCGTGGCCTCGGTCATGCGTCCGCGTGGGTCACGCGGTCGCGTCATTTGGAGTTTTTCTTGTCACGCGTTTGCTTCGATCAAGCGCCCGCGTCATCTGCATTTTGCTCGTGGCGCGCGATCGCGTCATTCACGCGTTCGCGTCGCTGCCTTTTCCCGCTAGGCATGCGGCCGCGTCGTCCATGCGTTCGCGTCGCTGCCAGCTTCTTCAAAAACTCCATTTTATACTTTCCTTCCATTTTTGTATGTTTTCTTTTCATCGTTTAAGTCATTCCTACCTTAGAAGATCTGAAACTACTCAACACACAAATCACGGCATCGAATGGTAATAAAAGGGTAATTAAAATAATTATTTTTAAAGCATAGGAAACATGTTTTTCACATACATCACATAATAAGGAAGGGAAAGTAAAACCATGCAGTTAACATGAATAAGTGAGTGAAGGATTGAATAAATCACTTAAATTGAGCATAAAATATATCATAAAATATGGGTTTATCAATGATTTCAGGTTTTTCAGGGTAGGAATGGCTTAGAGGATGGAAGGGAAGCATGCAAAAGTGGAAGGAACACAAGAAGTTGAAGTTTTGAGATGCTGGCAGCGACGTGCACGCATAGACCATGCGTACACATGACCAGCGCAGAAGGCAAGTGACGCGTACGTGTGGCTGACACATACGCATGACCAGCGCAGAAGGCAAGCGACGCGTACGCGTTACTGACGCGTACGCGTGACCGGGAATTTGTGCAAGCGACGCGTACGCGTTACTGACGCGTACGCGTGACCGGGAATTTGTGCAAGCGACGCGTATGCGTGACTGGCGCGTACGCGTGACAGAGCGTCACGTGCTGCATTAAACAGAAGATGTTGGGGGCGATTTTTGGGCTGTTTTTGGCCCAGTTCCAATCCCGAAAACACTGCTTAGAGGCTGCAGAGTGGAGCTGGAGAGGGGGATCATTCATTCCACACTTCATTCAAAATTATTAGGTTTTAGATGTAGTTTTCTAGAGAGAGAGGCTCTCCCCTCTCTCTAGGTTTAAGGTTTTTCAGCTTTGTTTCTTCTCAATTTCAAAATTCTACTTTACTTTAATTTAGTTTTCTTTTACATTCTATTATTCTAGCATCTTAGTTTAATTTTCCTTGTTGATGTTTTTATTTTTGCAATTTAATTTATGAACTCTTCATGTTAGATTCAATTTCCTTTTTAATGCAATTTGAGATATTTCATGTTATTTCTCCTTCATTTATTTATTATCATTGATGCTTGCAATTGTTGGTTTTAGTTTTTACATTCTCTTATTATTTTTCTATGCTTTTATTTTGTACCCACTAAGTGTTTGATAAAATGCTTGGTTGGATTTTAAATTAGCTTTTTATGTTCTTAGCTTGGATTGAATAATTTGGATACACTTGAGTTATCAAAACTCTCTTGTTGGTTGGTGATTGAAAGTTGCTAGTTAGCTTGAGCTTCACTAACTCTAGTCTTTGATTAGGACTTGTGAGCTCAAGTTGAATTGCTCACTTGACTTACCTTCAATTGTTAGAGGTTAACTAAGTGAGAGCAAAAGGCAATTACCATCACAAGTGAATATGATAATGAGGATAGGAATTCCAATTCTCAAGCCTTGCTAGGACTTTTCTTAATTGTTAGTTAACTTCCTTGTCATTTATATTCCTTATTCAACATTTAAAAACCCAAAAATATACTTTCCCATAACCAATAATAACTACACTTCTTTGCAATTCCTTGAGAGACGACCCGAGGTTTAATACTTCAGTTAATTTTATTGGGTTTGCTTAAGTGACAAACAATTTAAATTTTGATTGAGGTTTAATTGTCGGTTTAGACTATACTTGCAACGTGGTAATTTTTGTGAAAATCTTTACCGACATTTTTCCTCAGTCAATTTTTGGCGCCGTTGCTGGGGAGTTGCAAACGTGTGCCTTATTATTGGTTATTGTACATATTTTCCTTTTGCTTATTTGTTAGTTTTAGGACTTTATTGCTTATTTTTATTCGCTTTTGTTTTTATTCACTACTATGAATTCTCACCCCTTTGGCTATGAGTTTGGTTCAAATTTTGTTGTAGGGAATGGAAATTATAATGAGAACATGCATCAAGGATGGGACAATCAAAGGTGAGAGGAGCCTCAAGCTTATGGACAACCCTCTTGGCAACAACCTCCACCAACTTACTATGAGCAAGAGTCATTCCAAGGTGCGTACCAAGACAATGGATATAGTGAACCCCCTTGTAGTTACCAATAAGCCCCACCATATGCCTATGAACCCCTTCCTCAACATAGCTTTGAACCACCATACTCACAAGCCACCTACAGCCAAACACCTCCGAATGATCCTAACCCTTATCCACCATACCAACCACCTTATGAACCATATGAACCATACATAGAACTACCCTAATTCTAACCCAATTACTCCCAAAAACCACCACCTCAATATACACCACCTCCAATGTATGCGAATTTTCAACCACAAGATGAATTTTCTTTTCCACCACAATCCTCCATAGGAGAATGTCCATATCCATCAATCCAAGAGCCATATGATCCTAATTATGTTAGCCAAGCGGAATGAGAGTCAAAGGATCATCTCAAGGAAGCATTGGATCAACTTTAAGCAACCATCCATCAAAGGTTCAACCCATGTGAGAACAAGGGATTGAAGTGTGTTGTGCAACAAGTGGAAAAGATGGAGAGTGTTGAACCGCCATATCCTTATCATGATGAACCACCCTCTTATCATGAACTTTTCCTCCCAAGTAATGAACCTTCATATCCACCCCAATCTCCAATGGATGACACTCTAAGTGTTCTTCTTCAAGAGCAAAGAGAGATGCAAAGGACAACACTAGAGTTTGTAGCTACCTTGACCGAAGTAGTAGGTAATTTAGCCTCTCTGTGCTTCAACACTCAAAGTACCCCCATGGCTACAGATGGAGAATCAATAGAAGAGCATAGCATGAAGGAGACACTAGAAACTCCGGTGGAGAATGTGGAATGTGACTTTGTACTGGAACAATTGGAGGAAGCTGTAATTTTTTAGGCGGAAGAAGTGGTTGAGGACTTAGGAGATGCTGAACCTCCATGGGAATCTAGAATTGTAGAGTATTCCTCCAACAAGCTTGAAATTGATGTTGAAGAGGTTAGTGCATAACCTCCAATGTATATTGCCTATGAAGAATTGGACGGAATAGATTAAGAAGCAAGTTTCCTTGGTGATGATGATCATGAATCAAGTCTTCCTAGTAATGAATCTACATCCGCAAATGAACTCCTTGAATATGAAGACCCTTCTCTGATTGAGTCTGAGAGTTATATAGAAGTAGAAGTCCTTCCAAAAGGATGGACAGGAGTTGAATACGCTTTGTCAAGATAGTTGGAGACTTCTCTACCTAGGTTGTTGTCTACTCCTTCATTTGAGTGGGTAAAACTTATCTCTATTAGCTTTATTGTCCCACTTGAGTATGGTATGCTTAAAATGGATGGCCAACTTAGGAAGCTTTGTGGAATTTAGCATAAGAGAAGGATGTTTAGTGGTTGGAGTTGCAAATCAAGACTCATTAAGGTTGAGATTTCAAGAGCTAGATGCAAGGGTTGGACTAGTGATCAATTGGTTGGATCTAAGAGAAGAGTTTGGTACTTCATTGAGAATTTAGATTGCTTGCCACCCGGTTGGAACAATGATGATCCACTTAAAGACGGGTGTAGAAACAAGATTTGGGATCCGGGCATACAAGAGGATCAACTTTGGGAGCTCAAAGCTTGCGATGCGA
>NC_029792.2:90961604-91088219 GCF_000816755.2 Arachis ipaensis | reverse complement strand
TTAAGGTTTGGTAAATTCACTTGGAAATATTGGAGCTTAATGGAAGTCCAAGCGTTGGTGGGAGTTTCAAGATGAGTTCAAGCACAAGCCACCATGACAAGGAGCTCACCAAATGTCCAACTTAAGGACTCTAACTAAAAGTGCTAGGTGGGAGACACCTCACCATGGTAAACTCTTCCAATTTTATCTTTTATTTATGTTGGTAATAAATTGAATTTTTATTTTTAGTTAGAATTATTTAGTTTAAGTTGCGGTTTTACTAGTTTAACAATATTTGGATTTATTTTGGTAGCTTGTTAGTTAACTAAAAAAAAACGGCAACCCATGCGTGCGCATGGGCGACGCGTGAGCGTGGATGCCAATTTTGCTCTCAAATATAACAAACAGAGAGTTGTGATGGAATCGTGCGGGTGGTGTGCTAGAGGCACAATTCAACCCACGCGTATGCGTCCCTGATGTGTACGTGTCATCTGCATTTCTGGTTTTTCACGCGTGGGTGTGACCGACGCACACGCGTCGTATCTAAATGCTGCCCCAGTCAAAATGAACAGAGAGTTGTGCGAAAAGTGTGCTAAAACTATGCGTTTAGCACAATTGCTCGCCACGCATTTGTGTGCATCACGCGTACGCCTCACCTTTCTTTCTCGCCTTTCACACGTTCGCGTCGTTGACGCGTACGCGTCAATGCCTATTTCTCTCTTCCACACTCAAGCGTAACCCACGCGTACGCGTGGATTTAAATGAGCTAATCCCTGACGCGAGGATCCCTAGCCTCATGCGCGTACCTTTTCTCTTCTCTTCCCTCCAACGTATCTTTCTCTTCTTCCCCACTTCCCTCCATTGAAGCACTCATTACCATCACCCTCACATCACCGCTCCAGTCCGGCGACCCCGAACCGCCACCGGCCACCCCTCTTTCCTTTCCTTTCTTATTCTCCTTCTTCCCTCTCTATCTCCCTTCTCGGCCATTTCGCCTTCTCCCTGACCCCAGCTCCGCCTTTCACCATTGGTGCCTCTACCACCTACCATCATTACTTTCCCTTCTCTCTCTCCCTCATCCATTCACCTTATTTCTGTCACCCTTTGATTTTGTTCATGATCAAAAGCACATAACAGCCCCTGTCTCAGCTCCCAGTGCCAGCTCTGCCTCAACCACCACTGTCAGCGCCACCTCTGGTGTGGCCTTGTGCTCTATTCCACCCCTTTAGCTCCCCCATCCTTTCCATTTCCATTTCTGTCTTCATCCAGGTTTCCCCTGTTTCTCCTCTGTTCTTCCTCTATTCTGTTTACATTCTGTTTAAGTAGAATAGTTAGCATTGCTTAATTTCTGCTCAATTAGGTTAGTTAGAAATGCATGTTTAGTTGATCCTAGGTGGTTAGGTAGTTTTAGGATTCTGGTTAGTGGATTTAGGTCTGTTTTTGCTACTGATGCTGTCTGGAATGGTTGATTTTCATTTGTTTTGTTGTGTGATGATGATGTTGATTTCTTTTGGGTATGCTATATGTTGCTGTTGTTGCTACTTTGCTTGCTGATGTTCACTTCATATTAATTGACTGTGATTTATGATGATTGAGTAATCTGAATTCATATGAACTACGTTTATTTTGTTATTTGACTAATCCGGGAACGCTCACTTTACTGCCGGAATGCTGCCGAATTTTTCTAAAATCCTTATGCTATTAATTTCCAATTGTGAATTGAATTTCGGATGTTTTACCTTGATACGTTCTATTATGGCCAAGTTCAATTCATGATTCATTCGGTCAGCATTTCCGCATTTCCTTTGGTTCCCTTTTCATGTGTATTTGTGAATGATAGAATCAAGGAACTAGTTGACGGATTTCTGTGTCAATTAGAACCTTGCTGACCAATGAATTTCGAACTCCCTCTATGTTTGAATTTTTCAAGTTAGGTTCCAAATTTTGCTTCTTCATGGTCCTGTTTCAATTTTAACTTCTCCTTGACCATTGAAGTTGTTTCATAAATTTTCTGTTTGGCCTAATCTTGTGTTATCTTGTTTGAGGTTCTTTGAAGTTGCAATTGTTGGTGCCTTTTTGCTTTTGTAACCATTTTAAACTTTCAATTTCAACTCAATTTCGGTTACATAAGTACTTAATCAATTCAAATCCACCAATTTTTGCACATGAGTGATCAAAAACATTGATGATGACTTGTATTTATCTTTTATGCCTTTGTGCCTTACATATTTCATTATCAATGACTTGCATTGCCTTATATGAATGTGAGTTGCTTGTCATTTATAATTTTGGATGCTATCTTGGTTAAGAACAATATTGGCTATGCTATTAACATTCAACTTCCTTTCTTCTAACTTTTTAACTTTTAACTAAATGGTTTTTAACCTTCTTTTAATTTTCCTTTTTAAACTGACTTTTTAATTATTCTTTTGATGCATAACAATGTTGCTTCTTAAGGACTAAGAAAGTGATTTCCTTTATACATAATTCATTAGAATGTGAATTCTGACTGATTTTGAATACTGTTTATACTCCCTTCCAAGTTAATTGCAGCTTTTGTGACTCACTTCATGCTTTAGCTTTAACTCCTCTATTGCCTATCTTCTATTTGTTTTGCTTACATATTGTTTGCCTTTCTATTTCTCTGCTTTGTTTAATAATCTGTATCCTTTAATTTCTGTTTTCAGGATGTCTGACAGAGGAAAAGGCAAAGCCAAGGTCACCTCCAATAAGAGGAAAAGGTCACAGCCATCCACTGAGCCGGCGACCTTAGGCTTATTTGAGCGGAAGCTTAATGAGAAGGAGAAGGCTGACCAAGTTATACCTTCCAACAACTCATATAAGTTTGTCAACCTATACTGTGAGCTCAGATTTCCTCACTTTGATAAGCGGAACCTCATTGTGGAAAAGAAACTAGCTGTACCCTCCGATCTGAAGCAGTATACTGAGCGTGGGATTGCAGAGAGGGGCTGGGTATTACTGGACAGAGAGCTAGTGTGAGTGGACGAGTCTTGGGTCCGGGAGCAATTTCTACCGAGCGACCCTTGATGCAGTTCATCTTAGAGACAGGCAGATTCTGATTACAGAGGAGGCTATTGAGGACATCTTCCACTTTCAGCCTAAGAGCAGTGATAAAGATGCCTTCCATCAGGCTGAGGGGGATATTAAATGCATGAGTTTTGATTGGGACACAATGCATCGTACGGTTGCCCTTCTTGATGCCCCTTGGGAGCAATGATGCAAGAAAGAGACTTCGCGAGGCATTAAGTTCGACTATCTCACGAAAAAATCCAAGTTGTGGCAGCAGATTCTATGCACCTATGTCATGCCCAGTACTCACTCTACTGAGGTCCCGGCTAATATGGTATTTCTGATTTGGTGTGTCTTAGAGGGGAAGGAGCTGTACCTTCCATGACTCATCAGGAGATACATGTACTAGGCCAATATCAAAGGCAACCTACCATTCCCTTGTTTGGTCACACAGCTAGCTTACCGGGCTGAGGTACCCTGGGAGCAGGGCGATGAGGCACCAGCCGCTCATGGTAAGGAGAAGGTTATCCCTTGGGATGACTGGTTTGGTGACCGCCCAGTAGTCCGACGCAGAGACCGAGCAGCCATAGCAGTAGCTACTGAGCCGACTACTTCTTCAGCTACAGCAGGACCATCTGCACCATCTCGATCAGCACCTTCATCTGCATCACAGCCGGTCTACCGTCTTGTGCAGCGCCTCTTTGAGCGCATAGATCGGATGGAACAGCGCTTATTGCGACGTTATGAGCAGTCTAAGTGTCACAACAAGCGACGCTATGCACATCTGAAGCTGATTGTGACTTGGGGTATACAGACATTCGCTCTGAGCCTGACATACCCTCGGAGCACTCTGAGGAAGAGGAGGATGAGCAGGAGGAGGCCCAGCAGGAGGTGACTCAGCCTGAGCATCCTACAGAGCCACAGGCACCTGCACAACTGGTGCACAAAATTGTGATCATCAATGGCGCCAACATCATGGTACGCACAATTGTAATCTCAACTCTTTGTCACAACTCTGCACAACTAACCAGCAAGTGCACTGGGTCGTCCAAGTAATAAACCTTACGTGAGTAAGGGTCGATCCCACGGAGATTGTCGGCTTGAAGCAAGCTATGGTCATCTTGTAAATCTCAGTCAGGCGGATTCAAATGGTTATGGAGAATTGATAATTAAAATATGAATAAAACATAAAATAAGATAGAGATACTTATGTAATTTATTGGTAGGAATTTCAGATAAGCGTATGAAGATGCTTTGTTCCTCCTCAACTTCTGATTTCCTATTGCCTTCATCCAATCATTCATACTCCTTTCCATGGCAAGCTTTATGTTGGGCATCACCGTTGTCAATGGCTACTTCCCGTCCTCTCAGTAAAAATGGTTCAAATGCACTGTCACCGCATGGCTAATCACCTGTTTGTTCTCGATCATGTTGGAATAGGATCTATTGATCCTTTTGCGTCTGTCACTACGCCCAACACTCGCGAGTTTGAAGCTCGTCATAGTCATCCCTTCCCAGATCCTACTCGGAATACCACAGACAAGGTTTAGACTTTCCGGATCTCAGGAATGGCCGCCAATAGTTCTAGCCTATACCACGAAGGTTTTAATCTTAGATTAGAAACCCAAGAGATACACATTCAAGCTTGTTTGCATGTAGAACGGAGGTGGTTGTCAGGTATGCGTTCATAGGTGAGAATGATGATGAGTGTCACGGATCATCACATTCATCAAGTTGAATAACGAGTGTATATCTTAGAGAAGAAGTAGGCATGAATTGAATAGAAAATAGTAGTACTTTGCATTAATTCATGAAGAGCAGCAGAGCTCCACACCTTAATCTATGGTGTGTAGAAACTCCACCATTGAAAATACATAAGAACAAGGTCTAGGCATGGCCATGAGGCCAGCCTCAAACGTGAACATATAAGTTCAAAAGATGTAAAAGTGTGTAAAAGTCTTATTTATAGAAAACTAGTAGCCTAGGGTTACAGAAATAAGTAATTAATGCAGAAATCTTCTTTCGGGCCCACTTGGTGTGTGCTTGGGCTGAGCATTAAAGCTTTCATGTGTAGAGACTTTTCTTGGAGTAAAATGCCAGCTTTTGTGCCAGTTTGGGCGTTTAACTCCAGCTTTTATGCCAGTTCTGGCGTTTTGACGCTAGAATTTCTATGGTGATTTGGAATGCCGGTTTGGGCCATCAAATCTTGGGTAAAGTATGAACTATTATATATTGCTGGAAAGCCCAAGATGTCTACTTTTCAACGCAATGAAGAGCGCGCCAATTGGACTT
This sequence comes from Arachis ipaensis, assembly GCF_000816755.2. Lineage (NCBI taxonomy): Eukaryota > Viridiplantae > Streptophyta > Magnoliopsida > Fabales > Fabaceae > Arachis > Arachis ipaensis. The sequence goes on along the minus strand of NC_029792.2, from coordinate 91,082,918 downwards.
CTATAGCTCCAAAAAATCCACTTCGAGTGCAGGGAGGTCAGAATCCAACAGCATCTGCAGTCCTTTTTCAGCCTCTGAATCAGATTTTTGCTCAAGTCCCTCAATTTCAGCCAGAAAATACCTGAAATCACAGAAAAACACACAAACTCATAGTAAAGTCCAGAAATGTGGTTTTTATTTAAAAACTAATAAAAATATAATAGAAACTAACTAAAATATACTAAAAACATAGTAAAAATAATGCCACAAAGCGTATAAATTATCCACTCATCACAACACCAAACTTAAAATGTTGGTTGTCCCCAAGCAACTGAAAATCAAATAAGATAAAAAGAAGAGAATATACAATGAATTCCAAAAACATCTATGAATATTAGTCTTAATTAGATGAGCGGGGCTATTAGCTTTTTGCTTCTGAACAGTTTTGGCATCTCATATTATCCCTTGAAGTTCAGAATGATTGGCATCTATAGGAACTCAGAATTCAGATAGTGTTATTGATTCTCCTAGTTCAGTATGTTGATTCTTGAACATATTTACTTTATGAGTCTTGGCCGTGACCCTAAGCATTTTGTTTTCCAGTATCACCACCGGATACATAAATGCCACAGACACATAACTGGGTGAACCTTTTCAGATTGTGACTCAGCTTTGCTAAAGTCCCCAATTAGAGGTGTCCAGAGCTCTTAAGCACACTCTTTTTGCTTTGGACCACGACTTTAACCGCTCAGTCTCAAGTTTTCACTTGACATCTTCACGCCACAAGCACATGGTTAGGGACAGCTTGGTTTAGCCGCTTAGGCCAGGATTTTATTCCTATGGGCCCTCTGATAAACCCATATTTTATGATATATTTTGTGCCTAATTTAAGTGATTTATTCAATCCTTCACTCACTTATTCATGTTAATTGCATGGTTTTACTTTCCCTTCTTTATTATGTGATATATGTGAAATACATGTTTCCTATACTTTAAAAATAACTATTTTAATTACTCTTTATTACCATTCGATGCCGTGATTTGTGTGTTAAGTAGTTTTAGATATTCTAAAGGCAGGAATGACTTAAAGGATGGAAAGGAAACATACAAAAATGGAAGGAAAGCACAAAATGGAGTTTTTGAAGAAACTGGCAGCGACGCGAACGCATGGGCGACGCGGCCGCATGCCTGACGCGAAGAGAGCGCGACGCGAACGCGTGAATGACGCGAACACGCACCTTGAGCAGAATGCAGATGACGCGGATGCATCACCGAAGCGAACGCGTGATAAGGAAAACTCCAGATGACGCGACCGCGTGACCCACGCGGACACGTGACAGAGGCCACGCACCAGAAATTACAGAAAATGCTCCCAGCGATTTTTGAAGCCCTTTTTAGCCCAGATCCAAGTACAGAAAGCACAGATTAGAGGTTATAAAGTGGGAGAATGCATCCATTCAAGGGGAGTCTCCAATTATTCACTTTTCATGATTTAGATGTAGTTTTTAGAGAGAGGTTCTCTCCTCTCTCTCTTAGGATTAGGATTTAGTATTTTTCTCGCTTTCATAATTGCCCCTTTCTATCAGGTTCAACATTCCTTTTAATTATTTATTTTCTCAATTTAATTTATGAACTTTCCTATGTTACAGATAATTCTCTTAATTAATGTTATTTGAAGTATTTCAATTTATTATTGCTCTCTTTTATTTATGTTACTGTTGCTTCCAATCTGAAGACATTTTTATTCCAGTAGATTTATTCTAAATTCTAAACCGTCAAGCATCCGTTCTTCACCCTCCTATCCACTGATGCTCAAAGCCTTGGATCCTTTTTATTTTTCTCTTGCCTTTTGGTTTAAAGGGCTATTGGCTTTTTTTGCATGCTTTTTCTTTCTCTTTTTTTTTCTCTTTTTTTTTCTTTTTTTTTCGCATGCCTTTCACTACTTTTTCTTGCTTCAAGAATCATTTTTATGATTTTTCAGATTATCAATAACATTTCACTTTTTCCATTATTCTTTCAAGAGGCAACAATTTTAACATTCATAAATAACAAATTCAAAAATATGCACTGTTCAAGCATTCATTCATAAAAACATAAAGTATTTCCACCACATCAAAATAATTAATCTGTTTTAAAATTCGAAATTCATGTACTTCTTTTTCTTTTTTTTTGCAATTAAAACACTTTTTATTTAAGAAAGATGATGGATTCATAAGACATTCATAGCTTTAAGGCATAGACACTAAGACACTAATGATCATGTAATAAGACACAAACATAAATAAAAATAAATCAAAAAAATTCGAAAAATAGAAAATAAAGAACAAGGAAATTAAAGAACGGGTCCACCTTAGTGATGGCGGCTAGCTCTTCCTCTTGAAGATCTTATGGAGTGCTTGAGCTCCTCAATGTCTCTTCCTTGCCTTTGTTGCTCCTCTCTCATGATTCTTTGATCTTCTCTAATTTCATGAAGGAGGATAGAATGCTCTTGGTGTTCCACCCTTAGTTGTCCCATATTGGAACTTAATTCTCCTAGGGAGGTGTTAATTTGCTCCCAATAATTTTGTGGAGGAAAATGCATCCCTTGAGGCATCTCAGGGATTTCATGATGAGGAATTTCCTCATGCTCTTGTCCATGAGTGGGATCTCTTGTTTGCTCCATCCTTTTCTTAGTGATGGGCTTGTCCTCATTAATGAGGATGTCTTCCTTTATGTCAATTCCAGCTGAATTGCAAAGGTGAAAAATGAGATGAGGGAAGGCTAACCTTGACAAAGTAGAGGACTTGTCCGCCACCTTGTAGAGTTCTAGGGATATAACCTCATGAACTTCTACTTCCTCTCCAATCATGATGCTATGGATCATGATAGCCCGGTCTATAGTAACTTCAGACCGGTTGCTAGGGGGAATGATTGAGCGTTGGATGAACTCCAACCATCCCCTAGCCACGGGGTTGAGGTCATGCCTTCTAAATTGAACCGGCTTCCCTCTTGAATCTCTCTTCCATTGAGTGCCCTCTTCACAAATGTCTATGAGGTCTTGGTCCAACCTTTGATCAAAGTTGACCCTTCTAGTGTAGGGGCGTTGATGAGCGAATAATTTATACGCTTTTTGACATTGTTTTTAGTATGTTTTTAGTAGGATCTAGTTACTTTTAGGGATGTTTTCATTAGTTTTTATGTTAAATTCACATTTCTGGACTTTACTATGAGTTTGTGTGTTTTTCTGTGATTTCAGGTATTTTCTGGCTGAAATTGAGGGACTTGAGCAGAAATCAGATTCAGAGGTTGAAAAAGGACTGCTGATGCTGTTGGATTCTGACCTCCCTGCACTCAAAGTGGATTTTATGGAGCTACAGAACTCAAAATGGCGCGCTTCCAATTGCGTTGGAAAGTAGACACCCAGGGCTTTCCAGCAATATATAATAGTTTATACTTTGGCCAAGAATTGACGATGTAAACTGGCGTTCAACGCCAGCCTTCTGCCCAAATCTGGCGTCCAGCGCCAGAAAAGAATCTGGGGATTGTTCGAGTTTGGACAACTGACGGTTCATCTTGTTGCTCAGATCAGGTAATTTTCTCTTTGTTTTCTTTTCAAAAATTTTTCAAAAATAATTTCAAAAATCTCTCATCTGTTTTCGAAGAAAAAAAAATAATAAAAATGTTTTCAAAAATTTTATTCAAGATTTTTAAGAATGAATTCTAGTGTTTCATGATGATTTGTTGAATCTCTATTCCTTCTTCTTTTGCTCGAGGGCGAGCAACATTCTAAGTTTGGTTTGGTAAAATAATTATGTAAAGGATCTATAGCTCAGTGGTAGAACATTTGACTGCAAATAAAGAGATCCCTGAGATACCTCAGGGGATACATTTTCTTCCACACAATTATTGGAAGCAACTAAGGGTGGAATATCAAGAGCACTCCATCATCCTTCATGAAATCAGAGAAGATCTAAAAGCAATAAAGGAGGAGCAACAAAGACAAGGAAGAGACATAGAAAAGCTCAAGGACATCATTGGTTCCTCAAAAAGGAAACGCCACCATTACTAAGGTGGATTCATTCCTTGTTCTTATTTCTTCTGTTTTTCGTTTTCTATGTTATGTACTTATATGTATTTGTGTCTTCATTACATGATCATTAGTAGTAGTAACTATGTCTTAAAGTTATAAATGTCCTATGATTACTCTCACACAAGTACAAAGAACATGGAACACAATTTCGTGCACCAGGCGTACATCTTCTTGCATCATGGGCAAATTGAATGCCAACCTTACATTTTCTGGACTGAAATCTAAGTATTTCCCCCGAACCATGTAAGCCAATTCTTTGGGTCCGGGTTCACATTTTGATCATGGTTCTTAGTGATCCATGCATTGGCATAGAACTCTTGAACCATTAAGATTCCGACTTGTTGAATGGAGTTGGTGAGAACTTTCCAACCTCTTCTTCGAATCTCATGTCGCATCTCCAGGTATTCACCCTTTTTGAGCTTGAAAGGGACCTCGGGGATCACCTTTTTCTTGGCCACAACTTCATAGAAGTGGTCTTGATGCACCCTTGAGATGAATCTCTCAATCTCCCATGACTCGGAGGTGGAAGCTTTTTCTTTCCCTTTCCTCTTTCTAGAGGTTTCTCCGGCCTTAAGTGCCATAAATGGTTATGGAAAAACAAAAAGCAACGCTTTTACCACACCAAACTTAGAAGGTTTGCTCGTCCTCAAGCAAATGAAGAAGGAAGAGAGTAGAGGAAGAAGAAATAGAGGAGATAGAGGAGGGTTAGTTTTTCGGCCAAGGGGGAGAAGTAGTGTTTAAGATGTGTGAAAATGAAGGGGTGAAGATGGGTTTATATAGGATTGGGGAGAGGGTAAGGTTCGGCCATGTATGGGTGGGTTTGGGAGGAAAAGTGGTTTGAATTTGAATGGTGAGGTAGGTGGGGTTTATGATGGATGGATGTGGATTGGTGAAGGGTTTATGGAGAAGAGGGTAGGATTTGATAGGTGAGGGGTTTTTGGGGAAGAGGTATTGAGGTAATTGGTGAAGGGTATTTGGGGAAGAGTATTATGAAAAGGTGTGAAGAAGAGAGAGAGTGAGTTGAGGTTGGTGGGGATCCTGTGGGGTCTACAGATCCTGAAGTGTCAAGGATTTCTCATCCCTGCACCAATTAGGCTTGCAAAACGCCTTTTGCTGCCAATCCTGGCGTTAAACGCCAAGTTGCTGCCCATTTCTAGCGTTTAACGCCAGCTTCTTGCCCTTTTCTAGCATTAAACGCCAGTCTGGTGCCCATTTCTGGCGTTAAACACCAGCTTCTTGCCCTTTTCTGGCATTAAACGCCAATCTGGTGCCCATTTCTGGTGTTAAACGCCCAGAATGGTGCCAGACTGGGCGTTTAACGCCCATTCTGCTGCCCTTACTGGCGTTTAAATGCTAGTAGGCTTCTCCTCCAGGGTGTGCTATTTTTCATTCTGTTTTTCAGTTTGTTTTTACTTTTTCAATTATTTTTGTGACCTCACATGATCATCAATCTACAGAAAATATAAAATAACAATGGAAAATAAAAATTTAACATAGATAAGTAAAATTGGGTTGCCTCCCAACAAGCGCTTCTTTAATGTCAGTAGCTTGACAGTGGGCTCTCATGGAGCCTCACAGATACTCAGAGCATGATGATGGCCTCTTAACACCAAACTTAGAGTTTGGTTGTGGCCTCCGAACACCAAACTTAGAGTTTGAATGTGGGAGTTTTGTTTGACTCTGTATTGAGAGAAGCTTTTCATGCTTTTTCTCCATGGTTACAGAGGGAGATCCTTGAGCTTTAAACACAAGGGAGTCCTCATTCACTTGAAGGACCAATTCTCCTCTGTTAACATCAATCATAGCTTTTGCTGTGGCTAGGAAGGGTCTGCCAAGGATGATGGATTCATCTATACACTTCCCAGTATCTAGGATTATGAAGTCAGCAGGGATGTAGTGGTCTTCAACCTTTACCAAGACATCCTCTACAAGTCCATAAGCCTGTTTCCTTGAATTGTTTGCCATCTCTAGTGAGATTCTTGCACCTTGTACCTCAAGGATCCCCAGCTTCTCCATTACAGAGAGAGAGGCATGAGGTTTATGCTTGACCCTAGGTCACACAGAGCCTTCTCAAAGGTCATGGTACCTATGGTACAAGGTATTGAGAACTTTCCAGGATCTTGTCTCTTCAGAGGTAATTTCTGCCTAGTCAAGTCATCCAGTTCTTTGGTGAGCAAGGGGGGTTCATTCTCCCAAGTCTCATTACCAAATAGCTTGGCATTTAGCTTCATGATTGCTCCAAGGTACTTAGCAACTTGCTCTTCAGTAACATCCTCATCCTCTTCAGAGAAAGAATACTCATCAGAGCTCATTAATGGCAAAAATAAATTCAATGGAATCTCTATGGTCTCAGTGTGAGCCTCAGATTCCCATGGTTCCTCATTAGGGAACTCCTTGGAGGCCAGTGGACGTCCATTGAGGTCTTCCTCAGTGGACGTCCATTGAGGTCTTCCTCAGTGGAGATCACTGCCTCTTCCTCTTCTCTAGGTTCGGCCGTGTGGGTTATGTTGATGGCCTTGCACTCTCTTTTTGGATTCTCTTCTGTATTGCTTGGAAGAGTACTAGGAGGGAGTTCAGTAATTTTCTTACTCAGCTGACCCACTTGTGCTCCAAATTTCTAATGGAGGACCTTGTTCCAGTCATGAAACTTTGAGTGATCTTAATTAAATCAGAGACTACAGTTGCTAATTCGGAGTGTTTCTGCTTAGAATTCTCTGTTTGTTGCTGAGAAGATGATGGAAAAGGTTTGCCATTGCTAAACCTATTTCTTCCACCATTATTGTTGTTAAAGCCTTGTTGAGGCCTCTGTTGATCCTTCCATGAGAGGTTTGGATGATTTCTCCATGAAGGATTATAGGTGTTTCCATAGGATTCTCCCATGTAATTCACCTCTTCCATTGCTGGGCTCTCAGGATCATAAGCTTCTTCTTCAGATGAAGCTTCTTTGGTACTGACTGTTGCTGCTTGCATTCCAGACAGACTCTGAAAAATCATATTGACTTGCTGAGTCAATATTTTGTTCTGAGCCAATATGGCATTCAGAGTATCAATTTCAAGAACTCCTTTCTTCTGACTTGTCCCATTATTCACAGGATTCCTTTCAAAGGTGTACATGAATTGGTTATTTGCAACCATTTCAATGAGTTCCTGAGCTTCTGCAGGCGTCTTCTTTAGATGAAGAGATCCTCCAGCAGAGCTATCCATTGACATCTTGGACAGTTCAGACAGACCATCATTGAAGATACCTATGATGATCCATTCTGAAAGCATGTCAGAAGGACACTTTCTGATCAATTGCTTGTATCTTTCCCAAGCTTCATAGAGGGATTCACCTTCCTTCTGTCTGAAGGTTTGGACTTCCACTCTAAGCTTGCTCAATTTTTGAGGTGGAAAGAACTTTGCCAAGAAGGAATTGACTAGCTTTTCCCAAGAGTTCAGGCTTTCTTTAGGTTGTGAATCTAACCATATCCTAGCTCTGTCTCTTACAGCAAAAGGGAAAAGCATAAGTCTGTAGACCTCGGGATCAACCCCATTGGTCTTGACAGTATCACAGATTTGCAAGAATTCAGCTAAGAACTTATGATGATCTTCTAATGGAAGTCCATGAAACTTGCAATTCTGTTGCATTAGAGAAACTAATTGAGGCTTAAGCTCAAAGTTGTTTGCTCCAATGGCAGGGATAAAGATGCTTCTCCCATAGAAGTCGGGAGTAGGTGCATTAAAGTCACTAAGCACCTTCCTTGCATTGTTGGCATTGTTGTTGTTTTCGGCTGCCATGGCTTTTTCTTGTTTGAAAGTTTTTGTTAGGTCCTCTATAGGGGGTTGTACTTTAGCTTCTCTTAGCTTTCTCTTCAAGGTCCTTTCAGGTTCAGGATCAGCTTCAACAAGAATGTCCTTGTCCTTGCTCCTGCTCATATGAAAAGAGAGGAGAAGAAAATATAGAATCCTCTATGTCACAATATAGAGATTCCTTGAGGTGTCAGAGGAAAATAAAAATAGAAGGATGAGGTAGAAAAGAGAGAATTCGAACTTATCAAGAGGGACAGAGTTTGAATTGCTCATAATGGAGAAGTGTTAGTCCTTTAAATAGAAGGATTTGAGAAGAGGGGAAGAATTTTCAAAATTAAAGTAAAAAGATTTTGAAATAATTAAAAGAAATTTTGAAAATTTGGTAAATTATTTTCGAAAACTAAGATTGGGAAAGAAATTAAGTGATTTTTGGAAAAGATTTTGAAATTAGAAATCAAAAAGATATGATTGAAAATTAATTTTGAAAAAGATGTGATTGAAAAGATATGATATGATTGAGAATCAAATTAAAAAGAGAAATTTTTAAAATTAAAGTTGATTACTTGACTAACAAGAAATTAGAAGATATGATTCTAGAATTTAAAATTTGATCCTTTCTTAATAGGCAAGTAACAACTTGAAAATTTTGAAGTAAATCATTAATTGTAGCAAGGATTTTCGAAAATAATAATAATTAAAAAATGGAAAGAAATTGATTTTGAAAAGATATGATTGAAGAGATATGACTTGAAAAAGATTTGATTTTGAAAAAGATTTGAATTAAAAACAAAATCTTCTCTCTAGTGTCCTCTTGGCGTTAAACGCCCAGAATGGCATCCATTCTGGCGTTTAACGCCCAAAATGCTACCTTTTTGGGCGTTTAATGCCCAACCAGGTACCCTGGCTAGCGTTTAAATGCCAGTTTTCCTTCTTCACTGGGCGTTTTGAACGCCTGGCTTTTTCTCTGTAATTTCTCTGCTGCATGTTCTGAATCTTCAATTCTCTGTATTATTGACTTGAAAAGACACAATTTAAAAATTTTTTTTTTGAATTTTTAATGATGAGAAATAATCAAAATGCAACTAATCATGGAAAACTAAGATTAAATCAACAATGCATGCAAGACACCAAACTTAGAGGTCTCTATACTAAGGACTATAACAATTTGAAAATGCATATGAGAAACAACAAAAGACAGAAACCAAGAGAATTTAAAGATCAGAGCAAGGAAATCATCAAGAACAACTTGAAGATCTATGAAGAACATAGTGCATGTAATTTTTGAAAATTAGAAGAATGCAATTGACACCAAACTTAAGATTAGACACTAGACTCAAACAAGAAACATAAAATATTTTTGATTTTAGGATTTTATAAATTTTTTTTGTGATTTTTCGAAAATTATATGGAGAAGAAAATAAAGAGATTCAAAATTTTTAATGAGAATTCCAGGAATCATGCAATGTTAGTCTAAAACTCCGGTCCAGGAATTAGACATGGCTTACTAGCCAGCTAAGCTTTTAGTAAAAGCTTCGGTCCAAAACACTAAACATGGCCAATGGCCAGCCAAGCTTTAGCAGATCATTACTTTCAATAGGAAAATTGATAGAAATCAATAAGCTCTTGTGATGATAAGTTGAAACCTCGGTCCAAAAGTTTAGACATGGTTTCACAACCAGCCAGACTTCAACAAGATGAACCGTCAGTTGTCCAAACTCGAACAATCCCTGGCAACGGCGCCAAAAACTTGGTGCACTAAATTGTGATAATCAATGGCGCCAACATCATGGTACGCACAATTGTAATCTCAACTCTTTGTCACAACTCCGCACAACTAACCAGCAAGTGCACTGGGTCGTCCAAGTAATAAACCTTACGTGAGTAAGGGTCGATCCCACGGAGATTGTCAACTTGAAGCAAGCTATAGTCATCTTGTAAATCTCAGTCAGGCGGATTCAAATGGTTATGGAGAATTGATAATTAAAATATAAATAAAACATAAAATAAGATAGAGATACTTATGTAATTCATTAGTAGGAATTTCAGATAAGCGTATGAAGATGCTTTGTTCCTCCTAAACTTTTGCTTTCCTATTGCCTTCATCCAATCATTCATACTCCTTTCCATGGCAAGCTTTATGTTGCGCATCACCATTGTCAATGGCTACTTCCCGTCCTCTCAGTGAAAATGGTCCAAATGCGCTGTCACCGTACGGATAATCAGCTGTTGGTTCTCGATCATGTTGGAATAGGATCTATTGATCCTTTTGCGTCTGTCACTACGCCCAGCTCTCGCGATTTTGAAGCTCGTCACAGTCATCCCTTCCTAGATCCTACTCGGAATACCACAGACAAGGTTTAGACTTTTTGGATCTCAAGAATGGCTGCCAATAATTCTATCCTATACCACGAAGGTTTTAATCTTAGATTAGAAACCCAAGAGATACAGATTCAAGCTTGTTTGCATGTAGAACGGTAGTGGTTGTCAGGCACGTGTTCATAGGTGAGAATGATGATGAGTGTCACCGATCATCATATTCATCAAGTTGAAGAACGAGTGTATATCTTAGAGAAGAAGTAGGCGTGAATTGAATAGAAAACAGTAGTACTTTGCATTAATTCATGAAGAACAGCAGAGCTCCACACCTTAATCTATGATGTATAGAAACTCCACCATTGAAAATACATAAGAACAAGGTCTAGGCATGGCCATGAGGCCAGCCTCAAACGTGAACATATAAGTTCCAAAGATGTAAAAGTGTGTAAAAGGTCTCTTAAATACAATAGCAAGAAGTTCTATTTATAGAAAACTAGTAACCTAGGGTTTACAGAAGTGAGTAAATGATGCAGAATCCACTTCAGGGCCCACTTGGTGTGTGCTTGGGCTGAGCGTTGAAGCTTTCACGTGTATAGGCTTTTCTTGGAGTTAAACGCCAGCTTTTGTGCCAGTTTGGGCGTTTAACTCCAGCTTTTATGCCAGTTCTGGTGTTTTGACACCAGAATTTCTATGCTGACTTGGAATGCCGGTTTGGGCCATCAAATCCTGAGAAAAGTATGGACTATTATATATTGCTAGAAAGCCCAGGATGTCTACTTTCCAATGCAATTGAGAGCGCGCCAATTGGGCTTATGTAGCTCCAGAAAATCCACTTCGAGTGCAGCGAGGTCAGAATCCAACAGCATCTGCAGTCCTTTTTCAGCCTCTGAATCAGATTTTTGCTCAGGTCCCTCAATTTCAGCCAGAAAATACCTGAAATCATTGAAAAACACACAAAATCATAGTAAAGTCCAGCAATGCGATTTTTTATTTAAAAACTAATAAAAATATAATAGAAACTAACAAAAATATACTAAAAACATAGTAAAAACAATGCCAAAAAGCGTATAAATTATCCGCTCATCAACAGCCATAGTCGACAGAGCCAGAGGCACATACTTTGACAGGCGACGATATAGATGCAGACGTTGACCTTGCTCACCCAACTTGATTTGAGGAGCATCGAGGACGATGCTGTTATTTAAGTGTGGGGAGGTCACCATCATCAGTGGAGTCTATATTTTGGTGAACCATTTCAAACTTTTGTTCTATTTTGCTTTATTTTGTTTTATTTTTTTAGTACTTGCACATTTTTACTTTATTGTACGTTTGTTTATTTTTACTTTGTTGCATTTTGTACTTTGGCTTGCATATATCTTAGACTTTTAGTTTGAATTGCACTTTTAATTTATTAGTTGTGATTTAAAAAAATATGGATTATTGAGCTTAGTTTACCCTTTGCATATGAGAATTTGGTTTGATTGAAAATAGGGAGTGAACTAAAAATTTTTAATAACTTTTCATAATCACAACATTTCATTTAGTATATATATAAAATGATAAATGTTGGTCAATGTTTATACCCTGGGTCGAGCTATGCGACCCGGGCTAATCGAAGACAAAAGCGACTGACCTCCTTAGGTGAGGTCTCCCGATCTCTCCCTTTAAAGAGTTCGGCCAAATCGCCATAAGAAGCCCAAAGCAGGCCCAAATAAAGGAACACAGCCCAATCTAAAGGCAGCCAAAGCCTAGAAAGATAAAGGCGATTCTCCTTAAAGATAAGATGACTTCACTAAAAGATAAGATAAGATAGTTAACTTATCTTATCTAAAAAGGTCAGCCCACACCACTATAAATACACTGGAGCACCCAGGTATAACTCATACTCTGATTCTACACCAAAATATCTGTTTAAAGCCCGTACTAACATAAGCATCAGAGTCTCTTGCAGGTACCACCACCCTCCGGTGATCAAGGATCAGCAACACCACCAAAGTCAATAAGTCGGACGCGACAGCTCCGATCACCATAGCAGATCTCATCCGAGATCGACCTTCAGTTTCAGGTAACCCTCGGAACATTGGCGCCGTTGCTAGGGAACGTGGAAGTCATTCCATCATCATGGCGGATAACCTTGACAACAACCACAACTCTGACTTGGAAAACAGAACGACGCATAAGAACACGGACATCACATTGAAAGATATATCTCAACCAAACATAGATAAGCATTTGCCAAATACAGAAATCCTGGATGCTCTACAGGCTCAACAGGATCGTCTCAAACAACTCAAAAAAGAGGCTGAGCATCAATGAGAAGCCGAGAGGGACCTCCGGAGAGAAACTAGGCGATGCCGAGAGCTAGAAGACAAGCTCCTAAAGCTCGAGGCTGATCTGAAAGCTAAAACCGTTCAGTCCAGTCACGATGACAACTCCAACAAGAACCAAGATCCCTTCATCAAAGAGATCATGAAAGCTAAAGTTTCAAAGGATTTTAAAGCTCCCAACATGACCCTATACGACGGTACCTCAGATCCAAGCCATCATCTCAGCAATTTCAGAAGCAGAATGTACCTCACCGACGCCTCGGACGCCATTCGATGCAAGGCCTTCCCGACTACCTTAACAAAGATAGTAATAAAGTGGTTCGACAGTTTGCCTCCTAGATCCATCACAAGTTTTGATGACCTAGCCAAAAAATTCCTTGCCAGATTCTCCATCTAGAAGGACAAAGCCAAACACGCCTCGAGCCTGCTAGGAATCAAGCAAAGAGATCGGGAAAGTCTTCGCAACTACATGGAAAGATTCAACAAAGCGTGTCTAGACATACAAAGTCTGCCCACAGAAGCAGCCATTATGGGTCTCATCAATGGCCTGAGAGAAGGACCTTTTAGTCACTCCATATCAAAAAAGCATCCAACATCTCTGAACGAGGTACAAGAGCGGGCAGAAAAGTATATTAACATGGAGGACAATTCTCAATTAGGAGAAACCTCAAAACCTGGATTCTCCTACCCTCTCGAGACAAGGATAAAGAGTCTAAGAAAAAAGAAGATCAACCCAGCAAGAAGCCCAAGAAATACCATAATTACACCCCTCTTCGAGTGTCTCTTGTAGATGCTTTCTGAGAAATATGCAACACAGAAAATATCCCACCACCCCGCCCAATCAAAAGCAAGAAAGGAGGGGGAAGTCGGACAGAGTACTATGAATACCACTGAATTTATGGACATCCTACTAACGAGTACTTTGACTTAAAGAATGTCATAGAGAAATTGGCAAGAGAAGGGCAACTAGATCGGTACTTAGCCAACAAGGCGGAGGAACCAAGGAAAAGAAGAAGGGACGAAGAGGCCGGACGGATTGAACGACCACCCCACACCCCTGAGAGGCATGTCCATATGATAGATGGAGGATTCGCAGGAGGAGGGATCTCTAAATCATCTCGCAAAAGACACCTTAAAGAGGTATATCATGTTGGGGAAGGAAATAGGTCATCTGATCTCCCCACTATTACCTTTACCCAAGAAGATGCAACGGGCATTATCCCAGGACATGATGATCCCATGGTCATTACTGTCATATTGGCCAACGCTAATCTCCATAGAACACTGGTAGACCAAGGAAGCTCCGCGGATATCTTGTTCAAATCCGCCTTCGACAAACTCGGTTTGCAAGACAAACTCGGATATCTCATTACATACAACCTTTGGGAAAGGAACCCGGTCAAGGGCACTCAACATAGACTATATCGTAGTCGACGTGAGCTCAGCTTACAATGCCCTAATAGGTCGGACAACACTAAACCAGCTTGCCATAGTGGTCTCGACTCCTCATCTCTGCATGAAGTTCCCAACTCCAGAAGGGATCGCCACGATTAAAGGAGACCAAAAAATTGCACGACGTTGTTACAATGAAAGTCTGAACTTTAAAGGCAACCCCAAAAGAGAGGAAGTCAACACTATTGAACTCAGGGGAGTTCGAGCTCGCGAGGAACTTCTTCCACAACCTAAAGGCGAGACTGAAGAGGTCCAAATCGGCGATGCCCGGGATAAGACCACAAATGTCGGAGCAACCTTAAAGGGAGACTTAAAGGAGTCTTTGATACAGTTCCTAAAGGATAACGCCGACCTCTTTGCATGGAAGGCCACAGACATGCCGGGTATAGATCTCAAACTAATGTGCCACAAACTAGCGGTATACCCAAGATCTCGACCAGTGCAGTAGAAGCGTAGGAAGCTCGGACCAGAAAAGTCCCAAGCTGTGGAAGAACAGGTACAAACCTTACTGGAGGCAGGATTCGTAAGGGAGGTCAAATACCCACTATGGCTAGCTAACGTTGTCTTGGTAAAAAAAGTCAAATGAAAAGTGGCGGATGTGCACTGACTACACCGATCTCAATAAAGCCTGCCTAAAAGATCCCTACCCACTCCCAAGTATAGACACTCTAGTGGACGCATCTTCCAGATACAAGTACCTCTCCTTCATGGATGCTTATTCAGGATACAATCAAATCCCGATGTATCCACCCGATCAAGAAAAGATCTCGTTCCTAACACCAAAGGCAAATTACTGCTATATCGTCATGCCATTCGGGCTAAAAAACGCAGGAGCTACCTACCAAAGATTGATGAACAAAGTCTTTGCAGACCACATTGGGAAATTAATGGAGGTTTACGTAGATGATATGCTGGTAAAAACACAAAGTAAGGAATCCTTGTTGTCCGATCTCACCAAAGTGTTCGACACCATCAGAAAGCATGGAATGCGACTTAATCCCGCAAAATGCACCTTTGCGGTAGAAGCTGGCGAATTCTTGGGCTTCATGCTCACGCAAAGAGGAATTGAGGTGAACCCAGATAAATGTCAAGCTATGCTCGACATGAAAAGTTTGACTTGAGTCAAAAAAGTATAACAGCTCAATGGAAGACTTGCATCCTTGTCCAGGTTTCTAGCTGGGTCAGCCATCAGATCTCTCCCCTTTTACGCCATATTAAAGGAAAGGAAAGAGGTTTGAATGGACAATAGAGTGTGAAAAAGCCTTACAATATTTCAAAAAATTCTTGGGGCAACCGCCCATTCTTACCCGACCACGGAAAGAAGAAGTACTCATCTTATACCTCGTAGTGGGAAATAGGGCAATCGCTTCAGCACTAGTCAGAGAAGACGAAGGTAGGCAGCAACCCATCTACTTCATCAGCAAAGCTTTACAAGGGGCTGAACTGAACTATCAAAAGATAGAAAAGTTCGCCTACGCTCTCATACTCACTTCTCAACGACTCTGCCCATACTTTCAAGCTCACACTATCAAGGTTCGGACCAACCAGCTAATGAACGGATTTTTGCTAGTAAAGAATTTCACAAATGAAATTTCATTACAAGTATAGTTTCTAAACCAACAATAATCCTTTCATACAAAAATTTGGTTGTCACAAGTAACAAACCCCTAAAAATATGACCGAAGTATTCAAACCTCGGGTCGTTCTCCCTAGGAATTGCGATAAAGTGTTCTTGTTATTGGTTATGAGGTATGTTTGGGGTTTTTGAGATAATAGACAAGAAATATAAATGCATGGAAATAATCTAACAACTAGAGAAGCTCTTGACAAGGTATGAGAACTAGAAGTTCTATCCTAGTTATCGTTCTCAATTATGACGAGAATTGTCCATTGCTCCCACTTAGTTAACCTCTAACTATGGAGGAAAGTCAAGTGGATGAATCAACTTGAGTCCACAAGTCCTAGCCTAATCTAGATGAAAGACTAGCTTTAGTGGCATTCAAATCAATCAGCAACTTATAATTATCAATCAACAAGAGAATTAGATAACTCAAGAGTCACTAATTACTCTACCTAAGCCAAGAGGAACAAAATCTACTCGATAATCCAACCAAGCATTTCATCAAATACATGGAAGGCATAAAAAGAAAGTAAATCTATACTAGTCAATTGCAAGGAATCAAACAACAACAAATTAATCATAAATTGCATTAAAAGAGAAATAGAAGAAACAAAAGTGCATCAACATAAAAATAGATAATTACAAGAATTAAATGCTAAAGTAGAGAGAGGAAAGGTAGAAGTGATGCCAGGGCATTTTAGCCAGTTTCACTAACCTTTTTCTTTACTATTTTAGGGTAGTTTCATGCATTTCCTTAGTAAATAAGCAAGTTTTGGGTGAATATACACATACATCTTGATTCAAGCAAACATTGTGAACTTTACATGATTCCATGAGAATTTTGCATGAATTGAATGATAAAATGATTGATGCATGATCTCATGACCTGAAACAAAGCTTTGATGCACCTTGTTTGTTTGATTTTAGGACAAAGAAAGCAAAGAAGAGCCACGTTAGTTTCACTAACGTGACTACTAACGTGGGAAGGGAGCAGGCTTGCAACGTTAGTGGTAAAGTTACCACCAATAACGCCCTCAAAAGCCATCATAACCCACGTTAGTTGTCACGTTAGCTACACTAACGTGGGAACTAACGTGGAAGGAAAAAGAAGCTCCAATGTTAGTGGTAAAAGTGAGCACCACTAACATTCCAAAAGGCCACCTATAGCCACGTTAAGAGTCACGTTAATCTAATTAACGTGAACTCTAACATGGAGAGAGAAGAGATTGCCAACGTTAGTGACACTCACCTTTGTCACTAACGTTGGATAAGGCCAAGATTGCCTACGTTAGTGGTCACGTTAAGGCCACTAACGTGAAGGGTAACGTAGAGCAAGGGATGATGTGCGAATGTCAGTGACATTAACCTTTGTCACTAACATTGGAGATGGCAAGCATACACACGTTAGTGGTCACGTTAATGCCATTAACGTGAAGCACTAACGTGGGAGAAAGGGGCACTTTGAAGCGTTAGTGACAAAGGTGAGTGTCACTAACGCTCTCGAAGCTTTGGCATGCCCACGTTAAGGGCCACGTTAGTTACACTAACGTGGATCATTAACGTGGAAGAAAGGGACAAGGAGCAACGTTATTGGTAAAAGTGAGTGCCAATAACGCTTGCGAAGGGCTAAGAGGCTACGTTAGTGGTTACGTTAGTACCACTAACGTTGAAGTTAACGTGGATCAACTAATTTGGAACGTTAGTGACAAAGTTATCGTCACTAACATTTTCGAACCCAAATTTTCACTTAACGTTAATGCCACTAACGCCCTAACTAACTTCCCATCATGCCTAACTCACATTCTTTCTGCAAGCAAAGCTGAGCCCACTAAAGACTGTAACTGCTTCAACTAAAGATCAAAGGCCCATATCCAAGACTTGAAGAGCTAACTAGAAGATTAGAAGAGTAGTATATATAGGGATAGTTTTGAATTTAAAAGGGATCTGGAACTTGAGAACTACACTTTGTATATTTTACTTTCTCTGCAACTTCTAGTTTAATTTGAGAATGTACTCTTCTCTATCATCTTCCATTTCCAGAGCTTTGAACAACTAAACCCCTTTTCATTGGGTTAGGGAGCTCTATTGTAATTTGATAGATCAATAATAGTTTTCAATATTTTTCTTCTTTCTTTTCTCTTGATTTTACTAGAAAGCTTTCAATCTTCATCCAATTGGGTAGTTGTCTTGGAAAAGAGGCTATTCATTCTTGGATCTCCTCGGAACCTTGGAAGAGGAATGAGGAGATCATGTTAGAAATGCTTTCTCATGTTGGACCAAATTGGGGTTTGGATGGATATAGTGACATATAATCCTACCCATACTTTGATTTGGAAATACCTGTGGTATAATCAGTGACCATACTTCATCTCTTCCCATGAGCAATTAAATCAAGGAATTAGGCAATTGTTCAAGCTTAGAGAGATTGGGTTGCCAAGGAATTGGGATCCAATCACTTAAGATTGCCAAGGAGATCAATGAATGCATTGATTGAGGAAGAGATGAGAATGAATTTGATCCGGAGAATGCAACATCTCCTAAGCCCAATGAATCCTTCATTTCTGATCTTACCCATTCTCTTTATCTTCTGCCATTTACTTTTATGCTCATCTCCCCAAATCTCCATTTAAGATTCTGCAATTTACTTTCTGCCATTTACATTCTGTCATTTATTTCCAGCACTTACATTTCTGTTATTTACTTTCCCACTATTTAATATTATGTAATTCCTCAACTCAATTTTTGCCTAGCTCAACTAGAACATTACTCTAATTAAAGTTGCTTGACCAATCAATCCCTGTGGGATTCGACCTCACTCTATTGTGAGTTTTTACTTGACGATAATTTGGTATACTTGCCGAAGGGAAATCTATTGAGAGACAAGTTTCCGTGCATCAAGTTTATGGCGCCGTTGCCGGGGATTGATTTTGTGTCGACAATGATTAAGTTAGAGGATCACTAGATTGAGCAATTTTATTTTGTTTTGTTTAATTCCATCTGAGTAATTTACTTTCAGTTTTAGCTATTTTCTTCTTTTTTTTCCGTTACCTGTTTGTTGTGTTTTCTTAGTTGTTTACAATTTAGTTCACTAACCCACTAACTGTTTGATACATTGTACCACTCACACTAACAGCCATTCTAACAAGAGTAATTTCTTCATTCATTTCCTTTCTTGCTTTTTGCTGTGTTGGTTGTATGACAGGTAGAAGAAGTGGGGCTTCACTTCCTTTGATTCCGAACCTGAGAGGACCTTCCTTAGATTAAGGAGGGAAGCAAAAGGGAAGAGAGTCGTTGGTACTGAGAAGGAGGAAGAATATTTTGAAACAAACATGGAGGAGAATATGGAGAACCACCATGAAGAAGAAGCTCACAACCATGCCAGAGAAGGCCCAGTAAATCATGCTGGGCAAGAGAGAAGAGTTCTAGGCTCTTATATCAATCCAAACCCAGAAAATTGTGGAAGTAGCATCCAAAAGCCAACCATACATGCCAATAACTTTGAACTAAAACCCCATCTCATCACCCTCGTTCAGAACAACTGTGCATTCGGAGTAAGCACCCAAGAAGACCCCAATCAACATCTAACCACCTTCCTAATGATATGTGATACTGTGAAGTCTAATGGTGTTCATCCTGACACCTATAGGCTGCTTTTGTTCCTTTTTTCGCTCAAGGATAAGGCATCTAAATGGATGGAATCCTTCCAGAAGGAGAGTTTAATAACCTGGAAAGATGTGGTAAACAAATTCTTGGCAAGATTCTACCCTCCTCAAAGAATCAACAGGTTGAGAGCTGAGGTACAAACCTTCAGACAACAAGATGGTGAAACTCTCTATGAAGCATGGGAGAGGTTTAAGGACTTAACAAGAAGGTGCCCGCCAGACATGTTCAATGAATGGGTGCAACTGCACATTTTCTATGAGGGTCTTTCTTATGAATCAAAGAAGGCAGTAGACCACTCATCTGGGGGATCTCTGAACAAGAAGAAGATCATTGAAGAAGCCATAGATGTCATCGAGACTGTAGCTGAGAATGACTACTTCTATGCTTCTGAAAGGGGCAATACTCGAGGAGTAATAGAGCTGAACAACATGGACGCGCTGCTAGCTCAAAACAAGATGACCACCAAGCAGCTGGCTGACCTTACCAAGAAGATGGAAAGAAACCAAGTTGCAGCAGTCACCACCTCATCAGCAGCTCAAAAAGGAGTGAATACAAAGGAAGAGGGTGACCGGGAACAAGCCAACTATATTGGAAACTCACCTAGGCAAACCCATGATCCATACTCCAAAACTTATAATCCTAGTTGGAAGAACCACCCAAACTTTGGGTGGGGAAATCAACAAGATCAAGGCCAAGATTCGAGACGTCACAATCCCAACAATAATGCAACTCACCAACATTCCACATAGAGATCATATCAACACTCACCCAACAATACTTCTCAACATCCATATCAAAACCAAAATGGCCCTTCTCACCCCTCCAACCTCAATTCACCATCACCATCCGAAGATAGACTCTCCAGGATTGAGACTCTACTTGAAGGTATATGCAAGGAAATCCAAGACAACAGAGTGTTCAAGGATGAGGTGCGAGCTAATATCAAAAACCAGGGAGACACCATAAAAAGGCTGGAATATCAAGTGGGATACCTCTCTCAGCAGATTCCCAAACCTATTGATAGCTCCCCAAGTGACACGGAGAAAAACCCGAGAGGTGAAGTAATAAACCCCAATTTTGTGGTTTATCTTGTGCTTAATTTGGGGGATTTTATCACCTTTTCTCACATTTATTCAATGAAATAGCATGGTTTTGTAATTCTCTCTTGATTTGTGCTTAAATGTGAAAACATGCTTTTTAGGCCTTAAAATAGCTAAATTTAATTCACTTTAATTCTATTCGATGCCTTGATATATTTGTTAAGTGATTTCAGGTTCATGAAGCAAAGAAAGTAAGATGGGAAGAATGCAAGATGGTCACTATAAGTGATAAGGGGAGTGAGGAAGAACTGAACAAACCCTTAGAACACTCTCGAGATATTCCAGTAGAGAAGTAAGAAGAGGGTGACCAAGAAACCAACTCCACACAGAAGAAGGGAGAAGGAGATTCTGACCCATATTCACCTTTTCCCCAAAGACTCAAGGGTGGTGTAGAAAGGAGAGTGTACTCAAAGTTTCTCGACATGTTTGCATCTCTCCATGTAAACATACCATTCATCAAGGCTCTCCAACAAATGCCATCATACATTAAGTGCATGAAAGAGCTGTTGATTAAGAAAAGTTCACTTAAGGGAGGGCAAACAATAGTGATGAATAAGGAATGCAGTGCTCTCATTCAAACAGAGTTGCCTACAAAAAGAAAGGATCCAGGGAATTTTCACATCCCTTGTGCTATAGGAGAAATAGTGATTGATAAGGGACTTTGTGACCTGGGAGCAAGCATCAACTTAATGCCTTTATACCTCATGAAGAAGTTTCAGATCAATGAGCTAACGCCCTCGGATGTAATCATCAAATTGGCTGACAAAACTCAAAAACAAGCAATAGGAGTGGTTGAAAACGTGTTGGTGAAGGTTGGGAACTACTTCCTTCCCACAGACTTTGTTATCTTAGAGATGGAAAAGAGTCACCTCCATCCAATCATATTGGGAAGACCATTCCTAGCCAGAGCCAGGGCACTCATAGATGTGGAACGAGGAGAGCTAATATTGAGGATACATGATGAACAACTTACCTTCAATGTCTTCAAACCCTCACAAGAAGCAGTTCAAGAAAACAAGGAATCATGGGGAGATCACAATAAGGCACTGGTGGAAGAAACAAGCACTGAAACACAAACAATACACCTGGGAATCCCTTTAGTTGACAAACAATACAGTCAGAAGGTACAACAGCTAAAGGAAACCCAAGAGGAGCTAAACCAACCAGAGTCATATGAGACCAGCAACAAAATTTTCTTGGAAAAAGAAGCCACAAAGAGCAGGATAGCATTAAAAGAAACAAGGAAGAAGGCGCCAAGGGGATGGAGGAACAAAAAGATCCCTACAGAGGATTTCTCTCCAGGGGATAAGGTAATCTCTGCTCATTTCCCAGCTATTCCACCTCATCTCCCCACCATTCCATCTCAGCTGCCTAAAGTTTACACCATCAGCAGAATTATATCCTTGGAACATGTGAAGATTCTTAATGAAGCCAACGGAGATAGATTCACTGCGAGAGGGGAAGATTTGAGGCATTACCAACCACCCTGACAAAGGCAAAACGTCAAGCTAATGACACTAAAGGCACACTAAGAGAACATAAACACAGTTCATATCATGCTAATCTTAGAGCCTTAATCAACTCTTTTTACACTACATGGTCACAAACTAAGTTTGGTGTCACCAATGTTGCATACATGAACACAAAAAAAAAGGAGTCAGTTAGTTTGCATTCATGAATAGCATTTAGTTTTTTTTAAAACAAAATTTTAAAAAAGTAGTTATTTCACTCTCTAATTTTACCACCACTATCCAAACTCATTAATTCTATTCTTTTTATCTTGTAGGAGAAATGAAGGGAAGATTGGATGGAATTAATGGGACAAATGAAGAAGGGAGTTCGGCCACTTCAAAAAGGGGGGCTATACACATGCCTTCAAAAAGGAATGCATTGGAAAATGTTGCCATGCAACATTGGAAGAATGATATCCTTGGAGACCGAACCAATCACTTCATACAAGATGATGATCCTTGTGCTCATTTTGTACCAAACCCCAACCGTCTATCCTTAACCCCTAAAGATTGATCCACACCTTCCACTTAGTCATTACCTCTCCAAAAAGTGGCCCGCTCATTCCATACCTTCTCACATTCCAGAAGCCCCTCCTCACAATTCTCACTTTCAGGAAACACCCTCAAAACTTCTTCCTCCATCAAAGGCTTTTTCACACACTCTTATAGCTACATCTTTTGAGCTGCAATCATCCACACTTCTACAAATTCGAAATCAAAGGTCACTCATGGCATCGTCGAGCTCTAAAAGAAGAAAAGGGAAAAAGAAATTTAGAACTTTCCACCATGCATTACAATTTGGGTGGATGGCGGATAAAGAGGTCATATATGAGCTAGGCTTTCAAGTTAAGAAAACTGAGTGCCCTGAAATCACAGAGAATGTAGAAAAGAGAAGATGGGAGCTCCTCACTGATCCGGTCAGAAAAGTAAATGCAACTCTTGTAAGAGAGTTTTATGCAAACGCAGTCAGGTATGACAAGGCAGATGAGTCCTATATAAGCTTTGTAAGAGGGGTAACAGTGGATTTTAGTCCCATAAATATCATGAGGGCATTAAAGCTACGAACCATACCCTTTGCAGAAGAGAGCTATCAATCCAGAATAGATAGCAGTCCCAGTTATGACCAGATTGCGCAAGATATCTGCATACAAGGAGCTGATTGGGTGTGAGATTCCCATAGGAAGCCCAAATTCATCAAGAGAGGGGATCTCACCCCTGAAGCAAAGGGGTGGTTCGAAATTGTAAGGAAATCCATCCTCCCCGTTGGAAATAACTCAGAGGTGAACCTTAAGAGAGCAACAATGGTGCATTGCATACTCAAAGGGGGAGAGATCAAGGTTCACGAACTCATAGCTCAAGGCATTTGGAAATTAGCTGAGGAAAGTGATTCTGGAGGAAGGTTAGGATACCCCAGCACTATTTTCTGTCTGTGCGACAAGGCTGGGGTAGTGTTTGAAGATGAAAACCCCGAGTGGATAAAAATTGGCATCCCAATTACTGTTCGACGGATGCATTCTGTTGCATCTTCCCTACCTCAACGAAGGCTAAGAAAGAGGGCAGCCCATCAAGCTGTAGAAGGACAAAACCCAGAGGAGCAAGCCCCAGCCACTTTGGATATGCACCAATTACAAGAAGCCATTGATGGCTTATCTAGGAAATATTTGGAGAATCAAGGGGCACAGAAAGAGCTTTAACTACAAATGATGAATCGCCAAGAAGAATCATTCTCTAGATGGATGAATCAACAAGGGGAGTGGCAAAAGCAATTGATGGAGCAGCAACTGGAACAAGGAAGACAATGGGGTGAATCCTTCCATAGATTGAACCAAAAGCAAGATCAACAACAAGAAGCCATCCAAAAGCTAATCAACATCCAAGCACATCAAGGTGCGCACATACATGAGATGCATCGGAAATAAAGAGAACAGGCAGATCTCTTCGACGAATACAGGGCATTTTCAGAAGGAGTCTATATGAGTGAGACTGGATATCATGTGAACACTCAAGCCAGGCTCGGATACTTAGTCGAATAACTGCCTATATTACACCATGGGATCACAAGATATGAAGAAGTGAAGGATAAATTAGCACGAGAAGAAAGAGAAAGAGCAGAAAAGAGTCATGAATTAGTAAGGAAGGCACTAGAGGATTGGAAAAGAGCCAGAATGACACGGACACAAGGAAGCGCAAGTGGACACAAAGAGGATAAACAAAGAGACAGAGCATGGGCATCCACATGAGTAAAAGGTGGCGGAGTTTCTTTTCCTTTTCTTTCTTTCAAGCCTAAAATGAGGAAGATCATGTATGAAATAGAACATGCTTCCATAGTAGCTTAAGAGTTTTCAATCTTATCTTTAAAATTTCATTTCTTAAGTCTATGTGTGCTAGTCTAAGTCCCCTGTTGTAACTTTCATCCTGCTTAAATGTATGCTTGTCCTTTAAGTTAAATAAAAGAAAATGTTATGAAAAATCAGAGTAGGGTTCATCTTGTGAAGTAAGTTCTAAATGTTTGTGGAGTGGTAATTAGTTAGCTAAGTTGGTCCACCAACAAGGTATACAGGCAACTACATGTCCTGAATCCTATGCTTGAAGCACATTCTATGAGACTAGCTAAACAACAAGATCCTAATAAGAAAAAGAAAAAGAACAGTGAGAGTTTGAAAAAGAAAGAAAAAGAAAAAAAATAAGGCTAGGCACCAAGGGTTTGAATCTTGAAGCATGTTTCTGTGGTGTTCTTGTGCAAAGGATCTGCTTGGATGAATAAGTTCTCTGGAGTGCCTCATCACTTGGTAACTTGGGTTAACTAACCCGGGATTATCAACTGAAAATCCACTATCAAGAGCAACCTTGCTACAGAACACTTAGTAACCCAAAGAGGTGCTGGACACCAAGTCCTCAAGTAAAGGAAAATAACAAACCATATGCCTGTGGTGTGCATGTATGGGGGAGAGAGACTTGAGGGAGTAAGTCCTTAGGGGTGTTTCAACACCTAGCACCTTGAACCAACTGGTTCGGGAGTGTTGGCTGAAAGCTTATTTTAAAGAGTTGCCCCCTCACAGAGCACTTAGCCTAAGAATGCAATAAACCCTAAAAAAAAGGGGGGGGGGATGAAGGAATAAGGATCTCATAGGATGCAATCAAGCAAGTATTCAAGAGCATGATGAGGACCTGAAAACCAATAAAGGAATGAATCTAAGTTGCTATGCATGAAACCCCATAGACCAAGAACTTTACTTCTATAATAAGAACTTGTTTCTCTTGTTCTTTCATTCATCATTCTTATGTTTCAGTACTTGCTTAGGGACAAGCAAGCTTTAAGTTTGGTGTTGTGATGCCAGGGTATTTTGGCTAGTTTCACTGACCTTTTTCTTTACTATTTTAGGGTAGTTTCAAGCATTTTCTTAGTAAATAAGCAAGTTTTTGGTGAATATACATATACATCTTGATTCAAGCAAACATTGTGAACTTTACATGATTCCATGAGAATTTTGCATGAATTGAATGATAAAATAGATGATGCATGATCTCATGACCTGAAACAAAGCTTTGATGCACCTTGTTTGTTTGATTTCAAGACAAAGGAAGCAAAGAAGAGCCACGTTAGTAGCCACGTTAGTCTTACTAACGTGACGACTAACATGGGAAGGGAGCAAGCTTGCAATGTTAGTGGTAAAGTTACCACCAATAACACCCTCGAAAGCCATCATAACCCACGTTAGTTGTCATGTAAGCTACACTAACGTGGGAACTAACGTGGAAGGAAAAAGAAGCTCCAACGTTAGTGGTAAAAGTGAGCACCGGTAACGTTCCAAAAGGCCACCTATATCCACGTTAAGAGTCACGTTAATCTAATTAACGTGAACTCTAATGTGGAGGGAGAAGAGATTGCCAATGTTAGTGGTCATGTTAAGACCACTAACGTGAAGGGTAACGTGGAGCAAGGGATGATGTGCCAACATTAGTGACATTAACCTTTGTCACTAACGTTGGAGATGGCAAGCATACCCACGTTAGTGGTCACGTTAATGCAATTAACGTGAAGCACTAACGTGGGAGAAAGGGGCACTTTGAAGCGTTAGTGACAAAGGTGAGTGTCACTAATGCTCTCGAAGCTTTGGCTTGCCCATGTTAAGGGCCACGTTAGTTACACTAACGTGGATCATTAACGTGGAAGAAAGGGACAAGGAGCAACGTTATTGGTAAAAGTGAGTGCCAATAACGCTTGCAAAGGGCTAAGAGGCTACGTTAGTACCACTAACGTTGAAGTTAACGTGGATAAACTAGTTTGGAACGTTAATGACAAAGTTATCGTCACTAACGTTTTCGAACCCAAATTTTCACTTAACGTTAACGCCACTAATGCCCTAACTAACTTCCCATCATGCCTAACTCACATTCTTTCTGCAAGCAAAGCTGAGCCCACTAAAGATTGTAACTGCTTCAACTAAAGATCAAGGGCCCATATCCAAGACTTGAAGAGCTAACTTGAAGATCAGAAGAGTAGTATATATAGGGATAGTTTTGAATTAAAAAGGGATCTGGAACTTGAGAACTACACTTTGTATATTTTACTTTCTATGCAACTTCTAGTTTAATTTGAGAATGTACTCTTCTCTATCATCTTCCATTTCCAGAGCTATGAACAACTAAACCCATTTTCATTGGGTTAAGGAGCTCTGTTGTAATTTGATGGATCAATAATAGTTTTCATTATTCTTCTTCTTTCTTTTCTCTTGATTTTACTAGAAGGCTTTCAATCTTCATCCAATTGGGTAGTTTTCTTGGAAAAGAGGCTATTAATACTTGGATCTCCTCGGAACCTTGGAAGAGAAATGAGGAGATCATGCTAGAAATGCTTTCTCATGTTGGACCAAATTGGAGTTTGGATGGATATAGTGACATATAATCCTACCTATACTTTGATTTGGAAATACATGTGGTATAATTAGTGACCATACTTCATCTCTTCTCATGAGCAATTAAATCAAGAAATTGGGCAATTGTTCAAGCTTAGAGAGATTGGGTTGCAAAGGAATTGGGATCCAATCACTTAAGATTGCCAAGGAGATCAATGAATGCATTGATTGAGGAAGAGATGAGAATGAATTTGATTCGGAGAATGCAACATCTCCTAAGCCCAATGAATCCCCCATTTCTGATCTTACCCATTCTCTTTATCTTCTGCCATTTACTTTTATGCTCATCTCCCCAAATCCCCATTTAAGATTCTACAATTTACTTTCTGCCATTTACATTCTATCATTTATTTCCAGTACTTACATTTCTGTTATTTACTTTCCCGCCATTTAATATTCTGCAATTTCTCAACTCAATTTCTGCCTAGCTCAACTAGAACATTTCTCTAATTAAAGTTGCTTGACCAATCAATCCCTGTGGGATTCGACCTCACTCTATTGTGAGTTTTTACTTGACGACAATTCGGTATACTTGCCGAAGGGAAATCTGTTGAGAGACAAGTTTCCGTGCATCAAGAAGAAGAAGAAGAAATTGCAAAGGAAATGTAAATCAAAGCATGAAATTAACCTAGATCTAAGAATTCTAATCTGGATCTAACCTAATCATAATTCTAGAGAGAAGTGAGAGCTTCTCTCTCTAGAAACTAACTTTCCCTCCAAAACTAAACTAAACTAAACTAATCTGTTCAAAAGTTCCTAAATGGTTGATCCCTCTTCATTCCTTGGGTTAAATAGCACTAGAGGTGAGTTGGATTTGGGCCTGGGAGGCCCAAAAATTGCCCCCAGCGGATTGCCTTTAAGTGAGGGTCACGCGTATGCGTCGCTTGACAATTTTCCATCCACGCGATGCGCCATGTACGCGTACGCGTCGCCATGCGACGTCACAATCCACGCGTGTGCGTCTGCTGCGCCTGCGTGTCGTTGATTCCATCCCAAGTCCTTGTTTCTTCATGAGTTCTCTACTTGCATGCTTTTCCTCTCCATCCCTTTGATCCATTCCTAGCCTTTCCATCCTGAAATCACTAGCAAACACATCAAGGCATCTAATGGAATCAAAGGTGAATTAAAATCAACCAATTAAGGCCTAAAAAGCATATTTTCACACTTAAGCACAAATTAGGAGACAATCATAAAACCATGCTATTTCATTGAATAAATATGGGTAAAAGGTGATAAAATCCCCTAAAATCAATACAAGATAAACCCTACAAATGGGGTTTATCAACCTTCCCACACTTAAACCAAGCATGTCCTCATGCTTAAACCAAGAGAGAAACAAAGGGTATCAACATTTATTCAATGAAATCTAACTAAATGCAATCTACCTATATGCAACTATCTAAATGAATGCAATTGCTTGGTCAAAACAAATCAATTCCCAAGAAGCATATATGCACAAGGGCTAAGGACTAGCAAGTCTAATCCACAATTGAATTGAGTTATTAAATATTTTTACAAACTTGCAAGAAAAGTGATGATTATAGGTGGAAACATGTAATTGAGCAATCGAACCCTCACCGGAAGTGTTTGCACTCTAGTCGCTCAAGTGTTTAGGGTCGATTCACTTAATTCTCCCCTAATCATGCTTTCCAAGATTTGTTTTTCATCTAACAATCAACATTTATTCTACGCATGCATACAATTATCATGAGGTCTTTCTCATAGGTTGTAATGGGGCTAGGTCAAGGTAGGATGTATATTTGGTCAAGTGGACTTGAAATTTGAATCTTTGATAAGCTTAAACTTTCCACCTCACCTATGACATCCTATACAATTCAAAACTAACCTAACTACCCATTCTTCACTCTTTCACATACTCATGCATTCTTTTCTTAATCACAACTCATATGCATTGATTATTATTGAGCTTCACTTTGGGGCATTTTGTTCCCTTTTTATTGCTTTTTTTTCTTTCTTTTTTTTTATGTTTTTTTAATTCTTTTGATATATATTTTTTCTTTCTTTTTGTTTTTCTCATTTTTTTTCTTTTTGCAATAAAGTATATACAAAAGTCTCAATGCATATGGTTTTACATTTAATTAGCACATGAGCCTGTACCCAATTCCTAATATTTTCAACAAAAATACAAAACTACCCTTTTCTCAACCAATATCCCAAATTTCTCACACTTGAATGATACACACACACTAGCCTAAGCTA
Source organism: Arachis ipaensis (assembly GCF_000816755.2). Classification (NCBI taxonomy): domain Eukaryota; kingdom Viridiplantae; phylum Streptophyta; class Magnoliopsida; order Fabales; family Fabaceae; genus Arachis; species Arachis ipaensis. Next base: position 91,053,955 of record NC_029792.2, on the reverse strand, counting down.
ATCAAAGATCCAAATTAAGGACTTTTATTGTTTTTCTCTTTAAGGCTTGTAATGTGCTAAAATTAAGAACATGTGGGTTAATCGTAGGCTCAAATTGGCTAACAATGGAAGATAAAAGGTAGGCTATTTGGGTAAGTAAGCTAAATGAAATGATGACCTCAATAATATAAATGCATGTCTACACAAAATAATGGACATAGAGAATCAAACAAATCAAAGATTACAATCATAGAAAGAGAATAATGCACACAAGAAGGAAAATAAGTGGTTATAAGATGTAGCCACGCAATTGGGCTCAAATCTCACAAGGTTGTGTGTTCTTAGCTCAAAACATGTTCCATAATATATGTATAATTCAAGCAAGTTCTATGAAAAGTTTGCTCAAATCAATTGAGATGCTCTATAGATAAAATCCTTGAAGAATGTCATTATTTTGACTAAGCTTATTATGTATATATATTCAAAATTAAGAAAATGAAACTAAAATCCTAAAAGACCTAGAATGAAATGCAAACGTGTTGGGATTAGAAACTTGTCACACAAAAGCACCGACTGGTCGGACGACCTCCCCACACTTAAAAGTTTGCACCGTCCTCGGTGCACTCAAAGATGAGCAAGGGGGTACGGCAACTCTCCAAGTTGCTACCTTCAGCTGGTAGATCAACCGGTGCTGCGTGTTTGATGGGTGAAAATTAGATTTCCACACAAACTCACCGGCAAGTGTACCGGGTCGCATCAAGTAGTAATAACTCACAAGAGTGAGGTCGATCTCACAGGGATTGATGGATCAAGCAACTTTAGTGAGGTGATTAGTCTAGTTAAGCTAATAGTGTTGAATTGAGTGAAATAGAACTAGCAGAAGATAAATTGCAGTGAATTAAAAGTGCAGAAGAAGTAAATTGGCTGAATCTTAAAGTGCAAGAAAGTAAAAGAGCTGAAACTTAAATTACAAGAACGGTAAATGACTGAAGCTTAAAGTGCAAGGAATTTAGATTGCTGAATATAAATTGCAAGAGAACTTAAATTGCATGAAGAATAAAAAGATTTGGGTGCTGGAAATTAAAACAGAACTGAAAAATGTGAAGTACAGTAAACTAAAGAGCTCTCAGATGAGGAAATTCAAAAACAAATCAATTCAGTACGAAAATAGAAAAGTAAAAGTGCAGAAGAATCAAAACAGCAAGAAGACTTAGATCAATTTTGAAATCCTAAAGAGAAATTAACAATTTCAATAAAATAGCAAAAATAGGAAGAAAGCCAAGAGCTCAATTGCTCTCTCGATCAAAACAGAAAAGAAATTGCAGAGGAAAGAAGATGAAATAGAAAAGCAAAGAAAACCCAGATCTGATTTCCAATTCTCAAATTCAAAAAGGAAAATTTAAAAGAGAGCTCTCTATTCTACTCCTACTCCTACTCCTATTGCTTTCTAGTAGAGCCTGCCTTCTTTTATGAAATGAAATTGATGCCTTTATATAGGCTTTACAAAAATAAAAAATAAAATTGAAATTAAAAATAAATTACAATTTAAATGAAATTCCTAATCAAGCTTTTTCTTGTGGCTTTGAGTGATGTCCATGGGTTTTACTTGCTTTGGTGTGTCAATGGGCTTGAATTGGAATTAATTGAGCCAGACTTGCACCTTAGAGTGGGCTCTTTTGGTTTGGCCTTGACTGAGAGTGGGTCAGGGTTGCTTGGTGCCCCTTCCAGTGGAGAGCTCCGTTCACTAAGTGAACGTTGCGTTCACTCTTCCTTTGGTGCATAAGTTTTCTACACTGGCGTTCACTAAATGAATGCTACGTTCCCTTATTGAACGTTGGCTAGTGTACGGACAGCACAAGTCCCTTACTCCCAAGCTTGGAAATCACGATAAAGTTCACTAAGTGAATGTAGCGTTCACTTTGGAAGTGAACGTTACTCCAAAAGTGTTGCTGAGTGTGGTTCTTGGGCCTTAAAGATGCCTATCACTTGTGCTTCAATTTCATGCCAAATATAGATTGCTATATTTCATTGGAAAGCTCTAAATGTCATCTTTCCAATGCAACTGAAAGCGCATCAATTGAACATCTGTAGCTCAAGTTATGGTCCTTAGAAGAAGGCATGGTCATGCTGTTTTGGAGGTCGAAAACGTTCAATTAGTGAACGCCGTTCACTTAGTGAACGCTGCATTGGAGGCCAAAGTTAACACCATCTTTTGAGGCCCAAACTTAATGTTCACCCCATATTATTATATATCGTTGGAAAGCCCTGGATGTCTAATTTTCAATGCATTTGATAGCGCATCATTTAATGCTCTAAAGCTCAAGGTATCCTCCTTGGAAGGTGAAGAGGTCAGCTGGCCTTACTGCAGGTTGATACTATGTTCATCTTTGCATATTTGGGGTAAGTTTTCTCCCTCAGATTTAGTGTCCACCATGCAGTGCCATATATGCTTGGAAAGCTCTGGATTCCTACTTTCTAATGCCACTAGAATCACCTCATTTGGAGCTTTGTAGCTCGAGTTATTCTTGTTGGAGTGTGAAGAGGTCATGGTTGCAAATCCTCTTTGCTCCTTTTGAGCTTAGTTGAGCTTAATTTGTGCTTCTTTGCTTCTTTTTCTAATTTCCTACAAATTTATCAAGTCAAAAGATCAAAGAAATATACCATTTAAGCACAAAAGCATTCAATATTTAAGCACTAACCATCAATTTCTTGTATGAAAAAGCATAGAAAAACATGACATGATGACATGTCATCACAACACTAAACTTAAACATTGCTTGTCCCCAAGCAAGAAAAGAATCATGCACTAGAGATTGACAATCCAAGGTAAGAAGAATAGCAACTCAATGTTCATAGTTGGCTAGTTTCCTATGCATGCCACAATCACAAAAGAAAGGTAAATGATTGATGCTTCTATCTAGCTCATTTTATGAAATCTTTTTCTTATGTTTCTTCCTTGAAATAAGCTTTTGATTTTCTTATTAGCTTCTCCTTTTGGGTGCTTTGCCCTATGAGTTGATAACAAAGCTACGACTCTAAATGCTTTGTTTTCAAGTATTACCACTTGATACACAAGCACCACAAGCATTTAATTAGAGGACTTCTTTAAGCTCATTTGTTTCTTTTCTTTACTCTCTAATCATTGATGCTCAGAGCCTTGAGCTTTGAGGGAGTGCTTTTGCACTTGAGCCTAACCTTGAATCTAAGTGTTTTATTTTCAAGCTTTTGGCCTGATACATAAACACCACAAGTACTTCACAAATGATTTGTCATTGGTACTCAGAGCCTTCAACTTTCTCATTCTTTCCCTTTTTCTTTCTTACCTTATTTGCATTTGCTTTTTTCAAGGTTTTCATGATTTCAAGAATTTCATAAAATGTTCTAGATGAAAACTTCAATTAAATAAAATCTAATCCAATTGAGCAACAATTAATCATACTAGCCTTCCAATACTTGTATGCACATGCTAAGTTCTTCTTTAAATTCTTGTTTGTTTATGATCATGATACTTTACTGCTTTGAACTTTACAAAACTCAAGTTGGTAGTCATAATGGCATAGCAACATGTTACAGATCAAAATTCAGGCTATGCTTATTCATACACACATGTAAACAGAGAATATAAAGACAATCATGCAATTTAAAGTACTGAAAACAAATGAGAGGAAAAGGAACTTTACAACCTTGTAATTCATCTTCTCTATTGTTGCCAAACTCAGAATGCTTGCTCATCCTCAAGCAACAATTAGAACAGCGGTGATGGGGCTAAGATGGATCATGAGTGTCTTACACAATGAAATGTTAATAGTATATGTGTTTTAAGCAAGCAAAATGAATAATAACAATGAAGGCACAGAGAAACAGAAACATTGTGATTGCAAAAATAAGAGGGTGTGCATGATACATTGCATAAAGAATGAGTGAAACACCAAACTTAGTGTGACACTTTTACTTGGAATTAATGCAAGTATCCAGTAAAGATTGGAAGCAAATTTTGTTGCATAGCAACACCAAACTTAAAATGCAACCATATGTCAATTTATTTTAACTAAAACAAAGGCAACTGTTATATGTTAAATACAATTACCAAAGGGAGAGTCTGTCATGAATAAGGATTTCTTGGTAAGGTATTTAACAAAAACAGTTAAAGAGCAAAATAAACGAAAGCATTAACAACAAAGAATTGACTAAAACAAAGATAATAATAAAGATGTAAAAAGAAAGATAACACTGTAAAGGCATTAAGATTATGCAGACAAGTGGTGTTGCTGGATAAATTGCATATAAAAATAAGTGGCATACCAAACTTAGAATTTTAGTGTGATACTTTCAATTCAAATTTGATGCAATCACCCATAGAGATTGAAAACAGATTGTTGCAGGGCAACACCAAACTTAGAATATAATCATATGCCAATTTATTGAAATTAAACAAAACAAGGAAAGAAAATAAACAAAGCAAAAAAATGAAATGTTACCTAAGGTTGGGTTGCCTCCCAACAAGTGCTCTTTTAGTGTCATTAGCTTGACATGTTGTTCTTCACTTTCTTCCTCTTCTTCCAGTTTGTTAAGAGGAATGACTTCAAAGGGGGACAAGATTCAGCTATTGCCCCTTGTCTTGGTCTCTCCTCAGCAAGCTTTCTTTTGTTATTTGCTGAATTTAACTTGCTTGCTGGATCAAGGGGAGGGTTGTTTGCAGTTGACATTTTCTTGAATGTTGTCATTGGTATCTTGGCCACAATCCTCTTTTTGGTGCTCTTGTTAGTTGCCTTCACTTCTTGGATATCAAGACTTGGTGGTTGTGTGATTGTTGGAGCTTTCTCTTTATCAAAAGCCTTTTGAATTGGTGGTTCAATGAGCCCTTCTTCTATGTAACTTTCTGCCTCACTTGAGTATAGACTTCCTTGATTGTTTTCCTCACTTTCTTGTTCCTCCACTCCTTCCTTTGCACTCAACATTTGACTTAATAGCTCTTTCATGGAGGAGGTCTGTTGTTCTTCCCAAGCTTTCTTCATCTCCTCTTCATATCTTTCAATTATAGATTCAAGTGCTTAGATGTTTTGGTTCAGGAAAGTTTGTGAGGGTTGTGAGTTTTCATGTTCCCTTGTCATCTCATGTGGCTTTTGTAGATATGCAACCTCAAGTTCAATTACCTCCACTACCTCTTCCTTCTTTACTGAAAATTCACTTGACACAGAGACCTCTTCTTCTTGTTCTTCCATTTTCTCCTTCACATCCACCAATTGGTCTTCATCTTCCTTGCTTAGCAGTTCTGAGTGTTTTCTTATTTTCTCCAAGTGCTCATCCATCTTTTGGAGAAGGATTTCTTGTTCTCTCCAGGATTGTTCTTGCTTTTTCAATGATTCTCTGGATTTTTGAAGGGGATCCTCAACTACTAGCTCAAAAGATGAAGGTTGAGAGAAATTTTATGGATATGGATGTGTTGTGATGAGGTTATTTTGAGTGTTGTGGAATGAATCTTGTGAGTTATAAAATTAGTTTTGTGACTGTTGAGATGAATTTTCTATGTAGTAGAATGAATTTTGTGGTTGGTGAGATGAGTTGAATGGATCTTGAAGGAGGCTTTGTGTTGAGGCAAAATCAAGTGATGAAAAATTTTCAAATGGAAAACTGGGAGGTAAGGTTGGACAATTTAGCATGAATGAATTGAAGGTTTGCTTAAGTGATGATGACTCTTGATTAATGGAGTATGACACATTGGGTGCTCTCTGATTTTTATCCTTCCAAGCACAACTTGAAGAATTGTTGAATTCATCACAGTATGGATCTTCTTGTAGCATTGGTGGACAATTTTGTATGAATTTATTGAAAGCACACACCAGTGATGATGTTTCTTGATGAACAAAGTATGGATCATCAAGATCCCTTTGATTTTTCCCCTCCCAGTGACAATGTGAGTGGTTGTTATAGCAGTACGAGTCATCTTATGGCTCTAGGAGGTGTTCATACTCTTTCAATTCTTGGTGATACTCCCAACCACCATTAAAATAATGACTTAAATCATTTTGTGGTAGTGGGAAATATCCCATATGATTCTCTTGCACATCTTGTGGTTCTGAAGCATATCTCCATAGATTGGAGTGCTCAGGATCTGTGATTTCTTTGTGATATTCCCAACCACCATTAGAGATTGGTGATGGTGGGTAATATCCCATAAAATTTGTTTGATCACAAGATGAGTTGAACTCCATTTGAATTTTATAAAACACATCACTAGTGAAAATTGAAATTCATGACACAGAGAAGAATTTCTTAGTGAGGCAATAACTCAAACACCTTGCTATCAGCTTAAAACAGAGAACAAAAACAAAGAAAATGCTTAATCTAGACCTCTCACCCACTTAATCATTGTCGATCTATATCAATCCCCGGCAACGGTGCCAAAAACTTGATGGTGAAAATTACATTTCCACACAAACTCACCGGCAAGTGTACCGGGTCGCATCAAGTAGTAATTACTCACAACAGTGAGGTCGATCCCACAGGGATTGATGGATCAAGCAACTTTAGTGAGATGATTAGTCTAGTTAAGCTAACAGTGTTGAATTGAGTGAAATAGAACTAGCATAAGATAAATTGCAGTGAATTAAAAGTGCAGAAGAAGTAAATTGGCTGAATCTTAAAGTGCAAGAAAGTAAAAGAGCTGAAACTTAAATTGCAAAAAAGGTAAATGACTGAAGCTTAAAGTGCAAGGAATTTAAATTTCTGAATATAAATTGCAAGGGAACTTAAATTGCATGAAGAATAAAAGGATTTGGGTGCTAGGAATTGAAACAGAACGGAAAAATGTGAAGTGTAGTAAACTAAAGAGCTCTCAGATGAGGAAATTCAGAAACAAATCAATTCAGTACCAAAACAGAAATGTAAAAGTGCAGAAGAATCAAAACAGCAAGAAGACTTAGATCAATTTTGAAATCCTAAAGAGAAATTAACAATTTCAATGAAATAGCAAAAACAGGAAGAAAGCCAAGAGCTCAATTGCTCTCTCGATCAAAACAGAAAAGAAATTGCAGAGGAAAGAAGATGAAACAGAAAAGAAAAGAAAACCCAGATCTGATTTCCAATTCTCAAATCCAAAAAGGAAAATTTTAAAGAGTGCTCTCTATTCTACTCCTACTCTTACTCCTATTGCTCTCTTGTAAAGCCTGCCTTCTTTTATAAAATGAAATTGATGCCTTTATATAGGCTTTACAAAAATGAAAAATAAAATTGAAATTTAAAACAAATTACAATTTAAATGAAATTCCAAATCAAGCTTTTTCTTGTGCCTTTGAGTGATGTCCATGGGTTTTACTTGCTTTGGTGTGTCAATGGGCTTGAATTGGAATTATTTGAGCCAGAGTTGCACTTTAGAGTGGGAACTTTTGGTTTGGCCTTGACTGAGAGTGGGTCAGGGTTGCTTGGTGCCCCTTCCAGTGGAGCGCTCCATTCACTAAGTGAATGTTCCGTTCACTCTTCCTTTGGTGCACAAGTTTTCTACACTGGCGTTCACTAAATGAATGCTACGTTCTCTTATTGAACGTTGGCTAGTGTACGGACAGCACAAGTCCCTTGCTCCTAAGCTTGGAAATCACGATAAAGTTCACTAAGTGAACATAGCGTTCACTTTGGAAGTGAACGTTACTCCAAAAGTGTTGCTGAGTGTGGTTCTTGGGCCTTAAAGATGCCTATTACTTGTGCTTTAATTTCATGCCAAATATAAATTGCTATATATTGTTGGAAACTCTAAATGTCAGCTTTCCAACGAACTGGAAACGCATCAGTTGGATATCTGTAGCTCAAGTTATGGTCCTTTGAAGAAGGCATGGTCATGCTGTTTTGGAGGCCGAAAACGTTCAATTAGTGAATGTGGCGTTCACTTAGTGAACGCTGCATTAGAGGCCAAAGTTAACACCAGCTTTTGACACCCAAACTTAATGTTCACCCTATACTATTATATATTGTTGGAAAGCCCTGGATATCTACCTTCCAATGCATATGAGAGCACATCATTTAAAGCTCTACAACTCAAGTTATCCGCCTTGGAAGGTGAAGAGGTCAGCTGGCCTTACTGCAGGTTGATACTATGTTCAACTTTGCATTTTCGGGGTAAGTTTTCTCCCTCAGATTTAGTGTCCACAATGTAGTGCTATATATGCTTGGAAAGCTCTAGATTCCTACTTTCCAATGCCACTAGAATCACCTCATTTGGAGCTTTGTAGCTCGAGTTATTCTTGTTGGAGTGTGAAGAGGTCATGGTTGCAAATTCTCTTTGCTCCTTTTGAGCTTAATTGAGCTTAATTTGTGCTTCTTTGCTTCTTTTCTACTTATTTCCTACAAAGTTTATCAAATCAAAAGATAAAAGAAATATAACATTTAAGCACAAAAGCATTCAATATTTAAGCACTAATCATCAATTTCTTGTATGAAAAAGTATGGAAAAACATGACATGATGACATGTCATCAGTGTTCTTTCTTCCGCATCCGTTATTGCTTATAGTGACTCATCCTGAAAATAGAAGACAGGATGGTAAGAAAAGTAAATGCAGAAAAAACAAGGAAGCCTAAATTATTGGAATGAGGTTACTCACTAGAATGGAGCAAGTGAATTATTGTAATATTGATGAAAAATAGGTGTGTGAACCTTAAATTAGGCACCTTTTAGAACACACACACCATCATCGAGAGCTAAGTCACAATTATACTAAGTAGAACATGTACTTCGCTCATTCTAGTGTGCTTGGAATGCTTTAAACTTGTGGTTTAATACAACCAAACAAGCAATAAAGAAGCATGAAAGCATTCAAGCCAAAAACTTATGGATGTATATAATCATGAAACACAATGCATTAAGATAAATGCACAGAATCAACCGTCAAGAACTTGCCTAATCAAGGAAAGGGATTCAAATTACATGGTGGCCAAATCATGCAATTCAAGAAGAGTTACAAGCTCGAAGGCAATTCTCATCACTTGGTATTCTTAAAAGGTAAGCATGAAGAACTCAAAACCAAGTAGCAAAATATAACCTCAATCAAGGAATCCAACAATGATTATAAACATAAGGATGTTAAGATAACATCCTTTTTAGTACTCAGCGACAATTGATGGTAAACAAGATTAACAATCCAACACTTACAATGAAAGATAGAAATTGAAATGAAAATTAAACTAACTAACAAACTACCTAAGTGGTTATAAATGGTGTTTAGAAGTGTTGGATGAGGGGTATGAGAAAAGAAGAAGAAAGGAGAAGGAAAGAAATGGAAGATAAAAGAGAAAATAGGTGTGTGAAATAAGGGGGGCCACGCGTACACGTACGTGATGCGTGTGCCTGGGTGGAGGTGAAATGGACGCGAAGCGTACGCGTGACATGGCAAACCAGAGAGGGGACGCACGCGCGCCCTTCGCACTTACGCGTGGGTTGGTTTGTGTCTCAGACGCAACGTTGGTGCAGTGTAGGCGCAACTCTCTGGCAAATAGCTGGAAGGTGGAATTTTGGGATCCACGCATACGCGTGCATGACGCGTGCACGTGGATGGGTGAAAATGCTTGAGGCATGCGTACGCGTGAGGCACACGCATGCATGGATGGTGCTCTGTTTTTCAAAATTTTTCCATGTTTTTGCACCATACCAAGCACTCCAAGCCTCCAAACAGCTACCAAAACACCATAAAACCTTATTTGACCTACTAAACTACCAATCAAACTTAACTAAATAAACAAAACATGAATTTAAACTAATTTTACCAATATTTACAAAAGAGAAAAAGGAAAGATTTTACCATGGTGGGTTATCTTCCACCTAGCACTTTTATTTATTGTCCTTAAGTTGGACTTATGGGGAGCTCCTCATCAAGGTGACTTGTGCTTAAATTCTTCCTGAAACTCCCACCAATGATTGGTTCTCCATTATGCCCCAAGATTTCCCATGGATTGCACCAAGTCTTGATGGAGTTCTTCACAAGCTTGGGGCTCCCAAAGTTGACCCTCTTTTTGTAATCCGGAGTCCCACACTTTATTTTCAAACCCGTCTTGAAGTTGATCATTATCGGTCCATCCGGGTGGTATGATCTTAGAATTCTCATTTAAGCGACCAAACATTCTCCTAGACCCAAGCAATCTAGATTTATACCAACCTTTGCTATTAAGCTTTGAACATGTCACCATAATGAACCTTGATTTACAATGCCAACCACTAACCATCTCCCTCTTGCTCTTAAAGCCACAAATATTTCTAAGTTGACCATCCGTCTTAAGCAAACCATATTCAAGTAGGATAATGAAGCTTAGAGATAAGAGGTTTACCCACTTGAATGAGAGAATTGATGGTGATGGCTTGGGGAGAGGTGTCTCCAATATCCTTACAAGCTCTACTCCCTTGTGATCTTCCTTGTCAACCTCCACCTCTTCATAAACTTCGTCAATTTCAATCCTTTGTTCAACAATTTCATCTAACTCTTCTCCATCACTCAAATCATAAATGGGAGGTTGAGAGACATCTACCTCCACATCACTTTCTATCTCATTGGGCAAAGGTTCTTCAAATTCAAAGGATTCACCACCAATAGGGTTAGATGCATGATCTTCATCACCAAGGGAACTCAATTCTTGCTTCATTCCCTCCAAGTCTTCATTCAAAAATTGTTTTGGAGGTTGTACACTCTCCTCCTCAACATCAAATTCAATTGTCTTGGAGAGATTCTCCTCAACTCTAGGTTCCCAAGGAGGTTCCGCATCTCCTAAGTCTTCAACCACTTCTTCCTCTTCTTCAACGATCATAGGCTTCTCCAATTGTTCTAACACAACATAGCATTCCTCGTTCTACACTGGAGTTTCCAATCTCTCCTTCATGCTATGCTCTTCAATTGATTCTCCACATATGACCATGGGAGTGCTTTGAGTACTTGAGCATTGGGAGGCTAATCGGCTTACTACCTCGGTCAAGGTAGCTACGAATTCTAGTGTCTCTCTTTGTATTTCTCCTTGACCTTGAAGTATAAGGCCAAGGGTTTCATCCATTGAGGATTGGGGTGGATAAGAGGTGTTCATGTCCTGGGTCGAGCTGTACGACCCGGGCTGATTAAAAACAAGTCGACCGACCTGTTCAGGTCTGGATTCCCCGACCTCTTCACAAAGAGTTCGGCCAAATTGTCAGAAGAGCCCAAAGCAGGCCCAAACGAAGGGACACAGCCCAATCTAAAGGCATCCAAAGCCTAGAAAGATAAAGGCGGTCCCTCTTAAAGATAAGATGACTTCACTCAAAGATAAGATAAGATAACTATCTTATCTCCAGAAAGATCACTCCATACTACTATAAATACACTAGAGCATACATGTATAACTGATACTCTGATTCTACTAAAAAGCTTCTTAAAGCCTATGCTAACTTAAGCATCGGAGTCTCTTGCAGGTACCACCACCCTCCGGTGACGAGGGATCAGCATCATCTCCAGCTCCACCAGTTCCATCAGGTCGGACACGACAGCTCCAGCCACCAGATCCAACAAGTCAGACACGACAGCTCCGGCCACCAGATCCAACAAGTCGGACACGACAGCTCCGGCCACCACAGCAGATCTCATCTAAGATCGACTTTCAGTTTCAGGTAACCCTCAAAATATTGGCGTCGTTGCTGGGGAACCTGGACGTCATCCCATCATCATGGCGGATAACATAGACAACAATCACAACTCTGATTTGGAAAACAGGATGCCATATAAGAACGCGGACACCACACTGAAAGACACTTCTAAACCAAACGAAGACAAGCACCCTCCAAACACAAAAATTCTAGAAGCTCTTCGAGAACAGCAGAATCATCTCAAGTAGCTCGAACAGGAGGCCGAATACCAGCGCGAAGCCGAAAGAAACCTCCGAAGAGAAACTAGGCAACGACAAGAGTTAGAGGACAAATTGCTAAAGCTCGAAGCCGACCTTAGAGCCAAAACCATTCAACCTCATCACGGGGATAGCCCCCACAAGGATCAAGATCCCTTCACAAAAGAAATCATGAAAGCTAAAGTTCCAAAAGACTTTAAAGCCCCCGATATGACCCCTTACGACGGAACCTTTAACCCGAGCCATCATCTCAGTAATTTCAGAAGCAAAATGTATCTCACTGATGCCTCGGACGTTATTCGTTGCAAAGCCTTCCCGACTACCTTGACAAAGATGGAAATCAAGTGGTTCGACAGTTTGCCCTCTAGATCCATCACAAGTTTTGACGACTTAGCCAAAAAATTTCTTGCTAGATTCTCCATCCAGAAGGACATGGCCAAACACGCCCCAAGCTTATTAGGAATCAAACAAGGTGACAAGGAGAGTCTCCGATCTTATATGGAAAGATTCAACAAAGTGTGCTTGGACATACAAAGCCTACCAATAGAAGTAGCCATCATAGGTCTCATCAATGGCCTGCGAGAAGGGCCCTTTAGTCTCTCCATATCAAAGAAACACCCAACATCTTTAAATAAAGTGCAGGAACGGGCAGTGAAGTATATCAATATGGAAGAAAATTCTCGGCTAGGAGAGACCTCGAAACCTGGATTCTCCTACCCATCCCAAGATAAGGACAAAGAGTCCAAAAAGACAGAAGATCAGCATGGAGAGAAACCCAAAAGATACCATAATTACACCCTTCTCCGAGTGTCTCTTGTGGATGGTTTCCGAGAAGTATGCCACACTGAGAAGATTCCACCACCTCGCCCAATCAAAAGTAAAAAAGGAGGGAGAAACCGGACAGAATACTGTGAATACCACCGAATCTATGGACATCCTACCAACGAGTGCTTCGACTTGAAGAAAAACTGGTAAGAGAGGGGCGACTAGATTGGTACTTAGCCAACAAGACGGATGAAACCAGAAAAAGAATAAGATATGAGGAGGTCGGACGAACAGAGCGACCACCTCACACCCCGGAAAGGCACATTCATATTATAAATGGAGGATTCGCTGGAGGAGGGATCTCAAAATCATCTCGCAAACGGCACCTTAAAGAAGTATATCATGTTGAGGGAGAAGGATTATCCGACCTCCCTGCTATTACCTTCACCCAAGAAGATGCGGCGGGCATGATGATCCCATGGTCATTACTATTATATTGGCCAATGCTAATCTCCACCGTACACTAGTAGACCAAGGAAGCTCAGCAGATATCTTGTTTAAACCAGCCTTCGACAAACTCGACCTACAAGAAAAAGAGCTCAGGGCATATCCAAACAGCTTGTTTGGACTAGGAGACACTCCAATCCAACCGCTTGGATATATCTCGCTATACACAACCTTTGGCAAGGAAACTCGATCAAGGACACTCCATATAGACTACATCGTAGTCGACGTGAGCTCAGCCTACAACGCCTTGATAGGTCGGATAACACTGAATCAGCTTGCCACAGTAGTTTCGACTCCACATCTATGCATGAAATTTCCAACTTCAGAAGGGATTACCACAATAAAAGGAGACCAGAAAACCGCGCGACGATGTTACAACGAAGTCTGAACCTTAGAGGCAAAGGAGAAGAAATCAACACTATCGAGCTCGGAGGAGTTCGAGGTCGGGAAGAACTTCGTCCACAGCCTGAGGGCGAGATCGAGGAAGTCCAGATCGGGGATGTTCCCGATAAGACAAAAAATATTGGGGCGACCTTGAAAGGAGACATAAAGGAGCCTCTGATACAATTTCTAAAGGATAATGCCGACCTCTTTGCATGGAAGGCCGTAGACATGCCAGGCATAGACCTCAAACTAATGTGCCACAAACTGGCAGTATACCCAGGTTCTCGGCCAGTACAGTAGAGGCGTAGGAAACTCAGACCAGAAAGGTCCCAAGCCGTGGAAGAACAGGTAGAAGCCCTACTGGAGGTAGGATTTATAAGAGAAGTCAAGTACCCACTATGGCTAGCCAACATTGTCTTGGTAAAAAAGTCAAATAGAAAGTGGCGGATGTGTACCGACTACATCGATCTCAATAAAGCCTACCCAAAAGATCCCTATCCGCTCCCAAGTATCGATATTCTAGTGGATGCCTCCTCTGGATACAAATACCTCTCATTCATGGATGCTTACTCAGGATACAATCAAATCCCGATGTACCCACCTGATCAAGAGAAGACCTCATTCCTAACCCCAAAGGCAAATTACTATTATCTCGTCATGCCATTCGGACTCAAAAATGCAGGAGCTACCTACCAAAGATTGATGAACAAAGTCTTCACAGAACGCATTAGGAAACTCATGGAGGTGTATGTAGATGACATGTTGGTAAAAACACAAAGCGAGGAATCATTATTGGCCGACCTCACCAAAGTGTTCGATACCATAAGGAAGCATGGCATGCGACTTAATCCCGCAAAGTGCATCTTTGCAGTAGAAGCTGGCAAATTCCTTGGTTTCATGCTAACACAACAGGGAATTGAGGTGAACCCGGATAAATGCCAGGTTATACTCAACATAAAAAGTCTGACCTGCGTCAAAGAAGTACAACAACTTAACGAAAGACTGGCAGCTTTGTCCAGATTTCTAGCCGGATCGGCCATAAGATCTCTCCCTTTTTACGCCATACTAAGGAAGGGAAAAAGGTTTGAATGGACAGCAGAGTGCGAGAAAGCGTTCCAGGATTTCAAAAACTTCTTGGGACAACCACCCATCCTTACCTGGCCACGGGAGAGAGAAGCACTCATATTATACCTCGCAGTGGGAAGTCGAGCAATAGCCCCAGCACTATTCAGAGAAGACGAAAATGGGCAACAACCCATCTACTTCATCAACAAAGCCCTACAAAGGGCCGAACTGAACTATCAAAAGATAGAAAAGTTTGCCTACGCCCTCATACTAACTTCTCAACGACTTCGCCCATATTTTCAAGCTTACACCATCAAGGTTAGGACCAACCAACCCATAAAAAGCATTTTACAGAAGACAAACTTAGGTGGAAGAATTCTACAGTAGGCAATCGAACTATCTGAGTTCGATCTCCAATATGAAGCTCAAACTGCCATTAAGTCTCAGTATTTGGCCGAATTCATCGCTGAGTACACTGACACCCCGGGAACTCCTACAAAATAGAATCTCTATGTAGATGGCTTTTCAAACAAAACCGGGAGTGGTGCGGGTGTGATAATAGAGAGCGATCAGGGAACCCAAATCGAACTCTCCCTAAAATTCAATTTCCCTGCTTTAAACAACCAGGCCGAATATGAGGCACTACTAGCTGGTTTGAGGCTGGCCAAGGAAATTGGAGTTCAAAAGCTTATCATCTTCAGCGACTTCGAAGTAGTCACTTCACAAATAGCAAGAAGCTACCAGGCTAAGGACCCTACCATGAAAAAGTACCTGGACAAAACCAGGGAACAGCTCGGACAACTCAGAAAATATGAGGTTAGCCAAATTCCTCAGGAACAGAATGCTCGAGTTGATGCACTCTCAAAATTATCCAGCACCAAACCAGGAGGTAATAATAAAAGCCTCATCCAGGAAATACTGCAGAGCCCATCAATTTCGGAGGAAGAAAAGGTCCTAGCCATATCAGGTCAAGATCAGGGATAGATGACCCCCATAATCAACTACCTCAAATCAGAGACGCTCCCTACAGATAAGAAGGAGGCAAAGAGGCTAAGACGAGAGGCACAACACTACACCATCATAAACAACATCCTATACAAGAGAGGGATTTCAACACCCCTATTAAAATGTGTGCTGACCTCCAACACAAAAGAGGTTCTAGAAGAAATACACAGTGGCATATGTGGCAACCATCTGGGAGCACGAGCTCTCTCCAAAAAAGTACTCCGAGCCGGGTTCTTTTGGCCGACTTTGCAAAAAGAAGCAACTGAGTTCGTTAAGACATGCCCACCAGTCAGAAACATGCTAACTTTCATATCGCCCCACCAGAGGAGCTCATTAGTGTAACATCACCCTGGCCATTCGCAAAGTAGGGACTCAACCTCTTTGGATCCTTTCCCCAAGGATCAGGACAAGTCAAGTTCCTCATCGTAGGGTAGATTACTTCACAAAATGGATTGAGGCGGAGCCCTTAGCTAATGCCACTGCTCAAAGAAGTCGGAAGTTCTTGTACAAAAACATTGTTACAAGGTTTGGGGTTCCTTACTCCATCACCACAGACAATGGCACTCAATTCACGGACATAGGCTTCAGGAAGTTGGTAGCAGACTTGAAAATAAAGCACCAATTCACATCCGTAGAACACCCACAAGCTAATGGACAAGCAAAAGTAGCTAACAAAGTCATATTGGCTGGGTTAAAATGGAGATTACAGGACGCAAAAGGAGCCTGGGCTGAAGAGCTCCCACAAGTCCTATGGGCATATCGGACAACTCCACACTCCACCACAAGGGAATCACCTTTCCGGTTGGCCTACGGAATGGAGGCAATAATCCCGGTAGAAATCGAAGAAGGATCCCCCAGAATGATCTACTACAATGAAGAGGCCAACTCCTAAAATCAAAGGGAAAAGCTCAACCTACTTCCAGAAATCCGAGAAAGAGCTCGGATTAGGGAAGAGGCGTTAAAACGTCGAATGGCCTCAAGATACAATCAGAGAGTCATCCAGCAAAGTTTCACCAACAACGACCTCATTTTAATCTGAAACGACATCGGAACTGGTTGACCAGGAGAAGGAAAGCTCGCAGCTAACTGGAAAGGACCCTACCGAGTTATAGAAGTACTGGGAAAAGGCTACTACAAGGTGTTCGACCTCGAGGGGCGAGAGCTATCAAGGTCATGACATGCCTGCAACCTAAGAAGGTGTTATAGTTAGAAGAGATCTTAGGTCAAGGTGCACTCTTTTTCCTGAAAAGGTTTTTTAACGAGGCACCAGGCCGGGATCCGCAGAATTACCCAACTTAGAAGGGTAAGCACCCGCATGTATATATTCTTGTCTATATGCCTATTTTCTATTTGAATAAATTTTTCCAGATTCTCTACAAAGTCTCTCTATCAAGACGCATTAATCTGAATGCAAAAATTCATCACCCAATTACAAAGCTACAGGTCGGCAAAGTGAAAATTAAATTCACCGCCCGATCACGATGAACATCAAATTCATCGTCTGATTTCAACAAAGTTCGGCCAAGTGAGAACCAAACTCACCGCCCGATTTCTATAAAATCGGCAAGATGAAAAAGCGATCAAAACAGATTAATGCAAGAAGTTATAAAAAGTAATCCATAAAAAGAGGCCTGACGAGGTCTGAATAAAAATGGATTGCTAAAAATAACTTAGGATGGACCGACATGAAGAAGTCGGACCAATCGACATGAAAGTGATAAAGTTATAAAAAGTAATCCATAGAAATAGGCCTGACAAGGTCTGAGTAAAAATGGATTGCTAAAAATAACTAAGGACGGACCGACGTGAAGAAGTCGGACCAAACGACATGAAAGCGACAAAATTTATAAAAAGTAATCCATAGAAAGAGGCCTGACGAGGTCTGAGTAAAAATGGATTGCTAAAAATAACTGAGGACGGACCGACGTGAAGAAGTCGGACCAACCAAACAAAGCTGCAAAGTTATAAAAGGTAATCCATAGAAAGAGGCCTGGTAAGGTCTAATAAAAAATGGGTTACTAAAAATAACTTGAGAAAAGATCGACAAGAAAGAAGTCGGACTCACAAGAGGCGTACGCTAGAAGGGACACATGTCGCCCCAAAATAGCCACGACCTCACGAAAAAAGCTACCAAAATTGGTTTAAAAAGCGTTCTATGAAATTGCCAACCAAAGCTAGCCTCAAAAGTCACTTCGACCGAAGTAGGAAATAAACAAACACAAAGGCAATCAAAAAAGCTCGGACAGCAAAATTCCAACACTCTAAAGATTCCTGGAAGTGCCAAAAATTGCAAAACACCCATATCGAGAGAGACAAAGGCACTATAATAAAAACACAAAAGGCCACCTGAAAGTCGACCTTAGGAGTTCGAAAGCATTTGCTTTTCCTAACTAAAGTTGCTAAGAAAAGTGACTAAAACATCAAAGCCACGCCGGGCTTAATTACAAGAAATCAGAGTCTAAAAGCCCACAAGCCGGGCTATACAAAATACATCAGAAAAAGGTCACAGGGAGTCCAAGCTCTCCTCAGGGGCGGCACCTTGAGTCGTTAAGGGAGGAATGATCTTCATCGGAATCGCATCTACAGTCCCATTCTCCCGATTTAAGATCTGGACATCGGGGTCAGACTCAGGGCGGCCGACCTTAGTAGCAGGAGTCGAAGAAGTCGGCGCAGCAGGAGCTTTGACTGGGGGTTCAAGGGGAGGACCATCCTCCTCATCTTCATCTGGGGCAGGAACAATCTTACCATTTTCAATAACGTTATCCAAACTAAAAAGACTCAGGTCGAGCTCGGGAGCAAGAACTCGGACCTGAGCTTTTAGGTTCTCATATGCATCAGTCACACTGCCCACGAGATGGCCCTGAAGCTCAGAATAGTCAGCATAGGCTGACTCAAGCCTCTCCCTGACCTCCAACAACTCGCCATAAGTACGGGTATAACACTCCTTCGACTTCTTGGCCATCTCCTCGGCCAGATTCGCAGCAGGTTCGACAGTAATCGCCCTGGATTTCTCCTTCTCAACATCTAGTTCCAGCCTGGCCACCTTAGCGTCCAGTTCATCCTTCAAAGTCTTAATCCTATCGAACTCGGAATTGGCATCCTTCATAAAGGCTTTAGTAGCATGAACAGGAGACAATTGGACAGTACGGAACAAAGCCGCACCCATGTGAGCTATCCGAACACTATTATTGGTGATAAAATCCAAAGAGTGTAGGATGGACACATCGTCCATAGGAAGTCGGCCGTAAGGAACGATCTGGTTATCAACTGGTGCACGGAATTGCAATCACACCTTTGCAACTCTGCACAACTAACCAACAAGTGCACTGGATCGATCCCACGGAGATTGCCGGCTTGAAGGAAGCTATGGTCATCCTGTAAATCTTAGTCAGGCAGATTCAAATGGTTATGAGGTTTTGATAATTAAAAGATAAATAAAACATAAAACAAAATAAAGATACTTATGTAATTCATTGGTGGGAATTTCAGATAAGCGTTTGGAGATGCTTTGTTGCTTCTGAACCTCTGCTTTCCTATTGTCTTCATCCAATCATGTGTGCTCCCTTCCATGGCAAGATGTATGATCCTCTCAGTGAAAATGGTCCAAGTACGGTTCCAGCACGGCTAATCAACTGTCGGATTTCTTGTCTCGGATGAAAAATACCAGGTACAGCTACCGCATGGCTAATCATCTGTTGGTTCTCACTTGTGTCGGAATAGGATCTCTCTATCCTTTTGCACACTGTCACTGCGCCCAACATTCACGAGTTTGAAGCTCGTCACAGTCATCCCTTCCCAGATCCTACTCGGAATACCACAGATAAGGTTTAGACTTTTCGGATCTCAAGAATGCTGCCAATTGGTTCTAGCCTCTACCACGAAGGTTCTAATCTCACGGACTCGGTCCGTAAATCAGAGACCCAAGAGACTATACTCTGGCTGTCATCCAATAACAACGTTGAACATCATGTAGACCGCTTGTGGTTGTCAGGCACGCGGATCTTGGCTAAGCGAGTAACGAAGATAGTGGGTGATTGTCACGGGTCACCCCTTCATTATGACTTAACTGAATTAAGTACGAGAGTATATCTTGGAGAAGAAGTAAGCGTGAATTGAAAGAGAAACCATAGTACTTGCATTAATTCATAAAGAACAGCAGAGCTCCACACCTTAATCTATGAGGTGTAGAAACTCCATCGTAGAAAATACATAAGAGAAAAAGGTATAGGAATGGCCAAATGGCCAGCCTCCAAATGTGAAATATGGAATAAGATGTCTTCCAAAACTCTGATGCAAATATAATAGTAAAAGGTGCTATTTATACTAAACTAGTTACTAAGGATTACAGAAAATAAGTAACTAAGTGCAGATAGTGCAGAAATCTACTTCCAGGGCCCACTTGATGTGTGCTTAGGTTGAGCATTGAGCTTTACATGTGCATAGGCTATTTCTAGAGTTAAACTCCAGTTTGGATGCCAGTTTGGGCATTTAACTCCAGTTCTGGTGCCAGTTCTGGCGTTTTACGCCAGAAAAAGGTCTCTGGCTGGCGTTTAAACGCCAATTTGGGCCATCAAATCTCGGGCAAAATATGGACTATTATATATTTCTGAAAATCCCAAGATGTCTAATTTTCAACGCAATTGAGATCGTGCGAATTGGGTTTCTGTAGCTCCAGAAAATCCACTTCGAGTACTGGAGGGTCAGAATCCAATAGTATCTGCAGTCCTTTCTTAGCCTCTGAATCAGACTTTTGCTCAGGTCCCTCAATTTCAGCCAAAAAATATCTGAAATCATAGAAAAATACACAAACTCATATTAAAGTCCAGAAATGTTATTTTTGCATAAAAACTAATAAAAATATAATAAAAAGTAACTAAAACGTATTAAAAACTACCTAAAAACAATGCCAAAAAGCGTATAAATTATCCGCTCATCACAACACCAAACTTAAATTGTTGCTTGTCCCTAAGCAACTAAAAATAAAATAGGATAAAAAGAAGAGAAAATACAATAAATTTCAAAATATCAATGAAGCTTAGTTCCAATTAGATGAGCGGGACTATTAGCTTTTTGCTTCTGAACAGTTTTGGCATCTCACTTTATCCTTTGAAGTTCAGAATGATTGGCGTCCATAGGAACTCAGAATTCAGATAGTGTTGTTGATTCTCCTAGTTCAGTATGTTGATTCTTGAACACAGCTTCTTTATGAGTCTTGGCCGTGACCCTAAGCATTTTGTTTTCCAGTATTACCACCGGATACATAAATGCCACAGACACATAACTGGGTGAACCTTTTCAGATTGTGACTTAGCTTTGCTAGAGTCCCCAGTTAGAGGTGCCCAGAGTTTTTAAGCACACTCTTTTTGCTTTGGACCACGACTTTAACCGCTCAGTCTCAAGCTTTTCACTTGACACCTTCACGCCACAAGTACATGGTTAGTGACAGCTTGATTTAGCCGCTTAGGCCAGGATTTTATTCCTTTGGGCCCTCCTATCCATTAATGCTCAAAGCCTTGGATACTTTTTACCCTTGCCTTTTAGTTTAAAGGATTATTGGCTTTTTGCTCTTGCCTTTTTGTTTAAAGAGCTATTGACTTTTTCTGCTTGCTTTTTCTTTTTCTTTATTTTTCGCCTTTTTTTTCGCAAGCTTTGTGTTTTTCACTGCTTTTTCTTGCTTCAAGAATCAATTTTATGATTTTTCAGATTATCAATAACATTTCTCTTTTTTCATTATTCTTTTAAGAGCCAACGATTTTAACATTCATAAACTTTACTATAAAAAGTATGCACTGTTCAAGCATTCATTCAGAAAACAAAAAGTATTGCCACCACATCAAAATAATTAAACTATTTTCAAGATAGAGTTCGAAATTCATGTACTTCTTTTTCTTTTTCAGAAAACATTTTTCATTTAAGAAAGGTGAAAGATTCATGGAACATTCATAGCTTTAAGACATAGACACTAAACACTAATGATCATGTAATGAAGACACAAACATAGACAAAACATAAAGCATAGAAACGAAAAATAGAAAAATAAGAACAAGAAAATTAAAGAATGGGTCCACCTTAGTAACGACG
The DNA here is from genome assembly GCF_000816755.2 of Arachis ipaensis. Taxonomy (NCBI): domain Eukaryota; kingdom Viridiplantae; phylum Streptophyta; class Magnoliopsida; order Fabales; family Fabaceae; genus Arachis; species Arachis ipaensis. The sequence continues at coordinate 91,032,327 of NC_029792.2, read as the reverse complement.
GCTAGTTCTTCCTCTTGAAGATCCTATGGATTGCTTGAGCTCCTCAATATCTCTTCCTTGCCTTTGTTGCTCCTCTCTCATGGCCTTTTGATGCCATTAATGGTTATGGAAAAACAAAAAGCAGAGCTTTTTTTCCACACCAAACTTAAAAGGTTTACTCATCCTCGAGCAAAAGAAGAAAGAAAGGGAGTAGAAGAAGAATGATGCAATTAATTTTGAAAACTTATTATTGTATGCAAGAAAAATTAAAAAGAGTTGAAAAGAATTTGAAAAGATATGTAAGTTTTGAAAACGTTTTGGAATGATTTGAAAAGAATTGAAAAAGAATTAAAAAGAATTGAAAAGATTATTAATTTTTTGAAAATAGAAATTGAAAAATGAACGTTTAAAATATGTTTGATGCAAAAAATTATGAATTAAAACATGAAAATTGAAAAAAATTGAATTGGAAACAAAATTACCTCCCTTGTGTCATGTTGGCGTTAAACGCCCAGAATGCTATCCATTCTGGCGTTTAACGACCACTTGACTGCCTATTTGGGCATTTAATGCCCAGCCAAATACCCTAGCTGGTGTTAAACGCCAGGAATCCTTCTTTACTGGACATTTTTCTGAACGCCCAGAATGCTGCCATTTCTGGCGTTAAACGCCCAGAATGCTACCTGCATGGGCGTTAAACGCCCATTCTGCTATCCTTACTGGCGTTTAAACGCCGGTAAGCCTGTCCTCCAGGGTGTGCTATTTTTGATGCTATTTTTGATTCCGTTTTAATTCTGCAGCTGTTTTTATGACTCCATGATAAACCATTATTTTATGGTTTATATTGCGTTTAATTGTGTGGTTTTATCAAATCTTTACCCACGTATTCATATGATTAGCATGTATTTACAATTCCTTCCCAAAATTACTCCATGGTTAAAAACTTGCTTCCTAGAGACTTTTAATTATATATTTTAATTCTCCTTTATTCCATTCGATGCCGTGATCCCTGTGTTAAGTGTTTCAGGCTTTATAGGGCATGAATGACTTGGAAATTGGAGAGGAGGCTTGCAAAAATGGAAGGAACACAAGAAATTAAGGAGATGACCAGCGAGAAGTGACGCGGACGCATGGCTCACGCAACCGCGCAAAATGGAGAAATCGTAGTGACGCGCTCGCGTGCCTGACGCGAACACATGGATTGGAAACTGTACGAGTGACGCGAATGCGTGGACGACGCGCACGCGTGGCAAGGCAAAACGCTGGATGACACGAATGCGTGGATGACGCGATCACGTGACGTGCGCGATTTGCAGAATTTGCAGAAATCACTGGGGGCGATTTTGGGCCATGTTTTGACCCAGTTTTCGGCCCAGAAAAGCAGATTAGAGCCAGGGAACATGCAGAGACCAAAGGGGGAGATTCATTCCGCATAATTTTTAGTTTTTAGATCTGACTTTACTCCTCCTCTAGGTTTTCTCTCTACACATTCATAGTTCTTAGGATTTTGTTTTTATCGCTTTTTAGATTGGGATATTGAGAAGAGTTATTATCTCCGCCAAGACTTCATCATTCTAGTTTGTTTTCCTTACTTGTCACTTACTCTTTCATATCCTTAATTTGTTCAGAATTACTATTGGATTATTTTTAGAATTTATTAATACAAGAACTATTTTTATTTTTAATTGGTCTTTTTGATTATTATTTATCATGTCTTCCTTTATTTCTCTTTCTTATTTTGTGAAGTTTACATTCATAATGAGCGAGTAGTTCCATAACTTGATTGGGAGTTGATTGAAAGGAGAACCTTTAGTTGGAATGCTCAAGAGTAAAATTGTAATTGGTTTTATTGTTGGATCGCCCTCTAGTCACTGACACTAATCCTTCCCAAGGGAGAGGATTAGAACTTGTGAATAGAAATAGAATTTCAACTTGCTTGACTTTCCTTTACTTGGTAAAGGATGACTAAGCAGAACAACCTTCAATTATTAATTAATCTTGGGAGAACTCCAACAAGGATAGACTTTCCGACTAATCTGCTCCCGGTCAAGATTTTTATTTAAATTACATAAATTCTCTGATTTAATTTCCTGTTTATCAAACTCAAAACCATTTTTTTGAAAACATCTGATTAATAAAATAGCACATCTTTCTATAACTCGTTGGGAGACGACCTGGGATTCATACTCCCGGTATTTTAATTCTAATTTTGTGACAACCCTTCTAAATTGATAAGCGGATCTTTGTTGGTTAAGAGCTGTACTTGCAACGTTTCTCTTACATCAATTTCTTAATCCGTCAATTTCCGCCACGTCAATTTTTGGCGCCGTTGTCGGGGAGTTGCAATAGAGTGCTAAGTTATTGATTGGAATTTATTTATTTGCATTTTATTTTATTTTGCTACTATGAGCTGCATGTTTCTTTCATTAAATGATGCGTTCACTTCCTGATCCAAGCTTGCTAGTATTTGATCCTGAGATTAAAAGAACTATTTCACGTATAAGGCAAGCTCGGCATCGGTTAGTCCTCTCCGAGGGCGAATCTGAAATGTCAATTGAGGAAGAAACGAGCTCCCTTTCTACTGATTCGGTTGATTTACGTGCAAGTGACATGGCAGCACCTAGGAGAGTTACTATCCAGGAAGCTGGAGCCCCTGATTTTATACTGAAACCGTATCAAGCGCATCACCCAGCGGTGGTTGTAGATTTTAAACTCAAGACTGCACTACTCAACTTGATGCCTAAGTTTCATGGCTTACCTGCTCAAGAGCCTATCAAGCACCTTAGGAATTTCCAGGCAGCCTATTCTACTGTCAGATGTGATGGTGCATATGAAACTTCTATTTTGTTAAAAGCCTTCCCATTCTCTCTTGAGGGAAAGGCGAGATAGTGGTACTACACTCAACCCGCAGCAACTTTTTCTAACTGGGATACGCTTAGAAGAGAATTTTTGGAAAAATTCTTTCCAGCTGAAGTTACTGATAAACTGAGGAAAGACATTTCCATGATTGTTCAGGACGAATCCGAGACTCTCTACGAATACTGGGAGCGCTTCAACAATCTTCTGGAAGCATGTCCCTACCATATGATTAACAAGATAGTGTTGCTCGGCTACGTCACACAAGGCATGAGGCCTCAAGATAAGACCACATTGGAAAGTGCTAGCAATGGGTCTATGAAAAAGTACAAGACCACTGATGAGGCATGGTAATTGATCAGCGACTTAGCTGAATCTACTCGGAATCACAGGCAGAAACAAAGCCGGTCAAAAGTTGTTGCAGAGGTATCTTCTAGCAAAGAGACTACTGCTCTGACTCAGAGTATATGTGAAATGACCAACTTACTGAGGCAGATGCAGTTGAGTCAACAACAAGCTCAGCAAGCTCAGCCCTCTCCACCACAGCAAAGCCAACAGTTGGTTCCACAAAGAGTATGCGAAATCTGTGCTGATTATAGTCATTATACTGATGAATGTCCGCAGCTCCAACAGGAAGACAATACTGTAGCAGCCACTCATAACTTTTATGACCACCCCAATCAAGGATACAATCAAGGTGGCAGCTACAACCATGGATGGCAGGACAATTTCAACCAAGGTTGGAGAGATAATTCTAACCAGGGCTGGAGGGACAACAATAACAAAGGAGGCAGAGACAATCAAGGAAATCAGAGGTGGAATAATAACAACAACAGGCAGCAGAACCAAAACCAACCTTATAGAGCACCTCATCTGAGGCAATCCCAAGGACCACAACACAACCAACAACAAGTTCCTCAGATCACTTATTCCAATTCCTCTCCGAATAACGAGATGTTTCAATCCATTGCGCAAGGACAAAGGAACATAGAAAGTTCACTTAACGGTCTAACATCCGCTATACAAGCTCTCATTTCTCAGATGGGATCATCCAATACTTCAAACACTCAACATGCAAGCTCCAGTGGAATTCCTTCTCAACCCTTACCCAATCCCAAGGGTGGCATCAATGCCATCACCCTAAGGTCTGGAACCACACTGCAAGAGAGGAATCAGGAGGAGCCAAACCCACCAGAACACGCTCCAGCTGAAGACGTGGTGGAAGTAGAAGATGCTGAAGAGGAAGAGGACATACAAGACATGATTGAAGAAGAAGAAGCTTAACCACAGAAAGAAGCACCAAAGGTTGCAGACGCTGCAGAAAATGCCATCCCTATTCCATTTCCATAAATTGCAAGGAATCCCAGAAAGCAAATGGAACTTGATCCCAAAATGGTAGAAATATTCAAAAAGGTTGAGGTAACTGTTCCCCTTTTTTATGTTATTCAGCAAGTACCTAAATATGCAAAGTTTCTAAAAGATTTATGTATACATAAAGACAAAATTAATGAATTAGAAACTATTCCTTTAGGTAGCTCTATATCTGCTTTAATAGGAGGTATACCTGAAAAGTGTAGTGATCCAGGTCCATGTATGGTTAATTGTACTATTGGAGGTGTGATATTTTCTGACTGCATGTGTGATTTAGGAGCGTGTGTCAGTATAATGCCTTTGGACCGACAAGAGAAGTCGGACCAACAAAAGCTACAGCTTGGACCGACAAGAGAAGTCGGACCAATGAAAGCTAAAGCTCGGATCGACAAGAGAAGTCGGACCAACGAAAAGCGTGCGCTAAAAGGGACATAGCTTTGCCCAAAAAGCCACGACTCCACGACAAAGAAATCAAAATCGTTCGGACTAACTAAAAAGGTTCTACGAGAACACTAAATAGTTGTCGGACAAGATAGCCCCAAGGATCACCTCGCCCAAAATAAATGATCAAAAAGAGGTCGGACAGTAAAGTACCAACACTCTATAAAGATCCAAAAGGCATGAACGACATATCAGAAAAATATATCCATTAAAATAAAAGCATTAAAAGGCCACCTAAGTGGCAGCCTCAAGAGTTCAAAAGTGTTTTGTTTTCAAAATAAAGTTGCATAGAAGCAACTGAAAGTCAAGAAAACCAGCCATACAAAAAATTTACAAGAAACTACAAAGTTCAAAAGCCCACAAACCAAGCTATACAAATACACAAGAAATCATAAGGGGCCAAAGTCTCCCTAGTAGTAGCATCCGTGGCTGATGAAGGAGGAATAGACTTCAAAGGAGTGGCATCCACAGTCACATCCTCTCGGTTAAGAATTTGAACATCAGGATCAGGTTTGGGATGGTCGACCTCAGCGGAAGGAGTTGAAGAAGTCGTGGCTGCAGAAGCTTTGGCTGGCGGCGCATGGGGAGGTCCGTCATCTTCATCATCCGGGGCAGGAACTATCTTGCCATCCTCCACCACATTATCCAAACTGAAGAGAGTCAGGTCGAGCTCAGGGGCAAAAACTTGGACCTGGGTCTTTAAATTTTCATAAGCCCCCGTTACAGTATCTACCAAATGACCCTGGAGATCGGTGTAATCCTCTTTGGCAGAATCAAGCCTCTCCCTAAACTCCAACAGCTCTGCATAAGTGCGGGTATAGCTCCCCTTGTAGTTTTTCGCCGTTTCCCCAAACAGGTTGGCAGCAGCCTCAGCAGCAGTAGCCCGCGACTTCTCCTTCTCTAAATCCAGCTCTAATTTGGCCACCTTAGCATTAAGCTCATCCTTCAACCCCTTGATTCTATCAAATTCTGATTTAGCATCCTCCATAAAAGCCTTCATTGCATGGACCGGGGAACCCTGGACCGTACGGAATAAAGCCACTCTAATATGAGCCATCCAAACACTATTGCTAGTAATGAAGTCCAAGTGACGAAGGATGGACACATCGTCCATTAGAAGATGGCCATAGGGAGCAATCTGATTGTCCACAAACCTTACGGCATCAAAATCAGGGGCATTCAAGTTATAGGGATTAATAGTCTTTTGCTTTTTTGGAGGAGGACCAGCAGCAGTAGGGGAGGAAGTGGCACTAGAGGATGGTCGAACTGGATCAGAAGGAACTACACGAACCTGGGAAGTTGGAATAATCTTCCTCGGCCCAGGAGTGTCCGAGGTCAGCTTCTTCAGAGGAACTTGAGTAGATCCTTCTCCAGAAGCTTTTGCCGAGATGTTTTGAGCAGCTGTTGCTTTCTTAGCCCTACGAAAGTGCTTCATAGAATCAGTAGACTTCACCATCTCTAAAAAAGGAAACAATGAAATCCAGTTACAAATAAGAAAGGGACAGATCGACAACACTAACAAGCAAACAAAAGCTAAAAAGAAATCAGCCACTACCCAGTTCAGCACGAAGAAGGGAAGGATCTCCTAAAAACCTCTTCATGTCGAGATGAGGAGGCTCGCCCCAGTTCTCCTCTAATACATTCACAAAGGCCTGCTCGACCTCATCCAGACTTTCCCAAGAGTACCTAGCCACTACTACATTCTTTTGCCAACATAAAGGGAAGGTGGGTTCATTATTCTCATCCAAGAAGAAAGGGTGGACACCCTCAACAGCTCGTACCTTGAAATAGTAATTATTAAAGTCCCTAAAGGACTCATCATACATAGAAAACACATTCTTTCCTTGAGTAGCTCGGAAAGAAATCCAGGAGACTTTCTTCTTAGCTACCCCATGCTTCGTCAACACAGAAAGGTAAAGGAAGAGAGTTTGAGTAGGTCGGATATCCAATTCCAGACACAATAATTGGAAGATTTTTATGAAACCCCATGAGTTCGGATGGAGATGGGAAGGGGCTACATTGCAGGACCACAACAGATCGGTCTCAAAAGGGGTAAAAGGAATGGTAATATTCAATTGACTAAAGAAGTAGTCATAAGCATAGAAAAAGGGTCGTTCCCCTTGAGTCAAAGGAGGAAAACTAACCCTCTCCTCAGGGTCAGGTGACACCAACTCATAATTTTTCTCCTGCTCCCTACTACTACAAATCCTATGGTGCCTCCTAAATCGCACACAGTACTCGGGGTCAGCCACATTAACACACATCAAAACTATGGAGTCCAGCCAGTCAGACATGCCGTCCGGGATCTTAGTAGACATCTCAACAATGTTTTTGCGGGAAGACATAGGTCAACTATTCCTATAGTAAGAAAAAGAAAAAATGGGTTACTACCAAACAACTCGGGCAAATATGGAAACAAATCGGACAATAACATATGAACATCAAGAGTCAGACACGGCAGTAAAAGGGAAACGTAGGATTCACACTAAAGTCTAAGGGTACCCTTTGGAGGCAGTAACAAGGCAAGAACCCGGAAAGAAGGAAATCGACGGTCTATGCCCTAACATCTCTCAACAAGAAAACACAATCCTTCTCTAGTAACATCACTATACACAAGCAGCAAGAAACCCATCATCATCAACAAAAATCATTAAAACTACAACCTTTCTTTACCAATAGTTCAAAAAAAAGTAGTAAACCCAAAGACGAGGACATGCAAGGATGAAAGAAATAGGAACAGCGACAATAAAGCCCTAAGGAAGTGAAAACTACCAAGCACACGTCACAGCAAAAGAGTGCAGGGATCACCATAAAGATGCAAGCTTTTTAGCAAATTCGTGAAAACAAAATATCGAAAAGAAAGACACAATCTTTTTTGAAGGGGGTCAAGATTCTCAGAGACAAAATCAGTAAAAATCACATGCAATAGTGGAGACATACAAGAAGGTGACTATCGAAAATAGAAAAGGAAAAGAAAATACCAACCTGTAGAGGAAGAAGAAGCAAGCTCAAGGGAAAGATCAAGAAGAAGCAAGCGACCAAGTCTGCGCCAACAAAATGCTCTCAAGAAAAGGAGATGGAAAGCTTGGGGGCGTGTAAATAAAGAAGATACTAGAAGGAACAAAATGCCTAGTGAACGATGAGCAAAGAAGACGAAAAAAATTAGAGAAAGAAACTGTAAAATGACACATTCAAAAATTTCAAAAATGAAGTACCAAAGAGGGAAAAAGAAAACAGAGAAGGGATATTAATGAGCTTTTAAACCCTCACACGTTTCCAAGAAAAGCAAAACGCGTGCCACAACTAAAGGGGAAAAAAGAAAAACGCTTTGCATTCAAGGAGTCCAGCTGAAGTCATACAGAAATCGACTCGAGGCAAAGTGCTCGAGCACGGCTTCCCCAAAGAAGGGGCCGAAGTCTAAAAACTACGACCACAAAGGAAAGACCGAGCTCAAGTAGGGGCACTGTTCATACCCTGGGTCAAGCTATGCGATCCGGGCTGATCGAAGACAAAAGCGACCGATCTCCTCAGGTCAGGTCTCCCGATCTCTCCCTTTAAAGAGTTCGGCCAAATCGCCATAAGAAGCCCAAAGCAGGCCCAAACGAAGGGACACAGCCCAATCTAAAGGTAGCCAAAGCCTATAAAGATAAAGGCGGTTCCCCTTAAAGATAAGATGACTTCACTAAAAGATAAGATAAGATAGCTAACTTATCTTATCAAAAAAGGTCAGCTCACACCACTATAAATACACTGGAGCACCCAGGTATAACTCATACTTTGATTCTACACCAAAATACCTGCTTAAAGCCCGTGCTAACTTAAGCATCGGAGTCTCTTGCAGGTACCACCACCCTCCGGTGATCAAGGATCAGCAACACCACCAAAGTCAACAAGTCAGACACGACAGCTCCGGCCACCATAGCAGATCTCATCCGAGATCGACCTTCAGTTTCAAGTAACCCTCGGAATAGTCAATTTGATGAAATTTTCAAGGAATGTTTCTTTTTCTTAAAAAGGGCATTAAGATTCACATTAAATTGAGTTGAAACTTTTTGAGACTTGCATGATATATATATATAGTTTGGAATATGGTTTTTGAGCTAAGAACACACAACCTGTGAGACTTTGAGCCTAATTATATGGTTATATTATTTAACCATGATTTTGATTATTGTGTGTTTTCTTCTCTATGATTGGAATCTTTGGTTTGTTCCATTCTATATGTCCATTATTTAGTGTATATTCATGTATTTATGTGATTGAGGCCATCATTTGATTATAGCTCACTTATCCCAAATAGCCTACCATTTCATTTACCTTTATTTGCCACTTTGAGCCTTTTTAACCCCCTTTTGTTCTTTAAATTACCACATCACTAGCCTTAAGCGAAAAAAAAAACAATTAATTATCCTATTTGAATCTTTGGTTAGCTTAAGATAGTGAGTGTGTGTCAACTAAGTGTTGGGAAATGTGGGAACTTTGGTTGATGAGAATATGTTTTGTTTGTTATTGACAAATATTGAGAATTTGGGTGCATACTCGTGTGGAATTATAGAAACCATATGCATTGATATATTATGCTTTCATATTGAACAAAAAAAAAAGAAAAAATAAATGAATAGGGGATAAAATTACCCCAATGTTAAGTTCAATAAAAAAATCAATGCATATGTGATGGAATTAGAATTGAAACATGAGTGTGTAAAAATATGCAAAAGTGAGATTTTGGGTGGCTAAGATTAATTTTAGAATTGTATAGAGTGTGTGCATGTGTTAAGCGAGAATTCAAGTTAGTCAAAGATTCAAATGATAGCTCACTTGGCCATACATATATCCTCACCCTTACCTTAGCCCCATTACAACCTTGAAAAGCCCTCATGATTTTTGCATTTGTACACTAGATAATTGTTGATTGGTTAGATTAAGAATAAAGTTTTAGAAAGGATGATTAGAGGAGATTTGAGTGGTTTAACTCCAAACACTTGAGTGATTGGAGTGCATATACACATCCAGTGAGGGTTCAATTGCTCAATTCCATATGTCCATATTTGATCATTGCTTATCTTACAAGTTTGTGAACTCTTTTGAATAACTCAACTCGACTGTGAATGTGCTTTGATATGATTGATTTAGTCCTTGATTGTGCATATATGATTCTTTAGAAATTTAACTCACTTTGCATTTAAATAAGTCCTACCATTCCTCTTCACTCTTATAGTTTCTCTTGAGCTTAGTGACACGAGGATTTATACCGGTTCGGAATTCCACAAAATAATTTCATTGTTAGTATATTCCAAACCAATAATCAATCCTCAAATCAAATTAGATTTGGTTTTGTCACAAATAACAAACCCCAAATAAGAATTAACCGAAGTATTTAAACTCCGGGTCGTCTCACAAGGAATTGCAATGAAGTGGTCAATTATTGGCTATGAGGAACAAAGGGATTTGGTTGATAGAAAGGGCAATAAAATAATTGACAAGAAAAGTAAAGAGAGCAATTAAAGGAAGCAATTAATAAAGAGAGACATTCATGGCAAGGTTGAGATCATAGGCTTTCTATCCTAGTCATTAATCATAACAATAATTAACAAGAATTTATCTTATTTCGTCATCTCCAACATTGGAAGAAGGTATAAGTTATCTTCCATGAGAGAAAGTCAAACAACACTAGTTAACCTCAATCCAAATGTCCTAATTAACTCACTAATGGAATTAGCAAAAGATTAGAGTCAATGGAAAACATATTAACTAACAACTCTAGATCACCAATCTAAATTGGGTATTAATGACTCAAGATTGCCCAATTACTCTTCCCAAGCCAAGAATGCTCAAAATCTACTCTAAATCCCAACCAAGAATTTTGTCAAATACTTGCTGGGTACAAATGGAAAGCATGGTAAAAAATACAAGAATAATAAATCTACCAACTACTAATTGCAAGAAAAGTAAATCAACAATTCAAATCATCAACAAAAGGGCATCAAACATTCAATTTCATTAAAAGTAAACAAAATCCAACATGAGCATTCATAAACATAAAAGAGACATAAAAGTAAAATTGACAAGATAAATAAGAAGAATAGAGTAGTTGAACAAGAAATTGTAAAGGAAATAAGATGAGAACATGGAATTAAGCCTAGATCTAAGATGGATTAACCTAACCTAATTCTAGAGAGAAGAGGGAGCTTCTCTCTAGAAACTAACCTACATAATGCTAATGCTACAAACAATTACTCACCCCTTGCCCAAGCTTGAATTCTGCATGAAATAGCATTAGAAATGAGTTGGGTTGGGCCCAAAGTGCTTCAAAAATCGCCCCCAGCGATTTCATCTTTAGTGGGCCACGAGCAGTATCGGCGTGCACGCGTATATGGTGCGTGTGCGCCCCTAAACGCGAAGTAACATATGGCAAATTTTATATCATTTCGAAGCCCCGGATGTTAGCTTTCCAACGCAACTGGAACCGTCTCATTTGGACCTCTTTAGCTCAAGTTATGGTCGATTGAGTGCGAAGAGGTCAGGCTTGACAGTTTTACGGTTCCTTCATTTCTTCATGAGTTCTCCCACTTTGCATGCTTCTCTCCTCACTTCTTCCATCCAATACTTGCCTTATGAACCTGAAATCACTCAACAAACATATCAAGGCATCGAATGGAATTAAAGTGAGTTAAATTTAGCTATTTTAAGGCCTAAAAAGCATGTTTTCACACTTAAGCACAAATCAAGGGAGAATTGCAAAACCATGCTATTTCATTGAATAAATGTGGGAAAACGTGATAAAATTTCCCAAATTAAGTACAGGATAAACTACAAAATTAGGATTTATCACTTAGCATGAGGACATGCTAATGTTTAAGTGTGGGGAGATTTGATGCACCACTATTTCATAGTATATTTTATGCTGAATTGAGTGAATTTTATCCATTATTCTCACACTTATGCATATAAATTGCATGTTTTACATTTTTCTTCCTATTTTTGTGCTATGATTGAAAACATACTTCTTTAGCCTTATATTTACTAATTTTAATCTTCTCTTCTTACCATTCGATGCCTTGATTTGTGTGTTAAGTGATTTCATATTTTTCAGGGCAGGAATGGCTTAGAGGATGGAAGGGAAGCATGCAAAAGTGGAAGGAACAAAAGAAGTTGAAGTTTTGAGATGCTAGCAGTGACACGCACGCATAGACCACGTGTACGCATGACCAGCGCAGAAGGCAAGCGACGCGTACGCGTGACTGACGCGTACGCGTGACCAGGAATTTGTGAAAGCGATGCGTATGCGTGACTGGCGCGTACGCGTGACAGAGCGTCACGTGCTGCATTAAATAGAAGATGCTGGGGGCGATTTCTGGGCTGTTTTTGACCCAGTTCCAAGCCCTAAAACATTGCTTAAAGGCTGCAAAGTGGAGCTGGAGAGGGGGATCATTCATTCAACACTTCATTCACAATTATTAGGTTTTAGATGTAGTTTTCTAGAGAGAGGCTCTCCCTTCTTTCTAGGTTTTAGGGTTTTTCATCTTTGTTTCTTCTCAATTTCAGAATTCTACTTTACTTTAATTTAGTTTTCTTCTACATTCTATTATTCTCGCATCTTAGTTTAATTTTCCTTGTTGATGTTTTTATTTTCTCTATTTAATTTATGAACTCTTCATGTTAGATTCGATTTCCTTTTTAATGCAATTTGAGGTTTTTCGTGTTATTGCTCCTTCATTTATTTGTTGTCATTGATGCTTGCAATTATTGGTTTTAGATTTTACATTCTCTTATTATTTTTCTATTCTTTTATTTTGTACCCACCAAGTGTTTGATAAAATGCTTGGTTGGATTTTAAATTAGCTTTTTATGTTCTTATCTTGGATTGAATAATTTGGAGACACTTGAGTTATCAAAACTCTCTTGTTGGTTAGTGATTGAAAGTTGCTAGCTGGCCTGAGCTTCACTAACTCTAGTCTTTGATTAGGACTTGTGAGCTCAAGTTGAATTGCTCACTTGAATTACCTTCAATTGTTAGAGGTTAACTAAGCGAGAGCAAAAGGCAATTACCATCACAAGTGACTATGATAATGAGGATTGGAATTCCAATTCTCAAGCCTTGCTAGGACTTTTCTTAATTGTTAGTTAACTTCCTTGTCATTTATATTCCTTATTTAACATTTAAAAACCCAAAAATATACTTTCCCATAACCAATAATAACTATACTTCGCTGCAATTTCTTGAGAGACGACCCGAGGTTTAATACTTCGGTTAATTTTATTGGGTTTGCTTAAGTGACAACATTTAAATTTTGATTAAGGTTTAATTGTCGGTTTAGACTATACTTGCAACGTGATAATTTTTGTCAAAATCTTTACCGATATTTTTCCTCCATCACTGTCACCATGGGCGTTCAAACGCCCAACACTCTACCTTTACTAGCGTTTAAACGCCAGTAGGCTCCTTACTCCAGGGTATTCTGTTTGCTATTCTGCATCATTCTATCTCTGTCTAAGCACTGTACAAGATCACTAACACTAAAAATAATTTAAAACATAATTAAAACAAATTAAAAAGAAAATTAATGAGAATGAAAATAACTAGAGAAGTTAATAAAGTATGAGTATTTATTGGGTTGCCTCCTAACAAGCGCTTCTTTAATGTCTTTAGCTGGAGTTCACTGTACATAAATGATGAGTCCATATTTTATGATATATTTCGGTTTGATTTGAGTGGATTTCATCACATAAACCCACATTTATTCATCTAAATAGCATGCTTTTGAGATTTCTCCCTAAATTGTGCTCGAAAGTGAAAACAAGCTCTTTTGTGCTTAATTTAGTCAATTTTAATTCACTTTAATCCTATTTGGTGCCTTGATGTATTTGTTAAGTGATTTCAGGTTTTTAAGGCAAGTTTGGGTTGAAGAAGTGAAGAAAGAGCATCCAAAAAGGGAGAAATCATGAAGAAAATAGAGTTTGGAAGCTGCAGCAAAGGTGCGTATGCACAGTGATGCATGCGTACGCACAACAGTGACTTCGTGCAAGGATGCGTACGCACCAAATGCTGTGCGTACGCACGATCGGAATTTTGCGCAACCATGCGTACGCATAGTAGGTCGTGCGTACGCACATGTGCATGCACGTGAAGTCATTAATGCAAATCGCTGGGGGCGATTTTTGGGCCTCCAGAACCCAGTCCAACTCATTTTCTGAAGCTATTTAAGGCCAAAGTGAAGAGGAATGAAGGGGGCAATTAGGTTTAGTTTTTATGATGTTTTCTCTTAGTTTCTAGAGAGAGAAGCTCCCCCCTCTCTCTAGAATTAGGGTTTTTAGCTTAGTTTCCTTTTGAGTTCAGCACTTTAATTCTTGCTTTAATGTAGTTTCATTTATGTTTCTATGCTTTCTTGTCTTTATCTTCTTCATATCTTTTATTATTTTCTCTTTTATGGAAATCTTCATGTTATGAACACTTTTGTTATTCTAATTCCAATTAATGCAAATTTATGTTTCCATGTCATTTATTGCTTTCTTTAGTTGTTATTGTCAATTTCTTGCTTTTGGTATTTTAGAATTTATTTTATTGTAATTTAATATTATTTTATTCTCATGTATACAAAGTGTTTGATAAAATATTTGGCATAGTTTTTACATAGCTTTTCTTCACTCTTGGCTTAGAATTGTTGACTTTGGTGATCCTTGAGTCATTGATGTCCATTCTTGCTTGATATATTAGGGTAGTTAGCTGATTTGGTTTTCCTTGACTCTATGTGATCCCTTAGTGTTGACATAGGACTTAGGAATTGGAATTAACTATGCCTATTTGACTTATCTTCAATGTAAGGTTGACTAAGTAGGATTAACTCTTCATAATCATCGTATGTTTGTGGTTAATGACTAGGATAGGTAGCCTTAGTTCTCAATTACTTGCCAAGAGGTTTTTTGCATTTTAATCTTCCTTGCTTTGACTTTTAATTGCTTTTGACTTTCATTACTTTGATGTTTAATTTTTTCATGTTTAGTTTTCACACTCTTGGTTGAGAAATTGTGTGGATTGGGTGGAATTGAGTTATGGATGTCCATCCCACATTGTGTGAGAATAGTTAATTGGTTTGGTTTCCATTGACGCTAGTCTTTCACTAAGTAATTAGTGAGTTGACTTGGACTTATGGATTGAGATCAATTACACTCTTTTGACTAATTCTCAAGGAGGATTGACTAATTTGGATTGATCCCACACAATTGCCATGCTTGTGGTCCATAACTAGGATAGGAACCCTAAATTCCCCAATTCTCACTAAGAGCTCTTTTTAGTATTTAACTTTCATTTCCAATGCTTTAATTGCTTCCCTTTTACTTCCTTACATGCTCATTTAATTTCTTGCTATTTACATTTCTTGCTCTCTTGCAATAATTCAAATCCCACTTTCCTCCCATAGCCAATAATTGTACATTTCATTGCAACTCCTAGGGAAGATGACTCGGGAGCTAAATACTCTCGGTTATTTTGTATTGACTTTATTATTTGATCTTGAGAATTTATTGTTGGTTTGGACTGTGCTACCAACGAAGTGATTCTTGTTTTGATTGATTCCAAACCACACAAGAATTCTCTTTATCAATAACTTAGTAACGGTGTTGAGCCTCCTGGCTCTATATCTCCTTCAAGGTAATGCTTAACCTTCTGTCCATTGGCAGTGAACCTAGTTTCTTTACCTTGAAGTTCTACATACCCGTATGGTGATACTTTAGTAATTATAAACGGTCCTGTCCAACGGGATTTGAGTTTCCCAGGGAACACTTTGAGTCTTGAATTGAACAGCAGGACTTTCTATCCTGATTCAAAGACTCTGGAAGATAGCTTCCTGTCATGCCACCTCTTTGCCTTTTCCTTATAGATTTTTACATTTCAAATCCTTCTAAGCGAAATTCATCCAACTCATTTAGTTGGAGCAGCCGTTTCTCCCCTACTGCTTTAGCATTAAGGTTGAAGAACCTACTAGCCCAATAGGCTTTGTGTTCTAGTTCCACTGGCAAATGACAGGACTTCCCATATACTAACTAATATGGTGAAGTTCCAATGGGGGTTTTGAAAGCTGTTCTATATGCCCACAGAGCATCGTCAAGCTTTCTAGCCCAATCTTTTCTAGAGGCACTTACTGTCCTCTCTAGGATTCGCTTCAGTTCTCTATTTGAGACTTCATCTTGCCCATTAGTTTGGGGATGATACAGTGTTGCTACTTTATGGCAAACTCCATATCGGCTTAAGACAGAATCCAGCTGTCTGTTGTAGAAATGAGTTCCTCCATTACTGATTAGTGTCCTGGGGACACCAAACCTGCTGAAAATGTTCTTTTGGAGGAATTTTATTACTACTTTAGTGTCATTAGTGGGTGTTGCTATTGCTTCAACCCATTTAGACACGTAGACTATTTCCACAAGGATATAGGTGTTTGAGTATGAATGCGTGGCCCCATGAAATCTATCCCCCATACGTCAAACAATTCAATCTCTAGGATTCCTTGTTGAGGCATGCTGTGACCATGAGGAAGGTTACCAGCCCGCTGGCAACTATCACAGTTACGGACGAACTCTCTAGAATCTTTAAAGAGAGTAGGCCAGTAAAAGCCACTTTGGAGTACTTTAGTGGCTGTCCGCTCACCTCCAAAGTGTCCTCCATAGTCAGAGCTATGGCAATGCCATAGAATTCTCTGTGCCTCTTCTTCAGACACACAGCATCGGATTATTCCATCCGAGCATCTCTTAAAGAGATATGGTTTATCCCAAAGGTAGTATTTTGCATCATGCATGAGTTTCCGGGCTTGCTGCCTAGAAAACTCTTTGGGAATGAACCATGTAGCCTTGTAATTTGCAATGTCTGCAAACCAAGGTACTATCTAAATGGCATAAAGTTGCTCATCTGGAAAGGATTCGGATATGTCAGTAGAGGGAGAAGAAGCCCCTACTATTGGCTCAATCTGGGACAAGTGATCAGCTACCTGATTTTCTATCCCTTTTCTATTTCTAATTTCAATATCGAACTCTTGCAGGAGCAATAGCCATCTTATAAGTCTGGGTTTAGATTCCTGCTTAGTGAGTAGATACTTTAGAGCAGCATGGTCAGTATAAATAATGACCTTAGATCCTACCAAGTAGGATCTAAACTTGTTAATTGCATAAACCACTGCAAGTAACTCCTTTTCTGTAGTAGTGTAATTTTTCTGCGCATCATTCAATACATGACTAGCATAGTAAATGACATGCAGAAGCTTGTCATGTCTCTAACCTAGGACTGCGCCAATTGCATGATCACTTGAATCACACATTAGCTCAAATGGCAAGTCCCAGTTGGGTGCAGAGATGATAGGAGCACTGACAAGCTTGGCCTTCAGAGTTTCAAAGGCATGCAGGCATTCTTGGTCAAAGATTAATGGAACATCAGCGGCCAGGAGATTGCACAAGGGTTTGGTGATTTTAGAAAAATCTTTTATGAACTGCCTGTAGAAGCCTGCATGTCCTAGGAAGCTTCTGATAGCCTTAACACTAGTAGGTGGAGGCAAGCGTTCGATCACTTCCACCTTAGCTTGATCCATAGTGCACGAAATTGTGATCATCAATGGTGCCAATAACATGGTACGCACAATTATAATCTCAACTCTTTGTCACAACTCCGTACAACTAACCAGCAAGTGCACTGGGTCGTCCAAGTAATAAACTTTACGTGAGTAAGGGTCGATCCCACGGAGAGTGTCGGCTTGAAGCAAGCTATGGTCATCTTGTAAATCTCAGTCAGGCGGATTCAAATGGTTATGGAGTTTAAGATAATTGAAATATGAATAAAACATAAAATAAGATAGAGATACTTATGTAATTCATTGGTGAGAATTTCAGATAAGCGTATGAAGATGCTTTGTTCCTTCTGAACATCTACTTTCCTATTTCCTTCTTCCAATCATTCATACTCCTTTCCATGGCATGCTTATGTTGGGTTTCACCGTTGTCAATGGCTACCTCCCGTCCTCTCAGTGAAAATGGTCCAAATGCGCTGTCACTGAACGGCTAATCATCTGTCGGTTCTCGATCATGTTGGAATAGGATCCATTGATTCTTTTGCGTCTGTCACTATGCCCAACACTCGTGAGTTTGAAGCTCGTCACAGTCATCCCTTTCCAGATCCTACTCGGAATATCACAGATAAGGTTTAGCCTTTCCGGATCTCAGGAATGCTTCCAATAATTCTAGTCTATACCACGAAGACTCTGATCTCACGGAATGGAAGGCTCGGTTGTCAGGCGAGGCAACTATGCGTCATGAATCAGGAGGCTAAGAGATACGCACTCAAGCTATTGCAAGTAGAACTGATGTGGTTGTCAGGCACGCGTTCATAGGTGAGAATGATGATGAGTGTCACGGATCATCACATTCGTCAGTTTGAAGAACGAGTGTATATCTTAGAGAAGAAATAGGTTTTAATTAAATAGAAAAATAATAGTGCTTCGCATTAATTCATGAGGAACAGCAGAGCTCCACACCTTCATCTATGGTGTGTAGAAACTCCACCATTGAAAATATATAAGAACAAAAGGTCTAGGCATAGTTGAATGGCCAGCCTCCCAAGGAGGGTTCAATCGTCAAAACATGATTAAAAGATAGATTGAAAGATGTAAAATACAATAGTAAAAGTTCCTATTTATAAAGAACTAGTAGCCTAGGGTTACAGAAATAAGTAATTAATGTAGAAATCTTCTTCTGGGCACACTTGGTGTGTGCTTGGGCTGAGCATTGAAGCTTTCACATGTAGAGACTTTTCTTGGAGTTAAACGCCAGCTTTTGTGCCAGTTTGGGTGTTTAACTCCAGATTTTATGCCAGTTCTGGCGTTTTGACGCTAGAATTTTTATGCTGACTTGGAACGCCGGTTTGGGCCATAAAATCTCAGGCAAAGTATAGACTATTATATATTGCTGGAAAGCCTAGGATGTCTACTTTCCAACTCAATTAAGAGCGCGCCAATTGGGCTTCTGTAGCTCCAGAAAATCCACTTCGAGTGCATGCAGGTCAGAATCCAACAGCATCTGCAATCTTTTTTTAGCCTCTAAATCAGATTTTTGCTCAGGTCCCTCAATTTTAGCCAGAAAATACCTGAAATCACAGAAAAACATACAAAATCATAGTAAAGTCCAGAAATGTGATTTTTATTTAAAAACTAATAAAAATATAACAAAAACTAACTAAAATATACTAAAAACTACCTAAAAACGGTGCCAAAAAGCATATAAATTATCCGCTCATCACAACACCAAACTTAAATTATTGCTTGTCCCCAAGCAACTGAAAATCAAATAGGATAAAAAGAAGAGAATATACAATGAATTCCAAAAACATCTATGAAGATCAGTCTTAATTAAATGAGCGGGGCTATTAGCTTTTTGCTTCTGAACAGTTTTGGCATCTCACTTTATCCTTTGAAGTTTAGAATGATTGGCATCTATAGGAACTCAGAATTTAGATAATGTTATTGATTCTCCTAGTTCAGTATGTTGATTCTTGAACACAGTTACTTTATGAGTCTTGGCCGTGACCCTAAGCATTTTGTTTTCCAGTATTACCACCGGATACATAAATGCCACAGAAACATGACTGGGTGAACCTTTTCAGATTGTGACTCAGCTTTGCTAGAGTTCCCAATTAGAGGTGTCCAGAGCTCTTAAGCACACTCTTATTGTTTTGGACCACGACTTTAACCACTCAGTCTTAAGCTTTTCACTTGACACCTTCACGCCACAAGCACATGGTTAGGGACAGCTTGGTTTAGCCGCTTAGGCCAGGATTTTATTCCTGTGGGCCCTCCTATTCACTGATGCTCAAAACCTTGGATCCTTTTTTTCGCATATATATTTTTTTTCTGCAAGCCTACCACTGCTTTTTCTTGCTTCAAGAATCATTTTTATGATTTTTCAGATTATCAATAACATTTCTCCTTTTCCATTATTCTTTCAAGAGCCAACAATTTTAACATTCTTAAACAACAAATTCAAAAAATATGCACTGTTCAAGCATTCATTCAGAAAACAAAAAGTATTGCCACCACATCAAATAATTAAACTATTTTAAAATTCAAAATTCATGTATTTCTTTTTCTTTTGCAATTAAAAACATTTTTCATTTAAGAAAGGTGATGGATTCATAGGACATTCATAGCTTTAAGGCATAGAAACTAAGACACTAATGATCATGTAGTAAAGACACAAACATAGACAAAACATAAAGCATATGATTCGAAAAATAGAAAAAAATAAGAACAAGGAAATAAAAGAACGGGTCCACCTTAGTGATGGCGGCTTGTTCTTCCTCTTGAAGATCTTATGGAGTGCTTGAGCTCCTCAATGTCTCTTCCTTGCCTTTGTAGCTCCTCCCTCATGACTCTTTGGTCTTCTCTAATTTCATGGAGGATGATGGAATGCTCTTGGTGCTCCACCCATAGTTGTCCCATATTGGAACTTAATTCTCAAAGGGAGGTGTTGATTTGCTCCCAATAGTTTTGTGGAGGAAAATGCATCCCTTGAGGCATCTCAGGGATTTCATGATGAGGAATTTCCTCATGCTCTTGCCCATGAGTGGGATCTCTTGTTTGCTCCATCCTTTTTGAGTTTGAAAGGGACCTCGGGGATCACCTTCTTCTTGGCCACAACTTCATAAAAGTGGTCTTGATGCACTCTTAAGATGAATCTTTTCATCTCCCATGACTCCGTGGTGAAAGCTTTTGCCTTCCTTTTCCTCTTTCTAGAGGTTTCTCTGACCTTAGGTGCCATAAATGGTTATGGAAAAACAAAAAGTAACACTTTTACCTCACCAAACTTAAAAGGTTTGCTCGTCCTTGAGCAAAAGAAGAAAGACAGGAGTAGAAGAAGAAAAAAATGGAGGAGATGGAGAAGTGGGAGTGATTCGGTGGGAAGGATTCGGCCAAGTGGGGAAAGAAGTGTTTGTGATGTGTGAAAATGAAGGAGGAATGAGGGGTTTATATAGGAGTGGAGAGAGGGGTAGGGTTCGGCCATGTGTGGGTGAGTTTCGGAGGAAAAGTGGTTTGAGTTTGAATGGTGAGGTAGGTGGGGTTTTATGATGGATGGATGTGGATTGGTGAAGAGATTATGGAGAAGAGGGTAGGATTTGATAGGTGAGGGTTTTTGGGGAAGTGGTATTGAGGTGATTAGTGAAGGGTATTTGGGGAAGGGTGTTATGGAAAGGTGTGAAGAAAAGAGAGAGAGATGAGGTAGGTGTGGATCCTGTGGGGTTCACAGATCCTGAGGTGTCAAGGATTTCTCATCCCTACACTATGTTGGCGTGTAAACGCCAGGTTGCTGCCCATTTCTGGCGTTTAACGCCAGCTTTTCTCCCCTTTCTGGCATTTAACGCCAGCTCTGTCCCCATTTCTGGCGTTAAACGCCAGCTCTGTGCCCCTTTCTGGCGTTAAACGCCAGTCTGGTGCCCATTTCTGGCGTTAAACGCCCTAATGCTGATGACATGTCATCATGTCATGTTTTTCTATGCTTTTTCATACAAGAAATTGATAATTAGTGCTTAAATATTGCATTCTTTTATGCTTAAATGGTATATTTCTTTGATCTTTTAATTTTATAAATTTGGTAGGAAATAAGAAGAAAAAGAAGCAAAGAAGCACAAAATAAGCTAAAAAGCAGAAAAAAAAGCTTTGGGGCACACTTTGAAGTTGGAGCACACTTTGGAGTCTTAGGCCACGCTTTTAAAAGCATGGCCCATGACCAAATCAAGGAAGCTTCACAATCAGCACTCACAAAGCTCAGTTCACTAAGTGAACTTAGCTTTGCCATACAAGAAACTTAGCTTGGAAGCAAGAATTTTCGCTAAGTTAAAACTTGGGCGTTTACAGCATGACCATGCCTCCTTCAAAGGGCCATAACTTGAGCTACAGACGTCCAATTGATGTGCTTCTAGTTGCATTAGAAAGCGGACATTCAGAGCTTTCCAACGATATATAATAGTCCATATTTGGCATGAAATTGAGGCACAAGTGAAATGCATCTTTAAGGGAAAAAATAAGCAAAAAAAATCAGCCAATGCTTCCACCAAGGCTCGAAGGGAGAGACACAAGGAAAACAAGGAAAGCAAGCAAAATAGCGCTCAGTTCACTTTCCCAACTGAGCTTTATCGGGCTCCCACTCAAGAAAATGTAAGGAAAAGGCTCACAAAAATGCTTCCACCAAGATTTGAACTCAAGACCTCACACTCAAAGATGGAGCGCTACACAAGGAATATAAAGGGAGCTCAGTTAACTTTTCCAACTGAGCACTACTCCCCCATGCACTCCAACAACGTGACACGGGCAAGGACCAAAGGGGGCAGTAACAAGGAAGGCTTGGTGCGCACAACTTGGCACACCAAGTGCAAATAGAGAGCTCGGTTTGGTATTTGAACTGAGCCGTGCCCTGGGAGTGTCACCCATGGGCCAAAATTCCATTTAAATTCAATTCTTCATCAAATTGAATCAAGGCCAACCAAACCAATCTCTCTTTAAATCCAAAGAAAGCAAAACCCACATCATCACTCAAAGGCACAAGAACAAGCTAGAATTAGGATTTTCATTTGTTTTTCATTTCAATTTCATTTTATTTTGTAAAAAGCCTATATAAAGGCATCATTCTCATTTTCAAAAGAGGAGCTCCATTAGAAAGTATTAGAGGCTAGCTCCACTAGGGAGTAGTAGGATTAGAAAACTCTCTCTTTAATTTTCATTTTTGTTTTAAATCTTGGATTGAGAGTGGAAGGAATTCTGTTTTCATTCTCTATCTGCAACTTCTCTTCTTCTGCAATCTTTCTTTTAATTCTCTGCAACCTTTCTCTTGTTGGATCAAGGAAGGACTTGAGATCTAGACTTGTTTTCTAGTCTCCTCCACCCCTGAAATCTTCAACATCCTTTTAATTGCTGCAATTTAGCATCAGTCATTTTCTGTTTTTAATCTTTCAAGCATTTTTACTTTCTGTTGCATTGCTTCCAATTTACATTTCCTACAATTGCCTTAAGTTCTTATTCACTACAATTTTGCTTCTCTATTTACATTGCTCCCAGCACCCAGTTCCTTTTATTCTTCCTGCAATTTAGATTTCCAGTTGCTTGAATTACTGCTTCCATTTTACTTTTCATGCAAGTTAATTCTTCTGCAATTGTTCTAAGTTACTGATTTATTGCTTTCTTTAATTTCCAGCACCCACTCCCCTTTACATTTAATGCAATTTACATTTCTTGCAATTTAAGTTTCAGCTATTTTACTTTCTTGTTCTTTAAGTTACTTGCAATTTTACTTCCTGCACTTTAAATTCTCTTGTTATTTACTTTCTGCTCCACCAATTATCACACAATTCACTCAATGTTAGCTTGACTAAACTAATCACCCACTAAAGTTGCTTGATCCATCAATCCCTATGGGATCGACCTCACTCTAAGTGAGTTTTACTACTTGATACGACCCGGTACACTTGCCGGTGAGTTTTGGGTATTTTGGAATTCGTTTTCCAAAATAATCCATCAAGTTTTTGGAATAAAAAAAATGTAGTAACAAGCTTTAGGGCGTTTTGGCCAGTTTTATTGACCTTTTCTTTACTGTTTTAGGGTAGTTTCATGCATTTTCTTAGGAAATAAGCAAGTTTTGGGTAGAATTTCACTTACATCTTGATTCAAGCAAACATTGTGAATTTTATATGATTTCATAAGAATTATGCATGAATTTAACGACAAATTGGATGATGCATGACTCATAACTTGGATTAGACCTTTGATGCACTTTATTTGATTGATTTCAGGACAAAGGAGGCAACGAAAAGCCACGTTAGTAGCCACGTTAGTCTAACTAACGTGACCACTAACGTGGAATGGGAGCTAGCTTGCAACGTTAATGAGAAAAGTGATCGCCAATAACGTCTTCGAAGCCATCATAGCCCACGTTAAATACCACGTTAACTACATTAACGTGGTAGTTAACGTGGAGGAAAAGGAAGCTCCAAGCGTTAGTGGTAAAAGTGAGTGCCACTAACGCTACAAAAAAGGCAATTGGCCACATTAAGAGTCACGTTAACTCAGTTAACGTGAACTCTAACGTGGAAGAGAAAGATAATGCCAACGTTAGTGACACTCACCTTTGTCACTAACGTTGGAGATGGCAATCAACACCACGTTAGTGGTCACGTTAATGTAATTAACGTGAGGTACTAACGTGGGAAAGGGGTGTTTTGGAGTGTTAGTGAAAAAGGTAGGTGTCACTAACGCTCTCGAAGGTTTGGCATGCCCACGTTAAGAGCCACGTTAGTTATACTAATGTGGACTCTAACGTGAGAGAAAGGGGTACTCTCAACGTTATTGGGAAAGGTAAATCCCAGTAACATTTGCGAAGGGCCAAGGGGCAATGTTAGTGGTCGCGTTAGTGCCACTAACGTTGAAGTTAACGTGGACCATTTTGGGTTAGGAACGTTAGTGAAAAAGGTGATTGTCACTAACGTTCTCGACCCCACATTTTCACTTAATGTTAACACCACTAACGCCCTAAACTAAAGTCCATGTCTACTGCACACTTTCTCTGCAAGTGAAGCTGAGCCCACTAAAGATGATAACTGCTTCAACTCAAGATCAAAAGGCCCATATCTAAGACTTGAAGAGCAAACTAGAAGATCAGAAGAGTAGTATAAATAAGAGTAATTTTAAACTAGAGAAGAACTTTTGGATTGGGAGAACTACTCTCTGTATAATTTTACTTTCTCTGCAACTTCTAGTTTTACTTTCAGAATGCACTCTCCATCTTTGTTTTCCATTCCCAGAGCCATGAACAACTAAACCCCTTTCATTGGGTTAGGGAGCTCTGTTGTAATTTGATAGATCAATAATAGTTTTCATTATTCTTCTTCTTTCTTTTTTCTTGATTTTACTAGAAGGCTTTCAATCTTCATCCAATTGGGTAGTTATCTTGGAAAAGAAGCTATTCATACTTGGATCTCTTCAGAACCTTGGAAGAGGAATAAAGAGATCATGCTAGAAATGCTTTCTCATGTTGGACCAAATTGGGGTCTGGATGGATATAGTGACATATAATCCTACCAACGCTTTGATTTGGAAATACATGTAGTATAATCAGTGACCATACTTCATCTCTTCTCATGAGAAATTGGACCAAGGAATTGGCTATTGATCAAGATTTGAGAGATTGAATTACCAAGGAATTGGAGTTCAATCACTTAAGATTGCCAAGGAGATCAATGAATGCATTGATTGAGGAAGAGATGAAAATGAACTTGATTCGGAGAATGCAACATCTCCTAAGCCCAATGAATCCTCCATTTCTGATCTTACCCATTCTCTCTAATTTCTGCAATTTACTTTCATGCTAAATTCCCCATTCCCCATTTAAGATTCTGCAATTTACTTTCCGTCATTTATATTCAGCTCTTTATTACCAGCATTTACATTTTCTGCTATTTACTTTCCGCCATTTAATTTCTTGCAACTCTCACATCGAATTCTGCTTAGCTCGACTAGGACATTCCTCTAATTAAAGTTGATTGACCAATCAATCTCTGTGGGATTCGACCTCACTCTATTGTGAGTTTTTACTTGACGACAATTCGGTATACTTGCCGAGGGAAATTGTTGAGAGACAAGTTTCTGTGCATCACGCCCAGAATGGTGCCAGACTAGGCGTTTAACGCCCATTCTGCTACCCTTACTGGCGTTTAAACGCCAGCAAGCTTCTCCTCCAGTGTGTGTTATTTTTAATACTGTTTTTCATTATTTTTTTTCTTTTTCAGTTGTTTTTGTGACTTCACATGATCATCAACCTACAGAAAACATAAAATAACAATGGAAAATAAATAGATATAATAAAATAGGGTCGCCTCCCAACAAGCGCTTCTTTAATGTCAATTGCTTGATAGTGGGCTCTCATGGAGCCTCATAGATACTCAAAGCATGATGATGACCTCCCAACACCAAACTTAGAGTTTGAATGTGGGGGCTCTATTTGACTCTGTATTGAGAGAAGCTTTTCATGCTTCCTCTCCATGGTTACAGAAGGAGATCCTTGAGCTTTAAACACAAAGGAGTCCTCATTCACTTGAAAGACCAATTCTCCTCTGTCAACATCAATCACAGCTTTGCTGTGGCTAGGAAGGGTCTGCCAAGGATGATGGATTCATCCATACACTTTCCAGTGTCTAGGATTATGAAATCAGCAGGGATGTAGTAGCCTTCAACCTTTACCAAGACATCCTCTACAAGTCCATAAACCTGTTTCCTTGAATTGTCTGCCATCTCTAGTGAGATTCTTACAGCTTGTAGCTCAAAGATCC
The DNA here is from genome assembly GCF_000816755.2 of Arachis ipaensis. Taxonomy (NCBI): domain Eukaryota; kingdom Viridiplantae; phylum Streptophyta; class Magnoliopsida; order Fabales; family Fabaceae; genus Arachis; species Arachis ipaensis. The sequence goes on along the minus strand of NC_029792.2, from coordinate 91,006,337 downwards.
CTAGCTTCTCCATTACAGAGAGAGGCATGAGGTTTATGCTTGACCCTAGGTCACACAGAGCCTTCTCAAAGGTCATGGTGCCTATGGTACAAGGTATTGATAACTTTCCAGGATCCTGTCTCTTCTGAGGTAATCTCTGCCTAGTCAAGTCATCCAGTTCTTTAGTGAGCAATGGGGGTTCATCCACCCAAGTCTCATTACCAAATAGCTTGGCATTTAACTTCATGATTGCTCCAAGGTACTTAGCAGCTTGCTCTTCAGTAACATCTTCATCCTCTTCAGAGGAAGAATACTCATCAGAGCTCATGAATGGCAGAAGTAAATTCAATGAAATCTCTATGGTCTCAGTGTGAGCCTCAGATTCTCATGGTTCCTCATTAGGGAACTCCTTGGAGGCCAGTGAACGTCCATTGAGGTCTTCCTCAGTGGAAATCACTGCCTTTCCCTCCTCTATGCATTTGGCCATATGGGACGTGTTTATGGCATTGCATTCTCTCTTTGGGTTCTATTCTGTATTGCTTGGGAGAGTACTAGGAGGGAGTTTAGTAGCTTTCTTACTCAGCTGACCCACTTGTGCCTCCAAATTTCTAATGGAGGATCTTGTTTCAGTCATGAAACTTTGAGTGGTTTTAATTAGATCAGAGACTACAGTTGCTAAGTCAGAGTGGCTCTGCTTAGAATTCTCTGTCTGTTGTTGAGAAGATGATGGAAAAGGCTTACTATTGCTAAACCTATTTCTTCCACCATTACTGTTGTTGAAGCCTTGTTGGGGCCTCTGTTGGTCCTTCCATGAGAGATTTGGATGATTTCTCCATGAAGGATTATAGGTGTTTCCATAGGGTTCTCCCATGTAATTTACCTCTTCCATTGATGGGTTCTCATGATCATAAGCTTCTTCTTCAGATGAAGCTTCTCTGGTACTACCTGTTGCTGCTTGCATGCCAGACAGACTCTGAGAAATCATATTGACTTACTGAGTCAATATTTTATTCAGAGCCAATATGGTATTCAGAGTATCAATCTCAAGAACCCCTTTCTTCTGATTTGTCCCATTATTCACAGGATTCCTTTCAGAAGTGTACATGAATTGGTTATTTGCAACCATTTCAATGAGTTCCTGAGCTTCTGCAGGCGTCTTCTTTAGATGAAGAGATCCTCCAGCAGAGCTGTCTAATGACATCTTGGACAGTTCAGATAGACCATCATAGGAGATACCTATGATGCTCCATTCTGAAAGCATGTCAGAAGGACACCTTCTGATCAATTGCTTGTATCTTTCCCAAGCTTCATAGAGGGATTCTCCTTCCTTCTGTCTGAAGGTTTGGACTTCCACTCTAAGCTTACTCAATTTTTGAGGTGGAAAGAACTTTGCCAAGAAGGCATTGACTAGCTTTTTCCAAGAGTTCAGGCTTTCTTTAGGTTGTGATTCCAACCATATCCTAGCTCTATCTCTTACAGCAAAAGGGAATAGCATAAGTCTGTAGACCTCAGGGTCAACCCCATTGGTCTTAACAGTATCACAGATTTGCAAGAATTCAGCTAAGAACTGACGAGGATCTTCTAATGGAAGTCCATGAAACTTGCAATTCTATTGCATTAGAGAAACTAATTGAGGCTTAAGCTCAAAGTTGTTTGCTCCAATGGCAGGGATAAAGATGCTTCTCCCATAGAAGTCGGGAGTAGGTGCAGTAAAGTCACCAAGCACCTTCATTGCATTGTTGGCATTGTTGTTGTTTTCAGCTGCCATGGCTTCTTCTTGTTTGAAAATTTCTGTTAGGTCCTCTACAGAGAGTTGTACTTTAGCTTTCTCTTCAAGGTCCTTTCAGGTTCAGGATTAGCTTCAACAAGAATGTCTTTGTCCTTGCTCCTGCTCATATGAAAGAGAGGAGAAGAAAGTATGGAATCCTCTATGTCACAGTATAGAGATTCCTTGAGGTGTCAGAGGAAAAGAAGAATAGGAGAGAGAGAGTCTGAATTGCTGATAGTGGAGGAGTGTTAGTCCTTAAATAGAAGGATGTGAGAAGAGGGGAAGAATTTTCGAAAACAAATTAAAAAGATTTTGAAATAATTAAAAAAATTTTAAAAAAATGGTTGATGATTTTCGAAAATTGAAATTGAGGTAATAGTTAATTGATTTTGAAAAAGATTTTAAAATTAGAAATCAAAAAGATATGATTGAAAATTATTTTGAAAAAGATGTGATTGAGAAGATATGATTGAGAAGCTATGATTGAAAATCAAATTAAAAAAAGAAAGTTTTAAAATTAAAGTTGATTACTTGACTAACAAGAAATTAGAAGATATGATTCTAGAATTTAAAATTTGGTCCTTTCTTAATAGGCAAGTAACAACTTGAAAATTTTGAATTAAATCATTAATTGTAGCAAGGATTTTCGAAAATAAAAAAATGGAAAGAGATTGATTTTGAAAAGATATGATTTGAAAAAAAAATTGATTTTGAAAAATTATGAAAATTTGAAAAAGATTTGAATTAAAAATAAAATCTTCCCTCTTGTGCCATCCTGCCGTTAAACGCCCAGAATGGTATCCATTCTGGCATTTAACGCCTAAAATACTACCCTTTTGGGCGTTTAACGCCCAGCCCGATACCCTGGCTTGCGTTTAAACGCCAGTTTTCTTCCTCACTGGGCGTTTTGAACGCCTAGCTTTTTCTGTGTAATTCCTCTGCTGTCTGTTCTGAATCTTCAATTCTCTGTATTATTGACTTGAAAAGACATAATTTTGAAACTTTTTTGAATTTTTAATGATGAGAAATAATCAAAATGCAACTAATAATGGAAAACTAAGATTAAATCAACAATGCATGCAAGACACCACTACAAGAAAAATACCCATTCAGCCACACTTTTTTTAAGCTACATTTGAAAAGCGTAGCCTATTCATAGAATAGGCTACGCTTTTCTCCGTGTTGCCTTTTTATAAGAAAAAAGTATACACAAATGCGGCATCATTTAAAAAGCGTAGCCTTAGGTATTATAGAAATCACTTATAAAGCGTAGCCGTAGGTTGATATCTATAGCTTCACTTTTCGTATCAAAGGAGACGCTTTTAAAGGGTAGCCTATTTTTTAAGTTTTGGGTGCACTTAAAAAGCGATGCCTAATGTATCTAGAGTAAAAAATTTGACACTTAGTGAAATTTTTTCCTCTTTCCTGAAAGCAAACTCATCACACTTAGTAAAATTTTTGTGATTCAATTCCCTCCAAATGTCACTCAATCACCTTCGTCCTCTTTCGTAAACCCTCAGTCTCACTTTTTCCTGAAAGCTCACTCATCACCTTCATCACCTTCATCGCGAAGTAGAAGCCCTCGCCATCGTTGCCCTACAAGAAGAAACCCTGTAACTCTCGCTATTGACCGTCATCGCCTCCCACTCCCCACTCACCCCCCACTCCCCACTACTGACCGATACTCCTCTTCGCCATCGCTTGCACTGATCGTCGTTGTGCCACCCTCACCATCGTCGCTGAGCCGCTCTCACCATCGTCGCTGTGCCACTCTCGCCATCGTCATCTCCGTGCTTCTCATCTTCGCTGTGCTCACATCATTGAATAGGTATGTATTGATTTCTATTTGCTTCTGAAATTGATCAGAGGCTTAGGGTTCCTATTTTAGGGGTTTTAATTTGGGGGTTTTAATCTGTGAAATATGGGTTTGTGAACTGTAATTTGATAACATGCATGCTATTGTTGATGAAGATTTGTGGTATTTTAGGGTTTGTTTCTGAGACTGAATCCAAATGCAGCGTTAATAAGTTTTTGTTTCTGTGATTTCTCAATGAATAAGTTGGCTTCTCCTTCTCTGTTTTCAGCTTCTGTTTCTGTTTTCTCAATGAATAAGTTGGCAGCAACTCACCAATGAATTGTATCATATTGCTTTCCTGGTGGGTGCCGACTCTGAACAAAATTTTCAAGTTTAAATGTAACAATAGCAAATAGATCACTTTGCTCTGCAGACGACATATCTTTCAAAATTCGTTTTGCATCTTCATTTGATGAAATAGTAGCACTGTTCTCTGAATTATCTGCATGGTCCTTGTCCTTTGAATTATCTGCATGATCCTTGTCCTCAAGTTTGGAAGGCTTTGCACACTTATTTCCAGTAGATTTCAATCTAACAGCTTTTCTCAGATTCCAATATGCATGACAATCATTTTAGATTCATGACAAACATTAGTATTAGGGTAGTTGTTTTGGATTATTTATGTTAAACTATTTTGACATATATTATGTATTAAATATAAATACTTAACTCAACAGTAATGTGGAATTTTCTTATTAGGCACATATAGTGGAAATGTGGAACATTATTGTTAGAAAATATATATGGACAAACATAAAGTTTTTTGTTGCTAACTAAGCAATAAGAATGGTTTTTGTTTTGCCCTAATACAAATGAGCTTGGTGCTTGTAATGGATTAGTTATACTTTGGGTTTTGTAAAAAGGATTAGGATGAAGTATTGAAGTTACCTCCTTCTCTCTTAATATGTGACTATATGTTAATCAATTATTGTCAGGATTCTGAGGAGTGCTTTTATTTATTCTTTTTGCTTGTTTTGGCTAAAGTCTTTTTGACTTAAGAGCTGTAATCTTGTAGAACTTGATAGGAAGGAATTTGATTCAAGAGCTGTAATCTTGCATGTTTCTAAATTCTAAGTGGTCGGTTCAGTCCCCTATTGCAGCTCTTTTCCATTTCTTGAAGATAAGTAGTGTTCATAAGTATAGCAATGGTCGTACTAATCAGGTGAGTTGCAGAAGGATCTAAATGTGGGTGTAGATGGTGAACTAGTGAACTAGTGAAGTCAAAGTTTATCAAGTGATTGCCCTAATATTGAATATTGAATGGCAGGGTCAACAAGATTTCACGTTCAGAAATTAGAAGAGGAATGGAGGGCCATTCTTTGTCTGTCTCTGTCTGTCTCCCTCATGAATTCACGGACAGTAGAGAGAGGGCAAGGAACAGAGGAATAGCTAAAGCACCAGGGAGCAAAAACAGGAGTGTTCTTTAAGTTTTTGGCTCTTCATCAACCATAGCACCAAGAGAAAGAGAATGATGGCCAAGGAGGGAGCTGACTGAAGCTTAAGAGGGAGCTGCGTTCCACTCACCCAACTATTCTTCGAGTTTCTTTGCTAGGTGAGGACAGCGACTTCATCTTCTTTCTTTTCTCCTCTAATTCAAAATTCTGATAATTCTCTTGCTCCATTTTTTTCAGTTTATTCAATTTCTGTTAACACAACTACCACCACAAGCAAAGAAAGGTGAGTGATTTTCTCTCCTCTGTGTTTAATTTGGTCGAATGGCCTTGTGAAATGTAACCAAAATTCTGGTTCTTGGAACGGTTAAGGTTTGGGCTCAAGAGAAAAACAAGGACAATTCTTGTGTATTTGATCAACAAAGAGGTAAGGGTTAGAATAGTTAGATATTGATTTTAGTTGTATTTGGTAATTAAATGGCAGAAACCTTTCCATTGAGTATGCTTATTGACCAGTCAGCTGCTTGATTCTTGGATCTGTATGTGAATGATTGTTGCTTTCTTACTCAGCACAGTTTACTTTGTAGTGGTAAATGGTAATGTTCTAATAAATAAAAATCAAGTACTAATGGGGACTATTATTTATTTGTCTAGAGTAGTTTACTGATTTCATGTTAATTATTTTTGTTTCATGTGGATTATATATGCTGCAGTATTTTCGTGGCTCATTGCAATTTGTCAACTATTGTAATAACCAATTAGATTGGAAGATGGCGCATCATTAGAATTCCTAGGTTTAAATAAAGGAAGGCATTCAGTTACAGAATGAGAAATTACATACTAAATGTGGTGTCCCTTGATGGTCCGTTTTAGTCGTTTCAGGATACTTTCTTGAGCTAATTCATTCTAAATGTGGTGGTTAGAGTAGTCTTTTTAACATGGTATTTTTAAATTCAATATTCTAACTTCAAAAAACTGCTCTGCTTCATTAGTGCTTTTGATCACTCTTGCTGGTTTCATTAGTGAATTTAGTTTATTATGCATATTATTTTTTTATTATAAGGAATATTATTAGTGCTTTTGATTACTCTTGCTTATTTAATTTTTATTAGTGCTTCTGATCACTTTTGATTCCGAAGGATATGTGTGTGTGTGTGTGTGTGGCTTTTGATTTTAGGCAAGGTTGGAGTTCCCCGGCAATTGTTTGTAACAAAAAATCCATCTACTATCCCTTATGAAATCACTAAGGCTGGGATAAAGTTACCATTAGGTACCTATCTTTATTTTCTCATTGAGGTCTGTACTTTCTTTTGATTAGGGTGATGATTATTTAGAACGTGATATGTTTTATTAACTGATATATATGTAGCATTTCAGAAACAAGCCAATCAACCAGGGTAAACAGAATCTATACATAGACATTTTTTTATTGCTGTTATGCTCCCATATAATTCCCATATAGTTTTTTTTATTATGGTTATGAAATCTGGGTTCTGATTTTTTGGTCTTCTGAAGGATATGTGTGTGTGAATGGCTTTTTTCCATTTTTTCTGAATTACTTAAAATGCACAAGTGTTAGCTTGGATCTGTCTTTTGGTTGGTCATCCTAATAAATGGGGTTGCTTGGTGGTTTAGTATTGAGGGTTGTTCTACCTGCTCTGTTTAACTGTTTTGAGGGTATGGTTTATAATATTAGGAGTATGTACGGTTTATTCTAAAGAAATTTCCTTATTATGATTTTTCCCATGAAATTTTCTAACTCCAGTTTCTTTTCACTGGTTTAGGTGGATACCTTTTTGGATTATGATAATTTATCAAAGGGAATTGTCTTTACTACAGATCGGCCATATCAACCAGGGGAGCAGGTAAACATAGATTGAAAGATTAGAATTTGTTATCTAGGATAAAGTTAGCACAAAGCAAACAAGTTCCAAACAAGTTCCATTTTTGAACTGTGGAACACTAATGAAAAATAACTAAATGTACTATCATTTTTTTAAGTAAATTCGTTATTTTTTAGAATTTTATTTATTTACTGATATAGCTTCTGTTTTCATAATGGCCATAAGCCCATAACCTTTCGTTTCTTACTCTCTCTTGATGACTTTATATTATCTGATATGCCTTTAAGATATCATTCTGATGAATACTTTTAACTTTAATTGTTACCAACTTATTTTGTTCTATTTTTGGTCAGATCTCAATGTTTTCCAATACAGATTACTGGTTGGCCATTGGACTTAATGGCTTATGCTTATTTAGCTGTTAGTCCTCCAAGCATGATAGCGATCTGAAGAGGTATGAACTAAACTAACTTTTCTGATATTGTTGTTGTAGAACTCAACTAGTGATTCTTTTGACAGATGGCTGCAACAGCATCAAATAAAAGTACCGCCAAGAAAGATTTGAGATATCCTGAAATAGAGGAGCAAGCATTGTGCAAATCCAGTATATCAAAATACAACAATAATTTGTAATCCTCTTTATATTCATTGATACATGGAAAGTAGTAGTTTAGACATGTTTCATTTTTTTTACTCTATTGTTGAGTGATTGTTCAACTGGATAGTTGGATCCATTATTTTATGTACTAATATATTGTAACATTACAGTGCTTGTGAATCTTTAGAATGTATTTGCTGTCTTTTGCTAGAATATTTTTTAGTTTAATATAATTGTGTATTTATTTTTATTTTATAATATTTAATTTATTTAATATAGCCTTTGGTCCTGGACAGCATCACTTGAAAAGTGTAGCCTATTCTCAAAAGTCAAAAGCGTAGTCCTTGGTGCAAAAAAGCGTAGCCTTTGAGAATAGGCAACGGCCGAATAGGAATCACTCCAAAAAGCGTAGCCGTAGCCCAAAAAGCGTAGCCGTAGCCTAAGGCATCATTTTTTTTCACTTTTGGCTACACTTTTCAAGTGTACCTGAATGGGTGTTTTTCTTGTAGTGCACCAAACTTAGAAGTTTGTATACTAACGACTATAACAATTTGAAAATGCATATGAGAAACAACAAAAGACACAAAATAAGAGAATTTAAAGATCAGAGCAAGAAAATCATCAAGAATAACTTGAAGATCAATGAAGAACATAATGCATGTAATTTTCGAAAATTAGAAGAATGCAATTGACACCAAACTTAAAATTAGACACTAGATTCAAACAATAAACATAAAATATTTTTTATTTTAAGATTTTATAAATTTTTTTGTGATTTTTCAAAAATTATATGGAAAAGAAAATAAAGAGATTCAAAATTTTTAATGAGAATTCCAGGAATCATGCAATGTTAGTCTAAAACTCCGGTCCAGGAATTAGACATGGCTTACTAGCCAGCCAAGCTTTCAGTGAAAGCTTCGGTCCAAAACACTAGACATGGCCAATGGCCAGCCAAGCTTTAGCAGATCATTACGTTCAACAGCAAGATTGATAGAAATCAACAAGCCCTTGTGATGATAAGTTGAAACCTCGGTCCAAAAGATTAGACATGGCTTCACAGCCAGCCAGACTTCAACAAATCATCATGAAACTCTAGAATTCATTCTTAAAAGTTCTGAAGAACAAAATAATAAAATTTGTTTTTTTGTATTTTTTTTTTGAAAATTAAAAGAATAACAAGCTTAAAAATAAAATTACCTAATCTGAGCAACAAGATGAACCGTCAGTTGTCCAAACTCGAACAATCCCTGGCAACGGCGCCAAAAACTTGGTGCACAAAATTGTGATCATCAATGGTGCCAACAACTTGGTACGCACAATTGTAATCTCAACTCTTTGTCACAACTCCGCACAACTAACCAGCAAGTGCACTGGGTCGTCCAAGTAATAAACCTTACGTGAGTAAGGGTCGATCCCACAGAGATTGTCGGCTTGAAGCAAGCTATGGTCATCTTGTAAATCTCAGTCAGGCGGATTCAAATGGTTATGGAGTTTAAGATAATTGAAATATGAATAAAACATAAAATAAGATAGAGATACTTATGTAATTCATTGGTGAAAATTTTAGATAAGCGTATGAAGATGCTTTGTTCCTTCTGAACATCTGCTTTCTTATTACCTTCTCCAATCATTCATACTCCTTTCCATGGCAAGCTTATGTTGGGTTTCACCGTTGTCAATGGCTACCTCCCGTCCTCTCAGTGAAAATGGTCCAAATGCGTTGTCACCGCACAGCTAATCATCTGTCGGTTCTCGATCATGTTGGAATAGCATCCATTGATCCTTTTGCGTCTGTCACTACGCCCAACACTCGCGAGTTTGAAGCTCATCACAGTCATCCCTTCCCAGATCCTACTCAGAATACCACAGACAAGGTTTAGACTTTCCGGATCTCAGGAATGCTGCCAATAATTCTAGCCTATACCACGAAGACTCTGATCTCACAGAATAGAAAGCTCGGTTGTCAGGCGAGGCAACCATGCGTCATGAACCAGGAGGCTAAGAGATACGCACTCAAGCTATTGCAAGTAGAACGGAAGTGATTGTCAGGCACGCGTTCATAGCTGAGAATGATGATGAGTGTCACGGATCATCACATTCGTCAGGTTGAAGAACAAGTGTATATCTTAGAGAAGAAATAGGCTTGAATTGAATGGAAAAATAATAGTACTTTGCATTAATTTATGAGGAACAGCAGAGCTCCACAACTTAATCTCTAGTGTGTAGAAACTCCACCGTTAAAAATACATAAGAACAAAAGGTCTAGGCATGGCCGAATGGCCAGCCTCCCAAGGAGGGTTCAATCATCAAAACATGATTAAAAGATAGATTGAAAGATGTAAAATACAATAGTAAAAGGTCCTATTTATAGAGAACTAGTAGCCTAGGGTTACAGAAATAAGTAATTAATGCAGAAATCTTCTTCCGGGCCCACTTGGTGTGTGCTTGGGCTGAGCATTGAAGCTTTCACATGTAGAGACTTTTCTTGGAGTTAAACGCCAGCTTTTGTGCCAGTTTAGGCGTTTAACTCCAGCTTTTATGCCAGTTCTGGCGTTTTGACGCCAGAATTTTTATGTTGATTTGGAACGCCAGTTTGGGCCATCAAATCTCCGGCAAAGTATGGACTATTATATATTGCTGAAAAGCCCAGGATGTCTACTTTTCAATGCAATTAAGAGCGCGCCAATTGGGCTTTTGTAGCTCTAGAAAATCTACTTCGAGTGCCGGGAGGTCAGAAATCCAACAACATCTGCAGTCCTTTTTCAGCCTCTTAATCAGATTTTTGCTCAGGCCCCTCAATTTCAGCCAGAAAATACCTGAAATCACAGAAATACACACAAACTCATAGTAAAGACCAGAAATGTGATTTTTATTTAAAAACTACTAAAAATATAATAAGAACTAACTAAAATATACTAAAAACTACCTAAAAACAGTGCCAAAAAGCGTATAAATTATCCGCTTATCAATCCACTTCTATCCCTTTGTTTGAGATCCGATGCCCAAGAACAATACCCTCCGTTACCATAAAGTGGCATTTCTCCCAGTTTAGAACTAGGTTTCTTGGCATTTTTTAGGACCAGAGTCAGATGATCAAGACAGGAGTCAAAGGAGTCTCCATAGACAGAGAAGTGATCCATGAATACTTTAAGGAATTTATCTACCATATTAGAAAAGATGGATAACATACATCTCTGAAAGGTGGCAGGCGTATTGCACGGGCCAAATGGCATTCGTCTATAGGCGAACACGCCAGATGGACAGGTGAATGTTGTCTTCTCTTGATCTTGTGGATTGATAAACCACTATTTTATGGTTTATCTTGTGCTCAATTGAGTGATTTTTATCTACTCTTTATGTAAAGACCCAATTTTCAATATGTCTAAATCATACCGAAAACTGAGCGCTACCAATTTGTCTTCCTAATTATTATCTATTATTTATCATATGAGCCTGATTCGTTGTTAAAAGCGTAGTTAATTTAAGAGGTTTTTTTTTTTCTTTTGAAAACGTTTGGATTAATAGGCGGAATCACTCATAATCAATTCACAAGTAATAACAGATAAAACAGTTATAAACAACCACACATAAATACATCACAAGTAGCAAGCAACATTTAGTGATCCATCCTTTGTTAGAGTATAGACCTTTAGTTAGAACACCCTTAAATATAGCTAGATAATAACTATATACATATACATACATACAACCTCCCAGGTCCTGACCTGTTTAAGAAGTCCCCAAGCTGGCACCCAGGCTAACCTAGACCCTATACTCACCTAGTCCCTCTAAACTACTAAAGCGAGGGAAAGTACGTTCTAAGTCTTCACAACTCAAGTCAGGTGGAACATCATCAAAAATTAGAACATCATCTGCTACTCCTCTGCACGATCAGACTTTTCCACAGGACATCTCTCTGGTACCTCATGAAGTAGCCACACAATAGGAATCTCGTACACAGGATTTAGGTTAAAGTGCGCATACGAACGGGGTGCAGACGTTGGCTGGTCTCACAGTATATACATATAAACAGAGAACGATACTCACCCTAGACTCAGAAGACTATCTAGAGCAGAATCCTCTTCTTGCGAATGGTCATCAGTGAACTATGGTGATGTACTCTTACTTCCATCTGAAGGGGGAAGGGAGAGAGAAGGGGTAAGAACTGGGGAGTTCTTAGTAGGGTCGGGGTTATTAGTTAAGTTCATTAATTCCGTGTTGTTTAGTAGATAAATAGCAGAATACCGAGAAGCAGTAGACGGAAGAAACAGATAAATAGAGAAAATAGAAAGCAAAACACAAACAAAAGAATACAAGAAAACAAAACACAGACACAGAGAATAGAATAAAAACAAAGAAAGCATACATTCAAACAACAATCATAACAGAGGAAATGCGCAACCAAGTATGATGCATGTCTGTCCTATGCAGGCCATGTCTGTCCTCTGTAAGTGAACTTCGACTTACAGAAATGGCGCCCTTGTAAGTGAACTTCGGCTTACAGGAATAATATAAACACAATACAACAACTTTCTGTAGGTGAACTTTGGCCTACAGAAATAACACCTCTGTAAGTGAACTTCGGCTTACAGAAATGGTTTAATCACAACAACTTTCTGTAGGTGAACTTCGTCCTACAGAAATAGCACCTCTGTAAGTGAACTTCGGCTTACAGAAATAGCGCCCCTGTAAGTGAACTTCGGCTTACAGGTATCACAACTCTCTGTAGGTGAACTTCGGCCTACAGGAGCAACACCTTGAGATACACAATTGATATTAACTGCAGGTGAACTTCGGCCTACAGGAATAACAACTTACTGTAGGTGAACTTGGGCCTACAAGACCTTTAGGGCCAATAGAAAAGCATCAGATGAACATATAATAGAATATCATGCCACAAGGCTTAACTCTTTATTTATATTACTCTTTTCTCATTATCATCATTCAATATCATTCTCATTATTCATCATCACTTTCACATTCTTATGCAGTACTTCTTTCTTTCTCTATTCAATCATACTATACAAACTTTACATCTTTCACTTTCACAATATCTTGGCTCAAACCATTTATCTTTATCATATTACTCTTTTCACTTTGTCTTTTTACTCTGCTTTGATTACTCTTTTCTCTGTATCTCTTTACTTTTCTCTGGTTACTCTGTTCTCTGTATTTCTTTACTCTGCTCTGATTTTTCTGCTTAACGTAAGCATTTAAAGCTTATGTAAATTTCGGTATGAATAGTATGCCTGTCCCAAGTATAGGTTCATTAAGTCTATACTGAAACAGTTTAACTTTTCATATAATACCTAACCCTAATCGCAACTCAAGGACTAACTATGTTGCCCTAGTTCGTTCACTAATTTCTGTCTGTTTTTCTGTCATTAAAACTTTACAGAATTTTTTTTGGTTTTTATCTTTTCTTTAACTTTTTATCTTTTCTTTATCTTTGCCTCACTAATATGTTTTTACCACTCCCTAAGTGTTTTATGAAAGTAATTATGAGATTCTGTACTTAAAGTTGTCTTTCTAAAGCTTTTACAGAAAACTGCCTTTTCCGTATTATTTTATTGTTTTTATTAAAATATTATTTTTAATTAAATATTATTATTTAATATTTTATTATTATTTATTATTTTATTATTAAATTTTCGAAAATTACCTTGTCTTTACCTTTTAACCTTTAAAATTAACTTTTTACCCCGGTAACTTTTAATATTTCTACTTTAACCACCCTAACTTTCAAAAATTACAAAATAACCCCTAAAACACCAAAATATTTACTTCCTTGACCTTTCTAAGATCTAAAAGGTGTTCTTCATTTTTCTTCACCACACTCAAAGTGTTCTTCATGTTCTTCAAAAATTCTTCAGATTCCTTCTCTGTTTTTACCCGTTTTTCAGTCTTTTCAGCAACCGATTTTTACTATAATTCATAATAAATTAGCAGCCACTAAAACCCCATATTTTCTACATGATTTTAACACAAATTGAACCTCAATTTAAGCTTAGGATTTCGTTTTTCCAGCTGCCCAAGAACATGAACTTTAAAGCTTGAATTTCATCAAATTTCATCAAAATTTCACCAAATTTTCACCAAGAATCAATCATATATGCAACCAATTTTTAGCACAGCCAATATATACAATATTCACACAACTCAAACACAAATAATCAAGATTAATTTTGTGACACCCTACCTTGATTTTCTACTCCAAATCCAGTTAGACTTTCAGGTGGTCCTTAAGCACTTTTTCCTCCTAAATCACATCAAGAACAACTTTAAATCCAAAAACTCTCAACTGACCAAATCTCACTCAGTATGTTAAGAAGAGATATTCACCTTAGAATTGCTGGAAATTCACGTTTCTTGGCCCTCAAGTCAAGTTAAGCATGATTCCTAAGGAAGAACATGAAGAAAACACATGTTTTGGTTTTCCTTGAAAACCGAATTAAAATGGGAGGGAGACAGCCATCTCACCTTATTTCCAGCCTTGATAAATCACATGGTTATGTAGAGGAAGAAGAGAGGATCATTTTGGTGAAAACGGAGTTTTGATTTGAGTTTTAGTTCAGAAGAAATCAAGCTTTGAAGAGTAAGTGTTCATAAAAGTTTCTCTCTTTTCTCTCTTGTTATTTTCGGCCAAAATGATGAAATGAGACAGCCTTGGAGGTCTTGGGGGTGTAAGGTGAGTTGTGATTGGTTGGCTTGGAGGTGGATTAAAATAATATTAAAATATCTCTGGTGTACAACTACTAAAACTAGGTGTATCGGAATACTCGTAAAAACATCTCTAAAAATTATTTTCTGAGCTACTAGCATAAATGACACTAGTAACATATTTATTATGAGAATAGAACATGTATAATGAGACCTTGGTATTGCTAAATTCATCAGAGAGTGCTGGTGCTAAGCTGCACCAGTAAACCGTAAACCCGGTTAAACCGATTTTCTGTTTTTAACAAAAACAGACCAGGTAACCTTATAATATCATTCAAGCATGTTCTAATACTAATATAATGATAATATTATACTATTATCTCTCTCCTCTCATGAATCGAGTCCGGTTCATCAAACAGAGACTATTTACGAAAATTATAATCAAAACTGCCAACCGATACGGTTCAAAAACTAGGTTCTTCCCGATTGCATTATCAAGCTTGCCTCAGAGGAGGTTCTAGCTTAAGGATGACATAATGATAATGAGGATTGAGATGCTTGATGATATAACAGAGGTGTTCCCTTTACTGATCTTCCGGAGAAACCTGTACTTTCAGAAAAGATCTCATATACTCGAAAATCAGGGTTGTTACACTTTACCCACTTATTCATACTATTTGCATGGTTTTACATTTGCCTTCCTAATTATGTGCTTTGATTGAAAACATGCTTCTTTGATCTTATATTTGCTTATTATTAATCCTCTCTTATTACCATTAGATGCCTTGATATGTGTGTTGAGTGATTTCAGATATTATAGGGCAGGAATGACTTAGAGGATAGAAAGAAAGCATGCAAAAGTGGAAGGAATAAAAGAAATTGAAGAAGTTGCTAAGCTGTCCAGCCTGACCTCTCTGCACTTAAACGGCTATAACTTGAGCTACAGAGATCCAAACGATGCGGTTCTAGTTACGTTGGAAAGCTAACGTCCGGGGCTTCGATTTGATATATAATATGCCATAGTTGCTCTGACGCTAGGCGACGCGACCGCGTGCTCCATGCGGCCGCGTCGCAAGTGACGAAAATCAGCGAATCTGAATTTGCAACCAGCGAATTCTGAGCTTTTTCTGACCCAGTTTGCGGCCCAGAAAACACAGATTAGAGGCTATAAAGTGGAGGAATGCATCCATTCATAAGAGGCTCTCATATTTACAATTTTAAGGGTAGATGTAGTTTTTAGAGAGAGAGGTTCTCTCCTTTCTCTTAGGATTAGGATTTAGGATTTCTCTTAGTTTTAGAGTGACTCTCAATCCCAGGTTCAATGTTCTTTTATTGCTTTTCTCAATTTTGTTTATGACTCTCTATGTTTAGATTGATTTTCTATTTAATATATTTTGAGGTATTCAACCAATAATAAGAACATACTTCCCTGTAATTTCTTGAGAAGATGACCCGAGGTTTGAATACTCGGTTATCAATTTTAAAGGGATTTGTTACTTGTGACAACCAAAACGTTTGTACGAAGGGATTTCTGTCGGTTTAGAGACTATATCTACAACGCGATTGTTTTTTTATGACATTCTTTACTGGCAAAAATTCTAATGTCAAAATGGCGCCGTTGCTGGGGAATTGCAAATGTGTGCCTTATTATTGGTTATTGTAAATATTTTATTTTTGCTTGTTTATTTGTTTTTATTTTTATTTTTGCTTTTTCTTAAGTTAAGAGGTTATTGGTTTTTATTTTAAAATTTTTATTTTATCTTATCTTATTTCAAAAATCAAATTTCAAAATTTAAATTTAAAAATTTTTTCAAAATTCAAATTCAAAAAATTTTCAAAATTCAAAATTCAAATTTCAAAATTTCAAATTTCAAATTTCAAAATTTAATTTTCAAATTCAAAATTTAAATAACCTTTTAATTTAAATTTGTTTTTATTTTCATTTTTAATTTTTATTTTGCTACTATGAACTCTCACCCCTTTAGCTATGAGTCTGGTTACAATTATGTTGCAGGAAGAAGAAATCACAATGAGAACAGGCATCAAGGTTGGAACAATCAAAGATGGGAGGAGCCACAAGGATTCAATCAACCCTCATGGCAACAACCACCTCCAAAAGACTATCAACAACCACCATCATATGCCTATGAACCTCCTCAACACAACTTGGGACCGCCATACTCACAAGCCTCTTTCCACCATTCACCTCCATATGACCCTAACCCACATCCACCATACCAACCACCTTATGAACCAAATGAACCATACATAGATCCACCCCAAACCTCCATGGAGAGAGCACTTACCAATCTAAACTCTACTATACGAGCTCTCGCCGCCCAAATCAGACCACCAAATACCTTTAACAATTAACCCTCAAACTCTAGTGCACTTCCTTTTCAATCACAGAATGATCTCCCCATCCCACCACCACCTCAATATTTGCCATCTCCATATCCATCAATCCAAGAGCACTATGATCCTACCTATGATAACCGAGTGCATCAAGAGACAAAGGATCGTTTCAAGAAAACAGTGGATCGATTTCAGGCAACCACTCAACAACTGGGGCAAGCATTAATTCAATGGGCTTCTAGGCGCTCAAATATACAAGGATCAGCCACAGACCCATGTGAACAGTCTAGTAAAGAGCGTAGCATGAAGGAGATACCAGAAACCCCAATGGACAAGACAGAGAATGAATTCGTACTAGAACAAGTAGAAGACGCTGTCATTGTTCAAGAAAAAGAAGAAGTGGTTGAAGACTTAGGAGATGCAGAACCTCCATGGGAAAGTCCAGTCATAGAACCCCCTTCCAAGACGTTTGAAATTGATGCTAAGGAGGGCGTACAACCTCCAAGGCAGATCATGGTTGAAGACTTTGTAGAGGTTGATCAAGAGATGGAGATTAAAGAAGAAGAAGCACAACCTCCCATGCCCTTGGTGAGCAATGAAGAAGAGATTGAATTGGAAGAAAGCTACCAAGAGGAAGAGGTTGAAATTGAAGAAGCTTGCAAAGAGGTGGTAATTATCAGAGAAGAGCACCAGGGAGTGGAGCTTGAAATTTCATTAAAAATGCCTCCCCCTAAGTTGCCATCATCCTTCACAACATTCAAGTGGGTAAAATTCATATCCCATAGCTTTCTAATCCCACTTGAATATGGGCTACTGGAGACGGATGGTCAACTTAGAGCTCTTTGTGGCATTAATAGTAAGAGGAAGATGGCCAGTGGTAAGAATTGTCCTGCAAGGTTCATCATGGTTAGAAGCTTTAAGTTCAAACGCAAGGGTTGGTATAAAGCTCAACTGAATGGGTCTAGGAAGCTGTTTGGTCACTGCAGTGAGAATTCAGATCACCTTTCACCCGGTTGGAAAAACGTAGATCGAGACAAAAACGGGTGTAAAAGTAAAGTTTGGGATCCTGGAATCTGTTCTGGCATTTGTCACCCCGGGAGCCTAAGAATCTGTTTGAAGCTTCTTAAGGGCTTTACATACTTAGTTTGGGATCCCGGAGGCCATTGGAATCACAAACATTGGTGGAGATTCCTGGATCAGTACAAGCACAAGCCACCATAACAGGAAGCTCATCAAATGTCCAACTTAAGGACTTTAACTAAAAGTGCTAGGTGGGAGACAACCCACCATGGTATGATCGTCCTTTTTCATTTTTATTTAGTTTTATTTATTTTTGAATTTTATTTTATTGAACCTGGAGTTTTGCATCACATTCAGATTAACACTGCATTCTGCATTTTTCAGATTACAAGAAAAAAAAAAGCGAGCACGCGACGCGACCGCATCAGCGACGCGTCCGCGTCATAAGGAGATGGGAAACAATATTAATATGAACAGAGAGTTTCACAGGAGCAGCGCTGGAGGCGTGCTAATGGCACAAATCACCCCACGCGACCTCGTCATATGGGAATAATGGCCTCCCACGCGACCGCGTGCCCCACGCGGCCGCGTGACCTGGAAATCGACGTCAACCAGGTGCATGGCCGAAAGTTGAGCTGGAGTTGGGCTGGACTCGTGCTGGAAGCCCAAGCCTCACCACGCGAACGCATGCCCCACGCGAACGCGTGCCCCACGCGTCCGCGTCATTTTTAAAAGATGGCCATTCACGCGATCGCATGCCCCACGCGATCGCGTCACCCTGGATTTTGGCAATACTAAGATTTGAACAGAGAGTTGTGCTACCGCGAGGCTGCACTCGTCCCACTAGCACAAATCGAGTCACGCGATCGCGTGCCCCACGCGTCCGCGTCGCCCAACCTTATCGCGTACCACGCGACCGCGTCGCCAGCGTCGCACAACCTATCCAGATTAGTGCCAATTTTCTTATCTTTTCTTTTCTAATCCTAATTTTTTCCTTCTCTCTCCTTTCTCACTTTCTTTTTCTTATTCTCATCCTTTTTCCCTCTCATTTTATTTTACTTCATTTATCTGCATATTTCATTCATTGCATTATCCTCATTGGTGTTGGAGTTTTATTTGGATAAGTGCCTTATTTTATTTGAGCACGTGGCTACTCGGAGAAGAGATTTGACAATTGACATTTACTTATGGCTCTCATATACATTTGGATTACATTATTTTCATCCCTGTTTTAACTTGCACACCCAATGTATTTGGGATTATCATTCACAATTGTCATCATTACACATGCTCTTTAATTTGGCACATTTATTACTTGATGCTTGAGCTATGCTTCTCATGCCTATTATTTGCATGTTTTTACCCTCTTGCATCTAATTATTTTGAATTGCCCTTTTTAATCTTTATTGTTGTCTTCCCTACATGTTGTAGCTACCATGTAGATGGACTATCATCTTTCCTTTGGCATTCCTTATCACTTGGAATTTCCTCCCTTCCGGTCTTAGCTTTCTATATTTCACACTCTTCCTTTTTCTTCTTCCTTATGCATGGGTACCAAGAAAGGAAAAGAGAAGGCCACTGACAAGACACCAGCAAGGAAAGGAACCAAGAGATCTCCAATTAAGGCGCCTCCATCTACAAGCATCAGTTGGAGCAACCCGTCCACCTGCACATCTCAGCATGCACCGAGGACGGTGCAATCTTTAAGTGTGGAAAGGTCGATACCGATCTCTAAGGGTTAGTTATTTCCTATTTCAAAACCAATGTTAATTTGTTCATTGTTGCATCTGCATATTTGATTGCATGTTTATTTGATTTTGTGCATTTAGTTACTACTTGGTTAAAGTAATACAATTCTTTTTAGGACCCTATTTTTGAAAAATTTCACTAATTTAAAAAAAATTATGTTAAAACTTGTTTGAAGTTGTATTTGGAACATGGTTTTTGAGCTAAAGAACACACAACCTGTGAGACTTTGAGCTTATTTACATGGTTACATTATTTAACCATAAATATTTTATTCCTGTGTGTTTCCTTCTCTATGATTGTAATCTATTTTTTTTGTTCCATTCTATATGTCCAATATTTAGTGTATTTACATGCTTGCATATGATTGAGGCCATTGTTTGATTTTAGTTCACTTATCCCAAAATTAGCCTACCTTTTACATCACCCTTGTTAGCCCCCTTGAGCTTTTAAATCCCCTCTGTTTTATAACCATATTACTAGCCTTAAGCAGAAAAACAAAATAAGAATCCCAAGTTGAATCCTTGGTTAGCTTAAGATAGATATTGTGTAAAATTTAAGTGTGGGAAATTTTATGGGAACATGGGATGATATGAAAAAGTAGGGAATTAAATTGAATAAGTTATTTGAAAATTTAGAAAGCATGCTCATGTGAAATCAAAATAATTAAATTACCATGTGCATTGAAGAAAAATATATATTGTAATTAAATAAGGGGATACAAAAAAAAAGAAGAAAAGAAAAATGAAAAAAAAATACCCCAAATGCAAAATAAAAAAAAAATCAATGCACATGGGACAAAATTCAAAAATAAGTTTGATACATGAGCATGTAATACAAAAGTGGGAAAATTTTGGGTAGCTAGGTAAAGTATTTTTAAATTATATAAAGTATGTATATGTTAGGTGAGATCTTAGACTAATCAAGGATTCACTTTGTTAGCTCACTTAGCCTTATATATTATACCCTCACCCTTACCTTAGCCCCATTACAACCTTGAAAAGACCTCATGATGTTTGCATTAGTACATTAAATTTTTGTTGATTGGTTAGATGAAGAACAAAGTTTTAGAAAGTATGATTAGAGAAGACTAGAGTGAATTACCCTATACACTTGAGAGATTAGAGTGATATACACTTCCAGTGAGGGTTTAACGCTTAAATTCTATGTTCCCTGCTTTCATGAGCTGTCTTCTTACAAGTTCACTTGCTTTTTATTGTATGATTTGAATTAGTAGAAATTGGTTTGTATTCGTCTTGGAGAACTTATTTACTTTTAACCAAGTAGCTAGAAACATTTTGCATGTAGTTGCATTCATATAGATAGGTTGCATTTCATACATTCTACCACTCCTCTTCATCTTTATAGCTTCTCTTGAGCTTAGCATGAGGACATGCTATTGTTTAAGTGTGGGGAGATTGATAAACCACTATTTTATGGTTTATCTTGTGCTCAATTGAGTGGTTTTTATCTACTCTTTACCCACTTATTCATACTATTTGCATGGTTTTACATTTGCCTTCCTAATTATGTGCTTTGATTGAAAACATGCTTCTTTGATCTTATATTTGCTTATTATTAATCTTCTCTTATTACCATTAGATGCCTTGATATGTGTGTTGAGTGATTTCAGATATTATAGGGCAGGAATGACTCAGAGGATAGAAAGGAAGCATGCAAAAGTGGAAGGAATACAAGAAGTTGAAGAAGTTGCTAAGCTGTCCAGCCTGACCTCTCTGCACTCAAACGGCTATAACATGAGCTACAGAGGTCCAAACGACACGGTTTCAGTTGTGTTGGAAAGCTAACATCCGGGGCTTCAATTTAATATATAATATGCCATAGTTGCTCTGATGCTAGGCGACGCGACCGCTTGCTCCATGCGGCCGCATCGCAAGTGACGAAAATCAGCGAATCTGAATTTGCAACCAGCGAATTCTGGGCTGTTTCTGACCCAGTTTGTGGCCTAGAAAACATAGATTAGAGGCTATAAAGTGGAGGAATGTATCCATTGATAAGAGGCTCTCATATTTACAATTTTAAGGGTAGATGTAGTTTTTAGAGAGAGAGGTTCTCTCCTCTCTCTTAGGATTAGGATTTAGGATTTCTCTTAGTTTTAGAGCGACTCTCAATCCCAGGTTCAATGTTCTTTTATTGCTTTTCTCAATTTTGTTTATGACTCTCTATGTTTAGATTGATTTTCTATTTAATATATTTCTTGAGGTATTTCAAACTTATGATTGCTCCTTTTTATTATATAAATAATTTGGATTTTTCTCTTTTGGCTTTGGTTGAGACATTGGTAACTCTTGAGTTATCAAACTCATTGTTGATTGAAAATTGGAATTAATTTGTCCACTTAACTTACCTTCATAGTTAGAGGTTAATAAGGTGGGGGAAGAATCCAATTCTCATCACAATTGATAAGGATAACTAGGATAGGACCTCCAGTTCTCCATACCTTGCCAAAAGCTTATTTTTCAGTTATTTATTTATTTTTATTGCTTTGAAAATATACCTGTGCCCATTGCCCAAACTCCAAATTTCCCCAATTTACAATCTTCATGACCAATAATAAGAACATACTTCCCTGCAATTCCTTGAGAAGACGACCCGAGGTTTGAATACTCGGTTATCAATTTTAAAGGGGTTTGTTACTTGTGACAACCAAAACGTTTGTACGAAGGGATTTCTGTCGGTTTAGAGACTATATCTACAACACGATTGTTTTTTTATGACATTCTTTACAGGCAAAAATCCTAACGTCATGGATCTACTGCTATTTGATTGTACCCGAAATATCCATCTAGGAAACAATAAAAAGCATGACCTATTAGTCTTTCTAGCATTTGGTCAATGAATGGTAAAAGAAAGTGATCTTTCTTGGTGGCGTCATTGAGTTTTCTGTAATCAATGCACATACGGCACCCTGTAACTGTCCTTTTCGGGATTAGTTCATTCTTGTAATTATGAACCACTGTCATTCCACCCTTCTTAGGAACAACCTGGACAGGGATCACCCATGGGCTGTTAGAAATGGGATAAATAATTCCAGCCTCATAGAGTTTAGTGACCTCCTTCTGCACTACTTCCTTCATGGCTGGGTTCAGTCGCCTTTGTGGTTGTACTACCGGTTTGGCATTATCCTCCAGCCGGATTTTATGCATGCATCGGGTAGGGCTAATGCCCTTTAGGTCACTGATAGACCACCCAAGGGCGGTCCTGTGGGTTTTAAGCACCTGAACTAGTGCTTCTTCTTCCTATGGCTCTAGTGTAGAGCTTATGATCACAGGATAGATATCTCCCTCTCCCAGAAATGCATATTTCAGGGAGGGGGGTAATGGCTTAAGCTCAAGCTTAGGAGGCTTCTCCTTTTCGTCAGAGGTTTCCAGAGGTTCCTCTGAATCAAGCTGAGTATCATCTAGGATATCATCAAGCCTGTCCTTGGAGCTTTCGGCCATATTGACTTCTTCCACTAGGGAATCCATGAAGTCAATGCTCAGGCATTCCTCAGGAATGTCTGGATGCTGCATAGCCTTTACAGCTGATGAGTCCACATTTTCCGATATATTTTAGCTTGATTTGAGTGGATTCCATCACATAAACCTACACTTAAGCACCATAATAGCATGCTTTTGTGCTTTCTCCTTAAATTAAGCTTAATTGTGAAAACATGCTATTTTGTGCTTAATTTGATCAATTTTATTCCACTTTCATTTAATTGGGTGCCTTGATGTCTTTGATGAGTAATTTCAGGTTTACAAGGCTAATATGGATGGAAGAACTGATGGAAAAGTATGGACAAAGGGAGAAAGCATGAAGAAATGAAGTTTTAGAAGATTCAGCTTCCGTGCATACGCACAGGGATGCATGCGTACGCACACGCGTGCAAGTTTGGCAATGAGTATGTGTGACCCATGCGTACGCGTGGGAGTGGATTTTGCCAAACGATGCATACGCGTGATTTACGCGTACGCGTCGCTACAGTCACGTGACTTCATTAATTCAGCATGCTGGGGGCAATTTTGAGGCTTTCTTGGCCCATTTCTGAAGGCTTGGAGGATAAAATCAAGTGCTATATGAAGGAAACTTCATGCCACATGAAGGGAGCTCACTTGTAGGGTAGAAAACACATAGTAGGAGTAGGAGTAGTTTAGATTAGGAAATTCTCTCTTAGGATTTTAATTAGGGTTTGTAGAATTTTATACTTCAAGTTTGATTTTGGATTCTAGCAATTGCATTGTAAGTATTTCTTTAATTTCTCTTTTAATTACATTCCTTGTTCTACACTTTCATCTATTTTAAGTTCTCTTGTCAATATATGCATAGTTTACATTACTTTGCAATTTTAAGTTTTGGTTCACGAATTTAATGTTTGATGCTTATTTTATGTTTGTGGAGTTGCTTTGGTTGCTTGTTATCAATTATGGTTCATAGCTTTCACTATTTTTCCAATTTTACCATGTTTTATGTTTATGCCTTCTGTGTGTTTGATGAAATGCCAATCTTAGTTATGGGGTAGATTTCCACCCCTTGGCTTGGGGAAATGATTTTATGGATTACTAGAGCCATAATGTCCAACATTTAGTGATAATTCTTGGGGAGTTAGTTGATTCTTGTTTCCATTAAAGCTAGCCTTTTATCAACTAGTTTGGTAAGTTGGCTAGGACTTATGGATTAAGGTCAATTATGCTTGCTAGACTTACTTCTCGATGGTTGGGGTTAACTAAGCGAGATTAACTCATGATAATTATCATAGTTGTGGTTATGGCTAGGAAGGGATTCCATAACTCATCCCAAGTCAAGGTTTCATTTATGTTTTAAACTACTTTTTCCATCACTTTATAGCTTTACTTGTCCATATTACATACATAGTTCTTTTATTCCTTTATTGCTTTATTAATTGCAATTTTGTCTCGTTCTTTTATCTCTTTATTTTGTTTGCTTCCTTATTATTGAAAACCCCATTGCTCTCTTACAACCAAAATTGTATGCACTCTTTGGCATTAGTTCCTAGGGAAAACGACCCGAGGTTTAAGTACTCGGTCATTTTTGGTTTGTATTGTTATAACATTTGATTGATGATCAATTGTTGGGTTTGGACTATACTTGCAACATCAATCCTATTTTTAGTGTGAAAAATCCAAACCTATGCAATTGGGCATTGTCAATTTTGGCACCGTTGCCGGGGAGCTAGCGTCATGAGTACTATATTTTGGTTGTTGTAAATATGTCCATAGTGTGAATAGATACTTTTTGGTTGCTTGTTTACTTTTGTTGGTAATTAGGATTTTGTTTATTTTGTTAATTGATGTCTTTAGTTGTTATTTTCAATTTTCTCTATGAGTTATCACCCTCTTGGTTTGGAGTTTGGTTGTACTTATTTTGTAGGGGTTGGTAACTTCGATTTTGGATTGCATCATGGGATTGGAGCATCTATTTTGGAAGGAGCAACCTCCTCCATACTACAATGAGCCACACCCTCCCTAATATGCATACCCAAACCAAGGATATGGTGGATTTCACTTTGATTATATACCTCCACCACCATATACCTATGATCCATACCACCAACATAACCCTCAATCACCATATTTTCAAACACCACACCACCACCACCATACACCTTCTTACATGCCACCTCAAAACATTTACCAATATGAGCCACCTCCCACATATACAACCTTTCTCCCAAACTATGAACCTTATTCTTCACCCCAATATGAAGCTTTCCCACCCTTGGCCCAAGACCATCAAGACCTTCAAGCCTTTCTCCAAGAGCAAGAAGGATTCTGAAGCACACAAGGGTAATTCATGGCTACCATAGCCAAAGCGGTGAACCGCTTGGTTTTACTACGCTCATCCGATCAAGGCACTCCTCTTGAAGAGTGTGAATGAGCAATTGAAGGGTGTAGTAAAGAGGAGAGCATGGAGCCACAAGAGAAAGAAGAAAAGATAGAGCATAAATTGGAATAAGAGGGAGAAAGTGGAGTGTTTGAACCGAAGGAGAGAAAGGGAGAATTGAGGGAGATTGATCAAGATGAGGATTCCATCATTGATGATTTTTTGTCCTCCTTGATCAATCCCCTTAATGATCCTAATGAACCTCTCCCCCATTGAGTTTGAGAGAAACATGGAGGTAGACTTCTCACAACCCCCTTGTTATGACTTAAGTGATGGGGAAGAGGAAGTTGGTGAGGAAGTGATTTCATTCTAAAAACATATTGAGTGGGTGGTAATTTCATCTATGAGCTTCATTGGCCCCACCAATATGCTATCTTGGAGATGGACTACCAAATCAAGGTCCTTCTTGGGTTGGTGCATGGTGGAAGAAGGAGTGTTGGTTGCAAATGGAATCCAAGGCTTATCAAGAGAGTCAATCCAAGACTTGGAGTTCAAGTGGTGTGTAGAGAACAATTGGGTGATTTTTGGGAAATGTTGAGTTACGACAAGGGTCAATTAGGAGCTTATCCATCTGGCATGAAGCATAAAGATCAACAAGAAGGTGAGCGGGAAACTAGGACATGGGATCCCGGAGGAGCCTTGAAACGCAAGCTTGGATGGAGGTTCAAGGAGGAGTGGAAACACAAGCCACCCTAACAAGAATCTCCTCAATAAGTCCAACTTAAGGACTATAAACCAAAGTGCTAGGTGGGAGACACTCCACCATGGTAACATCTTTCTTACCCTTTCTCTTTGTTTATAGTTTTAGTTTATTGCATCTTTGCTTGTCTTGGTTAGCTTAGGATTAGTTTAGTTTTGAGTTTAGTAGGTTAATTTGCATATGGATCATGATTTTATGATGTTTTGAATGTTTTGGGGTTGAAATGTTGATTGAGCTAAGGCATAACACCTTAGAAATGAAAGAAAATTTTTTGCAAAACAAGGCATCTGTGCATACGCACGCCTCTGTACATGCGCACAAAACTATGAGTTTCGCGACCTGTGCGAGCGCACGAGCCTGTGCGCCCGCACACTCTTTGTATTGCCCTCTGTGGGGAGTTATTTGATTCTTGTTTCCATTAAAGCTAGCCTTTTATCAACTAGTTTGGTAAGTTGGCTAGGACTTATGGATTAAGGTCAATTATGCTTGCTTGACTTACTTCTCGATGGTTGGGGTTAACTAAGCGAGATTAACTCATGATAATTATCATAGTTATGGTTACGGAAAAGAATGGATTCCATAACTCATCCCAAGTCAAGGTTTCATTTATGTTTTGAACTACTTTTCCATCACTTTATAGCTTTACTTGTCCATATTACATACATAGTTCTTTTATTCCTTTATTGCTTCATTAATTGCAATTTTGTCTCGTTCTTTTATCTCTTTATTTTGCTTGCTTCCTTATTATTGAAAACCCCCTTGCTCTCTTACAACCAAAATTGTATGCACTCTTTGGCATTAGTTCCTAGGGAAAACGTCCCGAGGTTTAAGTACTCTCGGTTATTTTTGGTTTGTATTATGATAACATTTGATTGATGATCAATTGTTGGGTTTGGACTATACTTGCAACGTCAATCCTATTTTTAGTGTGAAAAATCCAAACCTATGCAATTGGGCATCGTCAACAGCATTCAGTACGAACTTCTCCTCATTGACTCTTAGGGTTACTTCCCCTTTTTCAACATCAATGAGGGTTCATCCTGTGACTAGGAAAGGTCTTCCTTGGATAAGAGATGCGCTCTTGTGTCCCTCTATGTCCAATACCACAAAGTCAGTGGGAAAGGCAAAAGGTCCAACCTTGACAATCATGTCCTCTATTACTCCTGATGGTATCTTAATAGACCCATCAGCAAGTTGAAGGCACATGCGGGTTAGTTTGACTTCCTCAGTCAAACAGAGCTTCTTTAACAGAGAAGCATGTATTAGGTTGAAACTTGCTCCAAGATCGCATAGGGCTATCTTGTACAAGCATCACCTAGAGTGCATGGTATCATAAAGCTTCTAGGATCTTTAAGCTTCTCTGGCAAGCTGTTCTGAATGATTGCACTACATTCCTCAGTGAGGAGGACTGTTTGTGTCTCTCTCCAATCCTTCTTATGACTTAGAATGTCCTTCATGAACTTTGCATAAGAAGGTATCTGTTCAAGAGCTTCTGCGAAAGGGATTTTTATTTCTAATGTTCTGAGATATTCCGCAAAGCGAGTAAACTGTTTATCCCTTTCCCCTTGACAGAGTTTCTGAGGAAATGGCATTTTAGCCTTATACTCCTCAGCCTTGGTTGAAGGAGGCCGAATGCCATGTGAGTTGGGAAGAGGATTACCAGCTTGCTTAGGAGGGTTGTTATTAATGAATGACTGTCCTCCCTTGCATGGGCGTTCAACGCCCATGCTGTTGTCCCCTTGTGCATTTGGACACCCAATCTGTCCCCTTTCTTGGCGTGCAATGCCAGGAGAACTACCTTTCTGGTTGTCCTCTATGGGCTTTTCGTTTTTATTATACTGAGGTTGGGTGTTTAAGGTTTTTTCACTCCTCAGTTGGATAGCCTGGCATTCATCTGTTATCTGCTTAGATAACTGCTGCCTTGCTTGACTCAACTGGGCTTCTATATTTCTATTAGAAGTCTCAGGAGATGAGTACAGATGCTGATTAGTGGCAACTGTCTCAATAAGCTCTTGAGCCTCTCCTATGGTATTTCTCATGTGTATGGATCCACCAGCAGAGTGGTCCAAAGACATTCTGTCTGTGTCTGAAAGCACATAGTAGAAGATGTCTAACTGTACCTATTCTGAAAATATTTCAGTAGGATATTTTCTTAGCATCCTCTTATACCTTTTCCAGGCATCATAAAGAGATTTACTATCTTCTTGTTTGAAGCCATGGATGTCCAGCCTTAGCTGAGTCATCTTTCTAGGGGGAAAGTAATGGTTTAAAAACTTGTCCACTAACTGTTTTCATGTTTTTAAACTATCTTTAGGTTGGTTATCCAACCACCTTTTTGCTTGATCCTTTAAAGCAAAAGGAAATAGTAGTAACCTGTAGACCTCTTGGTCTACTCCCTCACTGCGTACTATGTCAGCAATTCTTCAACTATCTACAAGAAATTTTGTAGGTTCTTTCTGAGAAAGCCCAGAATACTGGTAGTTCTGCTACAACAGAGTAATCAGTTGAGGGTTCAATTCAAAGCTACTAGCTCTGAATTGAGGTATGTTGATACTTCTTCCATAGAAGTTAGCAGTGGAAATTGTATAAGATCCCAGAGTACTCTTGAACTCTGCATTCCCACTTAGATTCATGATTAAGAAAGGTAGAAGATGAAGAAGGAAGAAGATAGAGGTGAATTAAAATTAAAATATTTTTGTTTTTATTTATTTATTTAATTAAACTAAAAATAAAAATAAAAGATAAGATAAGATAAGATAAGAAAAAGATTTGAAATCAAAATTTAAAATTTGAAAAAGATAAGATTTTGAAATTTTAAATTTTGAAAAAGATATGAAAAAGATTTGATCTTCGAAAAAGAAAAGATTTTTAATTTTTGAAAAGATTTGATTTTTGAAAACTTGACAACTAATATATGATAAAATAAAATTTTGAAATTCAAAATCTGAATTTTATTTGTTATTTTCGAAATTTATGAAAAAAATTAGTTAGAAAAGATATTTTTTATTTTTTGAAATTAATGAAGAGAGAGAAAAACACGTAAAGACACCAAACTTAAAATTTTTAGATCTGGTGCATCCAAATTTTGAAAATATGGAGAAAAACACAAAGGGATACCGAACTTAAAAATTTTAAGATTAAAACAAGTACAAGACTCAAGAACACATTGAATATTAACAAGCACGGAAAGAAGAAGACTCAAAGAGTACAAGAACATAAAAAGAACACCAAACTTAAAATTTTTAGAAAACTAAAAATAAATTTTTTGAAAATTAAAGAAAACTAACAAGAGAACACCAAACTTAAAAGTTGAAACATGATTTAAACAAAGAAAAATTATATTTTTTAAAAAGTTTTGAGAAAGAAGTTACCAAAAAAAATGAAAATTGCTGTAATTAATAAATACTTAAGTTAAAGAAGCAACAACTTACCAAGAAAATATGCACATTCAAAAACTTTTTGAAATTTTCTAAAATTAAAAGACTCAACAAGAACAAAATTAAAATATTCAAGAACTCAAAACTCTATTAGGAATGATAAAGAAAAGAAAATATTTTTGGAAAAAGTTTTTAGAATTTTTTGGAAATTGAGAAGAAGAAAATAAAAACAAGAGACTCAAACAAAGTAAAGTAAAAATAAAAGAAAATTACCTGATCTAAGGAGAAAGACAATCTGGCAGTTTGTCCAAACTCAACAATCTCCGACAACGGCGCCAAAAACTTGGTGCGTGCGTACGCAATCCCCCACACTTTCTGTACAGCAGCAGTACCACCAAGTGCACTGGGTCATCCAAGTAATACCTGAGCGAGTCATGGTCGATCCCACGAGGATTGTGGCTTGAAGCAATCTTTTGGTTGTCTTGCAGGTCTTAGTCAGGTGGAATCAGCAGTTGTTGGATTAAGTATATGGAGTTGGATGAAGTATCATGCAATAATAGGAATTATATGATGGGAATTGAGTTGAGAGTCGGAGTTGCTTTGTCTTTCTGAAGTAACTCTGGTACTACTATCTTCTTTGCCGGTGACTGATCTTCTTCTATGGCAGGCTATAAGTGATCAAAGCCATTGCCCATGGTCATTGATCTCCTCTGCTACAGAACGAACGTCAGGTACCGTGATCATTCAATCCAATGGAGGGTAAGGCGCTTAGCAAGTCATTCTCCCGGCGATCCTACTCAAAACTCCACAGACAAGGTATAATCTTTCAGATCAGAGAACGCTGATTCTTGGATCTAGTCTATACCATGGAGACCTTAATCTCTCCGGAGATCGGCTGAACTAGTGCCTCGAGAAGTCCCCAACGAAATCGTGGATTAACCGTTTGAGAGATGTAAATCCATAGCTGTTGGTTCATGCTTTCCGGTAAAGTATTCACATTAACCCACATAGACGCAGGTGTTTTTCAGGCACGTTTGTCTTAGTGTGATGAACAGATCTGATTTGTCAGATCATCTTGTTAATCATGATGAAGATCGGAATATACATCTTAGAGATAGATCAGACACGGATTGAAGAAGAAAAAATAGTACTTTTATTAATTTATAGGACTCAGTAGGGCTCCTCCCCTCAACCTAGGAGGTTTAGAAACTCATACTGAGGTGTACAACAATGGTGAAAATGAAAATAAAGAGAAAAGTGATGAAAAATTGTTGATGATGATGTTAAAAGTCTCTTAAATACTAAACTAGTGACTAGTAAGGGTACAACAGTCTTTTTAGTGCTAAAATCTACTTCTAAGGCCCACTTGGTAAGTGTTTGGGCTGAGATGGATGAGATCCACGTGCTATGAGGTCTTCTGGATGTGAAACACCAGCTAGGGAGTCATCTCTGGACTTTTGGATATTGGGCTTTGCTTCCTTGGGCACTGGACGCCAGAAAGGACAGGAAGCTGGTGTTAGGCGCCGGTTTCAGGCCTTCTAATCCGAAATAACATATAGACTATTATATATTTCTGGAAATCTCTGGAAGTCAGCTTTCCATAGCCATTAAGAGAGGTCGGTTTGGATTTTTGTAGCTCCAAAAAATCTTTTTCGAATGCGAGTAAGTCAGATCTGGACAGCATCTGCAGTGCTTTCTCTGTCTCTGAATCAGACTTTTGCTCCATCTCCTCAAATTCAGCCGAAAAATACCTGAAAAAGATACAAAAACACACAAACTCAAAGTGGAATCTAAAAATGTAAATTTAACACTAAAACCTGTAAAAACTTAATAAAAATTAAATAAAACCTATTAAAAACTATGTGAAAACTAAGCCAAAAAGCATATAAAATATCCGCTCGTCAGGTGTCTTGTTTGATAATCTCTATCTATTCCCTTGAAAGGATCTTGCTCACAGTATAGTATCCAGTAAGATGTGGAGATGTTTCAACTTGTTGATAGACTAGCCTCACTTTGTCTCCTGGTGAGAATCCTTCAGTTGGAATATTCTTATTCTTCCATCCTTTAGGCACCCTTTTCTTGCTGTTCTTCCCCTTTTTTAATGACTCTTCCTTCTTGCCAAGCTCAATGTCAGGAGCTTTCTTATTAGTTGTCACTACCAGGGTCTTTGCTTGTAGTTCTTCTTCAGCTTTTCTATCTTCTTGAACCTTCTGCCCCTCTTCAGTTTCTTTCTTCTCCCCCAAGGATGAGTTTATGAGTCTTAGAGATGACTCCTTGGGCTTATCCTTCCAGCCTAAGTTTTCATCCTCAATCCTCATGCAATTTTCTTTTTCAGCAAGGTGCTGTATTGCTTTAAAAACATTGAGGGTTATCTGTTCATCATGTGCTCTCAGAATTATTTTTCCTTTTTTCACATCAATAATCGCCCTTGCTATGGCCAGAAACGGTCTTCCAAGAATGATTGAGTCACTTTCTTCCTCATCTATGTCCAGAATTACAAAGTTCACAGAGAAAATGAATTTTCTAACCTTAACTAGAAGGTTCTCTACCACTCCATTGGGTATAATAAGGGATCTATCGGCCAGTTGTAGTGACATCCTTGTGGGCTTCACCTCCTCTATTGACAGCTTCCTCATCATAGAAAGTGGCATCAAATTGATGTTGGATCCCAAGTCACATAATGCTTTGTCAATTGGTATGTTCCTAATGGTGCATGGTATGAAAAAGCTTCATGGATCCTTGAGTTTGGGTGGCAAACCTTTTTAGATCACAGCACTACATTCCTGGGTGAGGATCATAGCTTTCTTCTCCTTCCAGCTCTTTTTCTTGGTGATGAGTTCCTTGAGAAACTTTGCATAAAGTGGCATTTGTTCTAAGGCTTCAACTAGTGGAATGTTGATTTCCAATTTCCTGAAAATCTCTAAGAACTTAGGGAATTGTTGGTCTTTCATCTCCTTGTGCAATCTCAAAGGGTAAGGTAGTTGAGGAGCATATGGTTTCACTTCTTCTTTCTTTTTTTGTGTTTATGACTCTGAGACTTGCTTGCCTTTCTTTGGAGCTTGTGGTTCATCATCCTTCTTGGGATCCACCTTATCATTTTCCTCAATCTCTATCTCTTCCTTGCTGTCAACCTTGTTGTCCTTTCCCAATGTTTTATCACTCCTAAGCTGTATGGCTTTGCATTCCTCCTTTGGATTAGGGATGGTGTCACTTGGGAAGGCATTAATTAGCCTCTCAGCAGGTTGCTTGGATAGTCTCCGTATTTGTCTTTCAAGGTTTCTCATTGATGCTTCATAATTCTTTCTTTCCATCTCTTGGTTCTTCATAAGCTTTTCCATCATAATCTCTAGATTAGAGATTCTTTAAGACTCTTGATGTGGCTAGGGTTGTGGATGAGTTGGTTGTTGATGGAAGTTGGTTGGGTTGTTTGCAGGGTTATTTTGTGGGTAGAATGTGGATGTGGAGACATTATTTTGTGGTTTTCTGTATGGATTGTTGTTAGTGGGGTGATGGTTTTGGTTGCTTGTGTTGCGAAAGTTATTGGGATTAGAGTTCCTCTGCCATTGGTTCTGGTTGTCTCCCCAACTCAAGTTGGGATGGTTCCTCCATGAGGAGATGTATGTGTCCCCATGAAAGTCATTGTGGGAAGAGCTTGTGTTGTGCATATACTTGACTTGCTCAGGCTGCTGCTCATTATTGTATGCCTCAAAGCTTTCTTCATTTTGGCTCCATGCATTTGGAACTTGTCTTGTTGTGCTAATTACAGCCAATTGTAGTACACTATCCTTTTTGCCATCATTTCCATCTGCTATTGAATTTGTTGATGCATTAGCTTGTTATGGGCTAGGATAGCATCCACACCCTCAAGCTCATATATACCTCTCTTTGGAGTTGCTTGTCTCTCCGAGGAGTAAAAGTACTGGTTGTTAGCCACCATGTCTATTAGATCATGTGCCTCCTCTAGAGTTTTCATCATTTGAAGTGGCCCTCCTGAAGAATAATCTAATGCCTTTCTTGATTTCATAGAGAGGCCTTCATAGAAGTTATGGAGCTTCACCCATTCACCGAACATATTCGAAGGACATCTTCTAATCAGTGCCTTATACCTCTCCCAAGCCTGATACAATGATTTTGCCTCCAATTGTCTGAAAGTTTGCACGTCAGTCATGAGCTTGATAATTTTTTGAGGGGGGTAGAACTTGGCCAAGAACTTGTTAACCAAGTCATCCCAATTTATGATGCTCTCCTTAGGGAAGGTTTCCAATCACTGAGTTTCTTTGTCCCTTAGAGAGAAGGGAAATAACAGTAGCTTATAGATATCTGGGTGTACTCCATTAGTTTTGACAGTGTCACATATCCTCAGAAAAACAGATAAGTGTTGATTTGGGTCCTCCAAGGCACCTCCTCCAAACTGGCAGTTGTTCTTAACCAGAGTAATGAGCTGAGGTTTAAGCTAAAGTTGTTGGCATGTACATTTGAAGTAAGAAAGCTAATCCCACAATTCCTAGGATCAGAAATAGTATAGGAGGCTAGCACTCTCCTGGCAGGTTAGTTGNGACTTGATCCAAGTCCTCTTCTAAATCCTCTTCACCAACAACTCTTTTTCCTCTAGCTTCTTTTCTCAATCTTAGAAAAGTTCTCTCTGGCTTAGAATCAAAGGAAATTGATGTTTCCTTTCTCCCTCTTGGCATACACAACACAAAGACAGACCAAAAGCAAAATGATCACTCTATTGCTAGAATGATGTTAAAGTTAGTTGACACAAAGTTTCAAACGGTTAGTGTGCTTTAAAGAAAAAAAAAGTGCTTAATCTAGACTATCACCCCTTAATCATTGTTAATATAAATCAATCACTGGCAACGACGCCAAAAACTTGATGAGCTAGAAATTTGAACAACACAAATTCCTTTGGCAAGTGTACCGAATCACCAAGTAATAACTCACTGTTGAGTGAGGTCGATCCCACAGGGATTGATGGATTAAGCAACTTTAGTTAGGTGATTTATTTAGTCAAGCTAATATTTGATGATTTTGGTGAAATTGAATTAACAAAGTGTAAATTGCTGGAAATTAAAGTGCTAAAAGTAAATTGTGAAATGTAAATGGCGGAAACTTAAATGACAAGAAAGTAAAGAGCTGAAACTTAAATGACAAGAAAGTAAAAGCAAGAATGTAAATAGCAATAAAAGGTAAATTTCATGAAATGTAAATGGGCTTCGGGTGCTGGGAATCAAAGATAATAAGAAACTTAAAGCAATTGAAAGGAAAAGCAACAATGGGTGAGATTCATTAGGGATTGGAGATATTATAATCCTTTATGAATTAATGGGTCTCAACTTCATTCTCAATCATATGAAGTAAATCTATGACAAATTGTAATTAATTGAGTTCCAATTCCTTGGCAATCCAATTTCTCTTAACACAACCAATTGCCAATTCCTTGATCAAATTGTTCATGAGAAGAGGTTAAGTTCAATTCTCTTATCCATAAGCTACACAAGTTCTCAGGATCTCAATTCAAACTAGGAATTTATTGATCAAGAGAGTTGTGAGAGAAAGAGCTTCAAACTAATTTCTATGATTCCCCTTCCGAGGCTCATATAGAAATTCAAATGGATCTAAACCCCCTTCCGGCAGTGAATAGATCTATTAAGCACAGAAGTTATCTCTTAGCTACAACAAGTGGATTGAGAAGAAGAAGAATTTAATTCATTCATTTGAATTACAATAGAGCTCATTCCCCTAATGATTGGGGTTTAGTTCATCATTTCTCTGGAAAACTCAAAGAGAAAAGAAAAGTACATGAAAAGTAAAACTAAGTGCAGAAAGAAAATCCTAATTCGGATCCTCTCTGGGAGAGTCCTTCCCTAAGCTCTCAAGTCTGTCCTTTCTAAGTTCAAAACTCTTCCTATATATACAATCTTCAGATGATTCCTCAAGTACTTGGATGTGGGCTTTTGGCCTTAGTTGAAGCAAGTTAGGAGTGGCTCTTTCTGAAGTTAACGTTGATGTTAACTCACTAACGCTCTCATACTTGCATGAGTGCCTTTGGAACTGACATTGGTACTGGCATTAACAGCCTTGCTAACGCCACAAGTCTTCTTCTAAGCTGGCATTAACACTGCCGTTAGTGTACTAACGATGCCACCAACGCTGCCTTCAAACCCATCCTGGCGTTGCTACTAGCATTAACACACTAACGGGGCCATCAACGTTCATCTTGTTGTGCATACACACACTGCTTCGTGCATGCGCACACTGGCCAATTTCCTCTTGTGCGTACACACGCTGCTCCGTGCATACGCACACTTGCCAAATCTTTAGCCCCAACTCGTGAAATGATCGAAGATGTTAGTGTGCTAACATTGGTGGCATTAGCACACTAACGTGGCACCTTCCTCCTTGTGTAGTAGCGTTGGTGAGCTAACTTGGGCCACTAACGTTGCCTTTCATCTTGAGTCACATTGGTGCTGGCATTAGTGAGTTAACTTGGCCACTAACGCCAGCTTTCTCTTCTTTCTTGGCAGCGTTAGCACTGGCGTTCGTGGGGTAACTTGGCCACTAACACGAGCTTCTTCTCCTTTGCTTCTCCTTGCCTATCATCAACCAAACAGGTGCATCAAAATTTTGCCATAATCACAAGATAATGCATCATTTATTGCATCAAGTAATTCTTGCATCAATCTCATGAAAATGTTTATAATTCACAATATTTGATTGAATCAAGACATGCATACATTACTCATCCAAATGCTTGCTTATTGACCAAGAAAATGCATGAAACCAAGTAAAAACTATAGAAAATGGCTTGTAAAACTAGCCAAAGATGCCTAGGCATCATGGAAAAAGGAGAAAATTAGGGCTTAAGTTAGAAAAGAATTAGAAATAAGAATCTTAGTAACCTACCCTGTTTATGGCTTTCAATTTATAAATTTTAAGATTTAAATCTGAGTGTTGAAGTTCTAGAAATGCCTCTGGCTTTTTTTGGACATTATATATTATATATGTGGGTACCATTACCATACTGAGAACCTCTGATTCTCATTTAATACATATGTTGCTATTTTCTGATGCAGGACGAGAGGCACCTCGCTGAGCATCTGAAGTTTCCTGTGCAACCAAAGTTTGGTTATCTTGAGATGCTGTATTTTTTATTTATGCTATGTATATATATTTATATAGGTTCACCTCTGTATATAATTTATGTTTGTCCCTCATAGAGGTTGACTTGGAGAAATAGGTGTTTACTCTGTAGTTTGAGTTTTATTTTGGTTCTATATGTATACACTCAGGCCGGCCTTAGCTTCGTAGGTCCAGTCTGGAGTTTGATATCTGTATTTTGGAACTCCATTCTGTATATTATGTTTTTGGTCTTCTTTTGATATTTCCTATCCATTTTACGATTAAAACTGTGAGTGTGACACGAATTTCTATTTTTGTTTTCGCTTAGCGTTTTCTTCAAGGCTCCTACTTATAAATCCTTTCAATTATATTTATGTACGTATTTTACTTTTAGAGGTCGTAATACCTCACCACCTCTGCTTTATGATTTAAGCGTAAGGCTCTGTGTAGTAGGGTGTTACAATACACATGGTCTACGGGTACGCGCGATGAGGAATGTCTACACGTACGCGTGGCCAGCATTAGTAACACCCATGATAAAGGGCGCCCGGTTCAAGCAACACCCAGTGGAAAAGAGTGCTTCAGATTCAGGTAAAGTTTAACCCAAAAGCCCAACAAGATCCAACTCGAAAGCAAATTCAAGGAAAAGAAAATGAAAATCAATGTAATAATTTGAATAGAGGAGGGAGAGAAGTAATATAAATAGCTGGGATTGGAACTTTTGAGGGCACTTCTTTTGGCTTTTAGTTTTGATCCTCATTTTGGGAATTCTGTATTTTTAGTCATGAGTCAATAAACCTTCTCCTCATTAGGGAGAGGAGCTCTGTTGAATTGAAATGAATTGATGTTCATTTTATTCTATCTTTGTTTATCTGATGCGAGATAAATGTTGGTTAAGAAATTACCAAAGGATTTTTCAATTCAATGTCGCAAAGTATAGTCTCAACCGACAAGATATCCCATGTCAAAGTTTAGAATAATGTCACAATTATCAAATCAAATACTGGGAGTGGAATCCCGGGTCGTCTTCCCTAGGAATTGCAACATGAGGCATATCATTGGCTAGGAATTTTTGGGGTTTTTTTTTTAGTTGAATGCAAGAAAAGTAAAGTGACTAGAAATTAAGGCAATAAACAATTAACAAGTAAATTGAAGTAACTAAGATTAACAATCAACAATTAATTAAATATCAAGCATGCAATAGAAAATTACAATAGCATATAACTAAGTGCAAGTAATGAAACTAAGAGAACCAAGAGATCAAATTCAATAAGAGATAAGTCAAATAAACCAAGCATGTCCTCATGCTAAACTCAAGAAAGAGACAAAGGGTATTGACGCGGCAGAAATTGGCCGATTAAGAAATTAATAATAGAAATACGTTGCAAGTACAGTTCTTAACCAGCAAAAAATCCGCTTGTCAATTTAGAAGAGTTATCACAGATTTAAGAATAAGATACTGGGAGTATGAATCCCAGGTCGTCTCCCAACGAATTGACAAAAGAGTGCAGCTTATTGGTTAGAGGTTTTCCCAGAAATTTTGCATTTGAGAAACAGAAAATTAAATAATTATAAAATTAAGCAATAGAAATTAACGAGAGAATTTATATAATTCAATTAAAAGCCTTGACCGGGAGAAGATTAATTGGAATTTCTATCCTTGTTGGAATTTCCCAAGTGTAATAATAAAAGGTTATTGCTCTACTTGGTCATCCCTTAATTAACAAGGGAAAGTCAAGTAACTAACTAACCAACTATATTCTCATGTCCCAATCCTCTCCTGAGGAAGGATTAGAGTGAGAGACTAGAGTTGTCAGTCATCAACTACCAATTAGGATTAACACTTGTGTGTTCTAACTCAAGGTTCTCCTTTTAATCAACTCCCAATCAAGTTAGGAAACTATTCCATTAACATAAATATAACTTTCACAGAATTAAGAAAGGAATAAAAGTGAGACATGATGAACAATAATTAAAAATTAATTAAAAATAAAAATAGTTTCTTGCATTAATAAATCCCAAAATGCAACATACTTATCCAAACAGGGTTAATGGGCAGTAAAAAGTAAAGGAATAAGAAAACAAACTAGAATAATGAAACTTCAATGGAGGCAATGATTCTTCTCAGTATCCAAAAGCCAAAGCATGAAACTCTAAAACTATGAATGTGAAGAACCCTAGAGGAAGGAGTAGAATTCTCTCTAAGATTCAAAAACTAAAACTAAAACTATGCCTAATGAGAATCTCCCTTGAGTCTCTGCTGTTCCCTGGCTCTAGTCTGTGTTTCTGGGCTGAAAACTGGGTCAAAACTCGGCCCAAAATTGCCCCCAGCATTTTCTGTAATTTCTGCAGATCGCGCATGTCACGCGTATGCATCAGTCACGCATACGCGTCGCTGGTCGTCTTCGCGTGTCACGCGTATGCGTCAGGTACGCGCACACATTGCTGTGCATATTCGCTTCCACGCATACGCGTCAGGTACGTGCACGCGTCGCTATGAATTTTTCCAATTCGCGTGCATGCGTGAGCCATGCGTGCGCGTCGCTTCTCGCTGGTTGTCTCCTTTATTTCTTGTGCTCCTTCCATTTTTGCAAGCTTCCTTTCCATCCTCTAAGCCATTCCTGCCCTGTAAAGCCTGAAAACACTGAACACACAGATCACGGCATCGAATGGTATGGAAGGACATTAAAATACACAATTCAAAGGCTTAGGAAGCAAGTTTGCAATCATAGAGCATAATTAGGAAGGAATTGTAAAATCATGCAAATCGTATGAATAAGTGAGTAAAGAGTTGATAAAAACCACTCAAATTAGCACTAGATAAACCACAAAATAGTGGTTTATCAGGTATCAACATTTATTCAATGCAAACTATCTAATACAACCTATCTACATACAATTTATCTATATGCATGCAACTACTTGGTCAAAATAAATCAACTTCCAAGAGAGTATGTATGAACATGAGGGCTAAAGGTATTGACAACCAAGTCAAATCCCCAATTAAATTATGTTATTGAAAAGATTTTACAAACTTGCAAGAGAAGAGATGATCATGGGTGAAAACATGTAATTGAGCGATTGAACCCTCACCGGATGTGTATCCGCTCTAGTCGCTCAAGTGTATAGGGTTGATTCACTCAATTCTACCCTAATTATGCTTTCTAAGATTTGTTTTTCATCTAACAATCAATAATTATTCAATGCATGCATACAAATATCACGAGGACTTATTCAAAGGTTATAATGGGGCTAAGGTCAAGGTAAGATTGTATATGGTCAAGTGGACTAGAATTTGAATCTTTGATTAACTTAAGTTCTCACCTAACCTACAACCTACACAATTTCAAAGCTAACTGATGAGCGGATAATTTATACGCTTTTTGGCATTGTTTTTACTATGTTTTTAGTATATTTTAGTTAGTTTCTATTATATTTTTATTAGTTTTTAAATAAAAATCATATTTCTGGACTTTACTATGAGTTTGTGTGTTTTTCTATGATTTCAGGTATTTTCTGGCTGAAATTGAGGGACCTGAGCAAAAATCTTATTCAGAGGCTGAAAAAGGACTACAGATGCTGTTGGATTCTGACCTCCCTGCACTCGAAGTGGATTTTCTGGAGCTACATAAGCCCAATTGGCGCGCTCTCAATTGCATTGGAAAGTAGACATCCTGGGCTTTCTAGCAATATATAATAGTCCATACTTTTCTCAGGATTTGATGGCCCAAACCGGCATTCCAAGTCAGTATAGAAATTCTGGTGTCAAAACACCAGAACTGGCATAAAAGCTGGAGTTAAACGCCCAAACTGGCACAAAAGCTGGCGTTTAACTCCAAGAAAAGCCTATACACGTGAAAGCTTCAACGCTTAGCCCAAGCACACACCAAGTGGGCCCTGAAGTGAATTCTGCATCATTTACTCACTTCTGTAAACCCTAGGTTACTAGTTTTCTATAAATAGAACTTCTTGCTATTGTATTTAAGAGACCTTTTACACACTTTTACATCTTTGGAACTTATATGTTCACGTTTGAGGCTGGCCTCATGGCCATGCCTAGACCTTGTTCTTATGTATTTTCAATGGTGGAGTTTCTATACATCATAGATTAAGGTGTGGAGCTCTGCTGTTCTTCATGAATTAATGCAAAGTACTACTGTTTTCTATTCAATTCACGCCTACTTCTTCTCTAAGATATACACTCGTTCTTCAACTTGATGAATATGATGATCTGTGACACTCATCATCATTCTCACCTATGAACACGTGCCTGACAACCACTACCGTTCTACATGCAAACAAGCTTGAATCTGTATCTCTTGGGTTTCTAATCTAAGATTAAAACCTTCGTGGTATAGGATAGAATTATTGGCAGCCATTCCTGAGATCCAAAAAGTCTAAACCTTGTTTGTGGTATTCTGAGTAGGATCTGGGAAGGGATAATTGTGACGAGCTTCAAACTCGCGAGTGTTAGGCGTAGTGACAGACGCAAAAGGATCAATGGATCCTATTCCAACATGATCGAGAACCAACAACTGATTAGCCGTGCGGTGACAACGCATTTGGACCATTTTCACTGAGAGGATGGGAAGTAGCCATTGACAACGGTGATGCCTAACATAAAGCTTGCCATGGAAAGGAGTATGAATGATTGGATGAAGGCAATAGGAAAGCAGAAGTTTAGGAGGAACAAAGCATCTTCATACGCTTATCTGAAATTTCTACCAATGAATTACATAAGTATCTCTATCTTATTTTATGTTTTATTTATATTTTATTTATCAATTCTCCATAACCATTTGAATCCGCATGACTGAGATTTACAAGATGACCATAGCTTGCTTCAAGCCGACAATCTCCGTGGGATCGACCCTTACTAACGTAAGGTTTATTACTTGGACGACCCAGTGCACTTGCTGGTTAGTTGTGCGAAGTTGTGATAAAGAGTTGAGATTACAATTGTGCGTACCAAGTTGTTGGCGCCATTGATGATCACAATTTCATGCAACAAGTTTTTGGCGCCGTTGCCGGGGATTCTTCGAGTTTGGACAACTGACGGTTCATCTTGTTGCTTAGATTAGGTAATTTTATTTTATGTTTAAGCTTTTTACTTTTTATTTTCGAAAAAAAAAATTTTCAAAGGTACAAAAAAATTTTTCTATTTTGTTCCTCAGAGTTTTTAAGAATGAATTCTAGAGTTTCATGATGATTTGTTGAAGTCTGGCTGATTGTGAAACCATGTCTAAACTTTTGGACCAAGGTTTCAACTTATCATCACAAGAGCTTATTGATTTCTATCAATTTTTCTATTGAAAGTAATGATCTGCTAAAGCTTGTCTGACCATTGGCCATGTCTAGTGTTTTGGACCGAAGCTTTCATTGAAAGCTTGGCTGGCTAGTAAGCCATGTCTAATTCCTGGACCGGAGTTTTAGACCAACATTGCATGATTCCTGGAATTCTCATTAAAAATTTTGAATCTCTTTATTTTCTTTTCCATATAATTTTCGAAAAAAATTACAAAAAAAAAAATTATAAAATCCTAAAATCAAAAATATTTTATGTTTCTTGTTTGAGTCTAGTGTCTAATCTTAAGTTTGGTGTCAATTGCATTCTTCTAATTTTTGAAAATTACATGCACTATGTTCTTCATAGATCTTCAAGTTGTTCTTGATGATTTCCTTGCTCTGATCTTTAAATTCTCTTGTTTTATGTCTTTTGTTGTTTCTCATATGCATTTTCAAATTGTTATAGTCCTTAGTATACAAACTTCTAAGTTTGGTGTCTTACATGCATTGTTGATTTAATCTTAGTTTTCCATGATTAGTTGCATTTTGATTATTTCTCATCATTAAAAATTCAAAAAAAATTTTAAAATTGTGTCTTTTCAAGTCAATAATACAGAGAATTGAAGATTCAGAACATGCAGCAGAGGAATTACAGAGAAAAAGCTGGCTTCAAAACGCCCAGTGAAGAAGGAAAACTGGCGTTTAAACGCCAGCCAGGGTACCTGGCTGGGCGTTAAACGCCCAAAAAGGTAGCATTTTAGGCGTTAAATGCCAGAATGGATGCCATTATGGGCGTTTAACGCCAGGAAGACACTAGAGGGAAGATTTTGTTTTTAATTCAAATCTTTTTCAAATATTCATAATTTTTCAAAATCAAATCTTTTTCAAATCATATCTCTTCAATCATATCTTTTCAAAATCAATTTCTTTCCATTTTTTTTAATTATTATTATTTTTGAAAATCCTTGCTACAATTAATGATTTACTTCAAAATTTTCAAGTTGTTACTTGCCTATTAAGAAAGGATCAAATTTTAAATTCTAGAATCATATCTTCTAATTTCTTGTCAGTCAAGTAATCAACTTTAATTTTAAAAATTTCTCTTTTTAATTTGATTCTCAATCACATTTTTTTCAAAATTAATTTTCAATCATATCTTTTTTATTTCTAATTTCAAAACCTTTTCCAAAAATCACTTAATTTCTTTCCCAATCTTAGTTTTCGAAAATCATTTACCAAATTTTCAAAATTTTTTTTAATTATTTCAAAATCTTTTTACTTTAATTTCGAAAAATTGTTCCCCTCTTCTCAAACCCTTCTATTTAAAGGACTAACACTCCTCCATTATCAGCAATTCAAACTCTGTCCCTCTTGATAAGTTTGAATTCTCTCTTCTGTACCTCATCCTTCTATTTTTATTTTCCTCTGACACCTCAAGGAATCTCTATATTGTGACATAGAGGATTCTATATTTTTTTCTTCTCTCTTTTCATATGAGTAGGAGCAAGGACAAGGGCATTCTTGTTGAAGCTAATCCTGAACCTGAAAGGACCTTGAAGAGAAAGCTAAAAGAAGCTAAAGTACAACTCTCTATAGAGGACCTAACAGAAACTTTCAAACAAGAAGAAGCCATGGCAGCCGAAAATAACAACAATGCCAACAATGCAAGGAAGGTGCTTGGTGACTTTACTGCACCTACTCCCGACTTCTATGGGAGAAGCATCTCAATCCAACCTAAAGAAAGCCTGAACTCTTGGGAAAAGCTAGTCAATGCCTTCTTGGCAAAGTTCTTTCCACCTCAAAAATTGAGCAAGCTTAGAGTGGAAGTCCAAATCTTCAGATAGAAGGAAGGTGAATCCCTCTATGAAGCTTGGGAAAGATACAAGCAATTGATCAGAAGGTGTCCTTCTGACATGCTTTCAGAATGGAGCATCAAAGGTATCTTCTATGATGGTCTGTCTGAACTGTCCAAGATGTCATTGGACAGCTTTGCTGGAAGATCTCTTCATCTGAAGAAGATGCCTACAGAAGCTCAGGAACTCATTGAAATGGTTGCAAATAACCAATTCATGTACACCTCTGAAAGGAATCCTGTGAATAATGGGACAAGTCAGAAGAAAGGAGTTCTTGAAATTGATACTCTGAATGCCATATTAGCTCAGAACAAAATATTGACTCAGTAAGTCAATATGATTTCTAAGAGTCTGTCTAGAATGCAAGCAGCAACAGTCAGTACCAAAGAAGCTTCATCTGAAGAAGAAGCTTATGATCCTGAGAACCCAGCAATGGAAGAGGTGAATTACATGGGAGAATCCTATGGAAACACCTATAATCCTTCATGGAGAAATCATCCAAACCTCTCATGGAAGGATCAACAGAGGCCTCAACAAGGCTTCAGCAACAATAATGGAGGAAGAAATAGATTTAGCAATGGCAAACCTTTTCCATCATCTTCTCAGCAACAAACAGAGAATTCTA
The DNA here is from genome assembly GCF_000816755.2 of Arachis ipaensis. NCBI lineage: Eukaryota > Viridiplantae > Streptophyta > Magnoliopsida > Fabales > Fabaceae > Arachis > Arachis ipaensis. The sequence continues at coordinate 90,962,254 of NC_029792.2, read as the reverse complement.
AGCAGAACCACTCTGAATTAGCAACTGTAGTCTCTGATTTAATTAAGACCACTCAAAGTTTCATGACTGAAACAAGGTCCCCCATTAGAAATTTGGAGGCACAAGTGGGTCAGCTGAGTAAGAAAATTACTGAACTCCCTCCTAGTACTCTTCCAAGCAATACAGAAGAGAATCCAAAAAGAGAGTGCAAGGCCATCAACATAACCCACACGGCCAAACCTGGAGAGGAGGAAGAGGCAGTGATCTCTACTAAGGAAGACCTCAATGGACGTCCACTGGCCTCCAAGGAGATTGTCGGCTTGAAGCAAGCTATGGTCACCTTGTAAATCTCAGTCAGGCGGGTATCAAATGGTTATGGAGTTTTTGAATAATAATAATAAATAAACAGAAAATAAAGATAGAAATACTTATGTAAATTATTGGTGAGAATTTCAGATAAGCGTATAGAGATGCTTTCGTTCCTCTGAATCTCTACTTTCCTGCTGTCTTCATTCAACCAATCCTACTCCTTTCCATGGCAAGCTTTATATAGGGCATCATCGTTATCAATGGCTACATCCCATCCTCTCTGTGAAAAAGGTCCAAATGCTCTGTCATGGCACGGCTAATCATCTGGAGGTTCTCGATCATACTGGAATAGGATTCACCCT
>NC_029792.2:90960735-90961581 GCF_000816755.2 Arachis ipaensis | reverse complement strand
TGCATAAATCCACTTCCGGGGCCCACTTGGTGTGTGCTTGGGCTGAGCTTGAAGTTTACACGTGGAGAGGTCATTCTTGGAGTTGTGAACTCCACTTTGCAACTTGTTTCTGGCGCTGGACGCCAGACTGCAGCACGGAACTGGCGTTAAACGCCAGTTTACGTCATCAATCCTTATTCAAAGTATGGATTATTATATATTTCTGGAAAGCCCTGGATGTCTACTTTCCAACGCAATTGAAAGTGCGCCATTTGAAGTTCTGTAGCTCCAGAGAATCCACTTTGAGTGTAGGGAGGTCAGAATCCAACAGCATCTGCAGTCCTTCTTCAACCTCTGAATCTGATTTTTGCTCAAGTCCCTCAATTTCAGCCAGAAATTACCTGAAATCACAGAAAAACACACAAACTCATAGTAAAGTCAAGAAATGTGAATTTAACATAAAAATTAATAAAAATATCCCTAAAAGTAACTAGATCCTACTAAAAACATACTAAAAACAATGCCAAAAAGCGTATAAATTATCCACTCATCACAATACCAAACTTAAATTGTTGCTTGTCCCCAAGCAACTGAAAATCAAATAGGATAGAAAGAAGAGAATATACTATAAATTCCAAACTATCAATGAAACATAGCTCCAATCAGATGAGCGGGAGTTGTAGCTTTTTGCCTCTTGAATAGTTTTGGCATCTCACTTTATCCATTGAAGTTCACCCCAATTAGAGGTGTCCAGAGTTCTTAAGCACACTCTTCTTTCTGCTTTGGACCTTGACTTTAACCGCTCAGTCTCAAGTTTTCACTTGACACCTTCACGCCACAAGCACATGGTTAGGGACAGCTCGGTTT
>NC_029792.2:90960096-90960650 GCF_000816755.2 Arachis ipaensis | reverse complement strand
TTGAATTAAAAACATTTTTCATTTAAGAGAGGTGATGGATTCATATTCACTACTTTAAGGCATAGACACTTAGACACTAATGATCATGTAATAAAGACACAAACATAGATAAACATTTAGCATAAGAAAACGAAAAATAGAAAATTTAAGAACAAGGAATGAGTCCACCTTAGTGATGGTGGCGTTTTCTTCTTGAGGAACCAATGATGTCCTTGAGCTGTTCTATGTCTCTTTCTTGTCTTTGTTGCTCCTCCCTCATTGCTCTTTGATCTTCTCTAATTTCATGAAGGATGATGGAGTGCTCTTGATGTTCCACCCTTAGTTGCTCCCAATAATTGTGTGGAGGAAAATTATCCCCTGAGGTATCTCAGGGATCTCTTGATTTGCAGTCAAATGTTCTACCACTGAGCTATAGACCCTTGAGATGAATCTCTCCATCTCCTATGACTCGGAGGTGGAAGCTTTTGTCTTCTCTTTCCTCTTTCTAGAGGTTTCTCTGGCCTTAGGTGCCATCAATGGTTATGGAAAAACAAAAAAAAAGCTATGCTTTTACC
>NC_029792.2:90911500-90960065 GCF_000816755.2 Arachis ipaensis | reverse complement strand
CCCAGATATAGCATGTTTCTGGCGTTGAACACCAGTTCCATGCTTATTTCTGGCATTTAGCGCCAGCTCCATGCTCTGTTCTGGCGTTTAAATGCCAGTAAGTCCTTCCTCCAGGGTGTGATTTTCCTTCTGCTATTTTTGATTCTGTTTTTAATTTTTGTAATTATTTTCTGACTCCACATGATCATGAACCTAATAAAACATGAAAGAACAATAAAAATAAAAATAAAATTAGATAAATAAAAATTGGGTTGCCTCCCAACAAGCACTTCTTTAATGTCAATAGCTTGACAGTGGGCTCTCATGGAGCCTCACAGATGTTCAGAGCATTGTTGAGACTTCCCAACACCAAACTTAGAGTTTGGATATGGGAGTTCAATACCAAACTTAGAGTTTGGTTGTGGCCTCCCAACACCAAACTTAGAGTTTGATTGTGGGGGCTCTGTATGACTCTGTTTTGAGAGAAGCTTATTGTGCCTCTTTTCCATGTTTACAGAAGGATGACCTTGAGTTTTAAACACAAGGGAGTTCTCATTCAATTGAAGGACTAGTTCACCTCTGTTAACATCAATCACAGCTCTTGCTGTGGCTAGGAAGAGTCTTCCAAGGATGGTGGATTCATCCTCATCCTTCCCAGTATCTAGGATTATGAAATCAGTAGGAATGTAAAGGCCTTCAACCTTTACTAACATGTCCTCTACTTGTCCATAAGCCTGTTTTCTGGAATCGTCTGCCATCTCTAATAAGATTTTAGCAGCTTGTACCTCAAAGATTCCTAGTTTCTCCATTACAGAGGGTGGCATGAGGTTTATCCCTGACCCAAGGTCACATAGAGCCTTCTCAAAGGTCATGGTGCCTATGGTACAAGGTATTAGGAACTTTCCAGGATCCTGTTTCTTCTGAGACAATCTCAGTTGATCCAATGCATTTAGTTCATTGGTGAACAGGGGAGGTTCATCTCCCTAAGTCTCATTACCAAATAAATTGGCATTCAGCTTCATGATTGCACCAAGGAACTTGGCAACTTGCTCTTCAGTAACATCCTCATTATCTTAGAAGAAGAATACTCATCAGAGCTCATGAAGGGCGTAAGGAGGTTTAATGGAATCTCTTTGGTCTCTAGATGAGCCTCAGAGTCCTTTGGTTCCTCAAAGGGGAAACTCCTTATTGATTACTGGACATCCCAGGAGGTCTTCCTCGCTGGGATTCACGTCCTTCTCCCCTCTTGTGGGTTCGGCAATGATGGTCAATTCAATGGCCTTGCACTCTCCTTTTGGATTTTCTTCTGTATTGCTTGGGAGAGTACTAGGAGGAATTTCAGTGATCCTTTTACTCAACTGGCCCACTTGTGCCTCCAAATTTCTAATGGAGGACCTTGTTTCATTCATGAAACTCAGAGTGGCTTTAGATAGATCAGAGACTAAGTTTGCTAAATTAGAGGTATTTTGTTCAGAGTTCTCTGTCTGTTGCTGAGTGGATGATGGAAAAAGCTTGCTATTGCTAAACCTGTTTCTTCCACCATTATTAAAGCCTTGTTGAGGCTTTTGTTGATCCTTCCATGAGAGATTTGGATGATTTCTCCATGAGGGATTATAGGTGTTTCGATAGGGTTCACCCATGTAATTCACCTCTGCAATTGCAGGGTTCTCAGGATCATAAGCTTCTTCTTCAGAAGATGCCTCTTGAGTACTATTGGATGCAGCTTGCATTCCATTCAGACTCTGAGAAATCATATTGACTTGCTGAGTCAATATTTTATTCTGAGCTAATATGGCATTCAGAGTATCAATTTCAAGAACTCCCTTCTTCTGAGGCGTCCCATTGCTCACAGGATTCTTCTCAGAAGTATACATAAACTGGTTGTTAGCAACCATGTCAATGAGTTCTTGAGCTTCTGCAGGCGTTTTCTTTAGGTGAATGGATCCACCTGCAGAAGTATCCAATGACATCTTAGCTAGTTCAGACAGACCATCATAGAATATATCCAGGATGGTCCATTCTGAAAGCATGTCAGAAGGACACTTTTTGGTCAGTTGCTTGTATCTCTCCCAAGTTTCATAGAGGGATTCACCTTCCTTCTGTCTGAAGGTTTGAACATCCACTCTAAGCTTACTCAGCTTTTGAGGAGGAAAGAACTTGGCTAAGAAAGCCGTGACCAGCTTATCCCAAGAGTTCAGGCTATCTTTGGGTTGAGAGTCCAACCACATTCTAGCTCTATCTCTCACAGCAAACGGGAAAAGCATAAGCCTGTAGACTTCAGGATCTACTCCATTAGTCTTAACAGTATCACAGATCTGCAAAAATTCAGTTAAGAACTGAAAAGAATCTTCAGATGGAAGTCCATGAAACTTGCAGTTTTGCTGCATCAGAGAAACTAATTGAGGTTTCAGCTCAAAGTTGTTTGCTCCAATGATAAGAAGAAAAGAATGTAATGTAAGGAAAGAGAAGGGAGGAGAATCCAAACACAAAGGTAAGGGGAGCAGAGATATGAGACGAAGAGAAGTGTTAGTAAGTAATAAATAAATAGAAGGAGATGGGAGAGAGGGAATTTCGAAAAATAAAAATTAAAATTTAAAGTTTAATTTTGAAAATAGTTTTTAAAAAAGGTTAGTAGTTTTCAAAAATTAGGAATGAAATAAAATTAAAATCAAAAATTGAAATAATTAGTTAATTAAAAAGAAATTTTAAAAAAGAGGGAAGGAATTTTCGAAAATTAAAGGTAAAAAGTTAGTTGGGCAGTTTTACTAAAGATAAGAATCAAATAAAAAGTTAAGTGGTTAGTTGAAAGAGATTTGAAATTCAAATTTTTTTTTAAAGATAAGAAGATAAGAAGTTAGAAAAGGTATTTGAAAAAGATAAGATAAAAAGATATTTTTGAAAAGATATGATTGAAATTAGTTTTGAAAAAGATTTGATTTTTAAAATCACAATTAATGACTTGATTCACAAGAAATCACAAGATATGATTCTAGAACTTAAAGTTTGAATCTTTCTTAACATGTAAGTAACAAACTTGAAATTTTTGAATCAAAACATTAATTGTTGATGATATTTTCGAAAATATGATGTAAAATTAAGAAAAAGATTTTTAAAAAAATATTTTTAAAATTTTTGAAAATAAATAAGAAAAAATAAAAAAGATTTGATTTTTTGAAAAAGATTTTGAAAAAGATAAGAATTTTAAATTGAAAATTTGATTTGACTCATAACAAACAACTAAATTTTAAAAAGTTTTGAAAAAGTCAACTCAAATTTTCGAAAATTTATGAGAGAAAAAGGGAAAGATATTTTTTTGATTTTTGAATTTTCAATGAAGAAAGAGAAAAACACAAAATTGACTCAATGCATGAAAATTTTGGATCAAAACATGTGATGCATGCAAGAACACTATGAATGTCAAGATGAACACCAAGAATACTTTGAAGATCAAGATGAACATCAAGACTTATTTTTGAAAATTTTTTATGTAAGGAAAACATGCAAGACACCAAACTTAGAATTCTTTAATGCTTAGACACCATGAATGCAAAAATGCACATGAAAAATAGCAAAAGATACAAAATAAGAAAACATCAAGATAAAACAAGGAGACTTACCAAGAACAACTTGAAGATCATGAAGAACACTATGAATGCATGAATTTTCGAAAAATGCATAATTTTTTAGAAAAATGCAATTGACACCAAACTTAAAATTGACTCAAGACTCAAACAAGAAACAAAAAATATTTTTGATTTTATGATTTTATTAATTTTTTTTTGTATTTTGTATATTTTTTTCGAAAAACATATAGGAAAAAGAAAATAAGAAATTCAAAAATTTTTAATAAGAATTCCAGGAATCTTTCAATGTTAGCCTAAAGCTCCAATCCAAGGGTTAGACATGGCTTAATAGCCAACCAGCTTTAGGATATAAATCAGGCATGCAATAGCTGATACTTCATCCAACTCTATACACATGCCTTTTATGTTGACAAGTGGAAGCCTCAATCCAAAAGAATTTGGATATGGCTTTACAGCCAGCCAGGCTTCAACATGTTACCATGAAACTCTAGAATTCATTCTTAAAAATTTTGAATAATTTACGAAAACAAAAGGAAAAATTTTTTGAAAGATTTTTGGAAAATTTTTTTTTTTGAAAATAAAACAAAAAGAAAATTACCTAATCTGAGCAACACAATGAACCGTCAGTTGTCCAAACTCGAACAATCCCCGGCAACGGCGCCAAAAACTTGGTGCACGAAATTGTGATCCCTGGTAATGGCTCCAAAAACTTGGTTCTCTAATCTTAATTCATAATTTCTCACAACTTCGATACAACTAACCAGCAAGTGCACTGGGTCATCCAAGTAATAAAACCTTACGTGAGTAAGGGTCGATCCCACGGAGATTGTCGGCTTGAAGCAAGCTATGGTCACCTTGTAAATCTCAGTCAGGCGAGTATCAAATGGTTATGGAGTTTTTGAATAATAATAATAAATGAACAGAAAATAAAGATAGAAATACTTATGTAAATTATTGGTGAGAATTTCAGATAAGCGTATAGAGATGCTTTCGTTCCTCTGAATCTCTGCTTTCCTGTTGTCTTCATCCAACCAATCCTACTCCTTTCCATGGCAAGCTTTATATAGGGCATCACCGTTGTCAATGGCTATATCCCATCCTCTCTGTGAAAAAGGTCCAAATGCTCTGTCATGGCACGGCTAATCATCTAGAGGTTCTCGATCATACTGGAATAGGATTCACCCTCCTTTTGCGTCTGTCACTACGCCCAGCACTCGTGAGTTTGAAGTTCTTCACAGCCATCCCTTCCTAGATCCTACTCAGAATACCACAGACAAGGTTTAGACTTTCCGGATCTCAGGAATGGCCATCCATGGGTTCTAACTTATACCACGAAGACGCTAATAACTCGGACTCGGTCCCCTGTATTAGATATCCAAGAGATATCCATTCAATCTAAGGTAGAACAGAAGTGGTTGTCAGGCACGCATTCATGGGGGAATGATGATGACTGTCACGATTATCACATTCATAGTGAAGCGCGAATGAATATCTTAGAAGTGGAATAAGTTGAATTGAATAGAAAAACAGTAGTACTTTGCATTAAATCATGAGGAACAGCAGAGCTCCACACCTTAATCTATGGAGTGCAGAAACTCTATCGTTGAAAAATACATAAGTGAAAGGTTCAGGCATGGCCGAATGGCCAGCCCCCAAACGTGATCAGTAGATCAAAAGATAATCCAAAGATGTAAATACAATAGTAAAAAGTCCTATTTATACTAAACTAGTTACTAGGGTTTACAAAAGTAAGTAATTGATGCATAAATCCACTTCCGGGGCCCACTTGGTGTGTGCTTGGGCTGAGCTTGAAGTTTACACGTGGAGAGGTCATTCTTGGAGTTGAACGCCAGTTTGTAACGTGTTTCTGGCATTGAACTCCACTTTGCAACTTGTTTCTGGCGTTGGACGCCAGACTACAGCATGGAACTGGCGTTGAACGCCAGTTTATGTCATCAATCCTTATTCAAAGTATGGATTATTATATATTTCTGGAAAGCCCTGGATGTCTACTTTCCAACGCAATTGGAAGCGCGCCATTTGGAGTTCTGTAGCTCCAGAAAATCCACTTTGAGTGCAGGGAGGTCAGAATCCAACAGCATCTGTAGTCCTTCTTCAACCTCTGAATCTGATTTTTGCTCAACTCCCTCAATTTCAGCCAGAAATTACCTGAAATCACAGAAAAACACACAAACTCATAGTAAAGTCCAGAAATGTGAATTTAACATAAAAACTAATGAAAACATCCCTAAAAGTAACTAGATCCTACTAAAAACATACTAAAAACAATGCCAAAAAGCGTATAAATTATCCGCTCATCAATTGGTCCTTCAAGTGAATGAGGACTCCCTTATGTTTAAAGCTCAAGGATCTCCCTCTGTAACCATGGAGAAGAAGCATGAAAAGCTTCTCTCAATACAGAGTCAAACAAAACCCCCACATTCAAACTCTAAGTTTGGTGTTGGGAGGCCACAACCAAACTCTAAGTTTGGTGGTAAGAGGCCATCATCATGCTCTAAGTATCTGTGAGGCTTCATGAGAGCCCACTATCAAGCTACTGACATTAAAGAAGCGCTTGTTGGGAGGCAACCCAATTTTACTTATCTATGTTAAATTTCTTTTTTCCATTGTTATTTTATGTTTTCTGTAGGTTGATGATCATGTGAACTCACATAAACAATTAAAAAAGCAAAAACAAACTGAAAAAGAGAATGGAAAACAGCACACCCTGGAGGAGAAGCCTACTGGCATTTAAACGCTAGTAAGGGCAGCAGAATGGGCATTAAACGCCCAGTCTGGCACCATTCTGGGCGTTTAACGCCAGAAATGGGCACCAGACTAGCGTTTAACGCCAGAAAAGGGCAAGAAGCTGGCGTTAAACGCCAGAAATGGGTAGCAACCTGGCGTTTAACGCCAGGATTGGCAGCAAAGGGCATTTTGCAAGCCTAATTGGTGCAGGGATGAGAAATCCTTGACACCTCAGGATCTGTGGACCCCACAGGATCCCCACCAACCTCAACTCACTCTCTCTCTTCTTCACACCTTTTCATAATACTCTTCCCCAAATACCCTTCACCAATCACCTCAATACATCTTCCCCAAAAACCCCTCACCTATCGAATCCTACCCTCTTCTCCATAAACCTTCACCAATCCACATCCATCCATCATAAACCCCACCTACCTCACCATTCAAATTCAAACCACTTTCCCTTCCAAACCCACCCAAACATGGCCGAACCTTACCCTCTCCCCAATCCTATATAAACCCATCTTCACCCCTTCATTTTCACACATCTTAAACACTACTTCTCCCCCTTGGCTGAAAGACTAACCCCCCTCCATCTCCTCTATTTCTTCTTCCTCTACTCTCTTCCTTCTTCTTTTGCTCGAGAACGAGCAAACCTTCTAAGTTTGGTGTGGTAAAAGTGTTGCTTTTTATTTTTCCATAACCATTTATGGCACCTAAGGCCGGAGAAACCTCTAGAAAGAGGAAAGGGAAGGCAAAGCTTTCACCTCCGAGTCATGGAAGATGGAGAGATTCATCTCAAGGGTGCATCAAGACCACTTCTATGAAGTTATGGCCAAGAAGAAGGTGATCCCCGAGGTCCCTTTCAAACTCAAAAAGGGTGAATATCCGGAGATCCGACATGAGATTCGAAGAAGAGGTTGGGAAGTTCTCACCAACCCCATTCAACAAGTCAGAATCTTAATGGTTCAAGAGTTTTATGCCAATACATGGATCACCAAGAACCATGATCAAAGTGTGAACCCGGACCCAAAGAATTGGCTTACAATGGTCCGAGGGAAATGCTTAGATTTTAGTCTGGAAAATGTAAGGTTGGCATTCAACTTGCCCATGATGCAAGGAGATGCACACCCCTACACTAAAAGGGTCAACTTTGATCAAAGGTTGGACCAAGTTCTCATAGACATTTGTGAAGAGGGCGCTCAATGGAAGAGAGATTCAAGAGGAAAGCCGGTTCAACTAAGAAGGCATGACCTCAAGCCCGTGGCTAGGAGATGGTTGGAGTTCATCCAACGCTCAATCATTCTCACAAACAACCGGTCTGAAGTTACTATAGACCAGGCTATCATGATCCACAGCATCATGATTGGAGAGGAAGTAGAAGTTTATGAGGTTATATCCCTAGAACTCTACAAGGTGGCGGACAAGTCCTCTACTTTGTCAAGGTTAGCCTTCCCTCATCTCATTTGTCACCTTTGCAATTCAGTTGGAATTGACATAGAGGAAGACATCCTCATTGATGAGGACAAGCCCATCACTAAGAAAAGGATGGAGCAAACAAGAGATCCCACTCATGGACAAGAGCATGAGAAAATTCCTCATCATGAAATCCCTGAGATGCCTCAAGGGATGCATTTTCTTCCACAAAATTATTGGGAGCAAATTAACACCTCCCTAGGAGAATTACGTTCTAATATGGGACAACTAAGGGTGAAACACCAAGAGCATTCTATCCTCCTTCATGAAATTAAAGAAGATCAAAGAATCATGAGAGAGGAGCAACAAAGGCAAGGAAGAGACATTGAGGAGCTCAAGCACTCCATAAGATCTTCAAGAGGAAGAACTAGCCGCCATCACTAAGGTGGACCCGTTCTTTAATTTTCTTGTTCTTTATTTTCTATTTTTTGAATTTTTATGCTTTATGTTTATTTATGTTTGTGTCTTATTACATGATCATTAGTGTCTTAGTGTATATGCCTTAAAGCTATGAATGTCCTATGAATCCATCATCTTTCTTAAATAAAAAGTGTTTTAATTGCAAAAAAAAAAGAAAAAGAAGTACATGAATTTCGAATTTTAAAACAGATTAATTATTTTGATGTGGTGGCAATACTTTATGTTTTTCTGAATGAATGATTGAACAGTGCATATTTTTGAATTTGTTATTTATGAATGTTAAAATTGTTGGCTCTTGAAAGAATAATGGAAAAGGAAAAATGTTATTGATAATCTGAAAAATCATAAAAATGATTCTTGAAGCAAGAAAAAGCAGTGAAAGGCATGCGAAAAAAAAAAAGAGAGAAAGAAAAAGCAAGCAGAAAAAGCCAACAGCCCTTTAAACCAAAAGGCAAGGGTAAAATAAAAAGGATCCAAGGCTTTGAGCATCAGTGGATAGGAGGGCCCACAGGAATAAAATCCTGACCTAAACGGCTAACCCAAGCTGTCCCTAACCATGTGCTTGTGGCGTGAAGGTGTCAAGTGAAAACTTGAGACTGAGCGGTAAAAGTCGTGGTCCAAAGCAAAAAGAGTGTACTTAAGAGCTCTGGACACCTCTAATTGGGGACTTTAGCAAAGCTGAGTCACAATCTGAAAAGGTTCACCCAGTTATGTGTCTGTGGCATTTATGTATCCGGTGGTGATACTGGAAAACAAAATGCTTAGGGTCACGGCCAAGACTCATAAAGTAACTGTGTTCAAGAATCAACATACTGAACTAGGAGAATCAATAACACTATCTGAATTCTGAGTTCCTATAGATGCCAATCATTCTGAACTTCAAGGGATAAAGTGAGATGCCAAAACTATTCAGAAGCAAAAAGCTAATAGCCCCGCTCATCTAATTAAGACTGATCTTCATAGATGTTTTTGGAATTCATTGTATATTCTCTTCTTTTTATCCTATTTGATTTTCAATTGCTTGGGGACAAGCAACAATTTAAGTTTGGTGTTGTGATGAGTGGATAATTTATACGCTTTTGGCATTATTTTTACTATGTTTTTAGTATATTTTAGTTAGTTTCTATTATATTTTTATTAGTTTTTAAATAAAAATCACATTTCTGGACTTTACTATGAGTTTGTGTATTTGTCTATGATTTCAGGTATTTTCTGGCTGAAATTGAGGGACTTGAGCAAAAATCTGATTTAGAAGCTGAAAAAGGACTGCAGATGTTGTTGGATTCTGACCTCCCTGCACGCAAAGTGGCTTTTCTGGAGCTACATAAGCCCAATTGGCACGCTCTCAATTTTGTTGGAAAGTAGACATCCTGGGCTTTCCAGCAATATATAATAGTCCATACTTTTCCCAAGATTTGATGGCTCAAACCGGCGTTACAAGTCAGCATAGAAATTCTGGCGTCAAAACGCCAGAACTGGCATAAAAGCTGGAGTTAAACTCCCAAATTGGCACAAAAGCTGGCGTTTAACTCCAAGAAAAGCCTCTACACGTGAAAGCTTCAACGCTCAACCCAAGCACACACCAAGTGGGCCCTGAAGTGGATTCTGCATCATAAACCCTAGGTTACTAGTTTTCTATAAATAGGACTTCTTGCTATTGTATTTAAGAGACCTTTTACACACTTTTACATCTTTGGAACTTATATGTTCACGTTTGAGGCTGGCCTCATGGCCATGCCTAGACCTTGTTCTTATGTATTTTCAACGGTGGAGTTTCTACACACCATAGATTAAAGTGTGGAGCTCTGCTATTCTTCATGAATTAATGTAAAGTACTACTGTTTTCTATTCAATTCACGCCTACTTCTTCTCTAAGATATACATTCGTTCTTCAACTTGATGAATGTGATGATCCATGACACTCATCATCATTCTCACCTATGAACGCGTGCTTGACAACCACTGCCGTTCTACATGCAAACAAGCTTGAATGTGTATCTCTTGGGTTTCTAATCTAAGATTAAAACCTTCGTGGTATAGGCTAGAATTATTGGTGGCCATTCCTGAGATCCGGAAAGTATAAACCTTGTCTGTGGTATTCTGAGTAGGATCTGGGAAGGGATGACTGTGACGAGCTTCAAACTCGCGAGTGTTGGGCGTAATGACAGACGCAAAAGGATCAATGGATCCTATTCCAACATGATCGAGAACCAACAGCTGATTAGCCATGCGGTGACAGCGCATTTGGACCATTTTCACTGAGAGGACAGGAAGTAGACATTGACAACGGTGATGCCCAACATAAAGCTTGCCATGGAAAGGAGTATGAATGATTGGATGAAGGCAATAGGAAAGCAGAAGTTTAGGAGGAACAAAGCATCTTCATACGCTTATCTGAAATTCCTACCAATGAATTACATAAGTATCTCTATCTTATTTTATGTTTCATTCATATTTTAATTATCAATTCTCCATAACCATTTGAATCCGCCTGACTGAGATTTACAAGATGACCATAGCTTGCTTCAAGCTGACAATCTCCGTGGGATCGACCCATACTCACGTAAGGTTTATTACTTGGACGACCCAGTGCACTTGCTGGTTAGTTGTGCGGAGTTGTGATAAAGAGTTGAGATTACAATTGTGCGTACCAAGTTGTTGGCGCCATTGATGATCACAATTTCGTGCACCACTAACCTAACTACCCATTCTTCACTTTTTCACTCACTCTTGCATTCTCTTTTTAATCACATTCCATATGCATTGATATTATTACTTTACTTTGGGACATTTTGTCCCCTTTTTATTGCTTTCTTTCTATTTTTTCTTTTTCTATTTTTTTCTTTTTTCTATACTTTTTTCTTTTTATTTTTTTCTTTTGTTTTTCTTTTTTTTTCTTTTGATGAATTATATACAACGGTACCAATGCATATGGTTTAAACATTTAATGCATGAGTATGTATCCAATTCCCAAAATTTTCAACAAAAATATAAAAATACACTTTTATCTCACCCAATGTTCCGAAATTTCCTACAATTAAATGATAAACACTCTCACTAGCCTAAGCTAATCAAAGATCCAAATTAAGGACATTTATTATCCTTCACTTTAAGGCTTGTAGTGTGCTAAAATTAAGAACAAAAGGAGGTTAACATAGGCTCAAAGTTGGCTAACAACAGTAGATAAAAGGTAAGGCCATTTGGGTAAGTGAGCTCAATGAAATGAAAGCCTCAATCATATAAGTGCATTCATACACAAAATAATGGATATAAAGAATCAAACAAATCAAAGATTACAATCATAGAAAGAGAACAATGCACACAAGAATGAAAATAAGTGGTTATATGATATAACCACACAATTAGGCTCAAAACTCACATGTTTATATGTTCTTAGCTGAAAAACATGTTCCACGATGTATATAATTCAAGCAAGTTTCATGAATTTTTTTTTTACTCAAATCAATTAGGGTGCCCTATAGAAATATGAAATTGTTGGGATTAGAAATTTGTCACCTAAAAATGGCCGATTGGTTGGACGACCTCCCCACACTTATAAGTTTGTACCGTCCGTGGGGCATTCAAAGATGAGCAAGGGGGTTGATGAGCGAATATTTTATACGCTGTTTGGCATCATTTTCATATAGTTTTTAGTATGTTTTGTTTAGTTTTTATTAAGTTTTTATAGGTTTTAGTGTTAAATTCACATTTTTGGATTCTACTATGATTTTTTGTGTTTTTGTGCAATTTCAGGTATTTTCTGGCTGAAATTGAGGAGCTGGAGCAAAAGTCTAATTCAGAGACAGAGAAAGCATTGCAGATGCTGTCCGGATTTGACCTCCTTGCACTTAGAAGAGCTTTTCTGGAGCTACAGAAGTCCAAATAGAGCGTTCTCAGAAGCTATCGAAGGATGACTTCCAGAGCTTTCTATCAATGTATAATAGTCCATACTTTGCTTCAGATTAGATGGCCCAAAACTGGTGTCCAATGCCAGCTTCCTGCGCCCCTTCAGGGCGTCCAGCGCCCAAAGAACAGAGACTAGCGTCCAAACGCCCAGAGAGGACCCCCTAGCCAGTGTTCAACGCCCTAGGAGTCTCATAGCACGTGGATCTCATCAAAGCTCAGCCCAAACACTCACCAAGTGGGCCCCAGAAGTGGATATTAGCACTAAAAAGACTATTTTACCCTTACTAGTCATTTGTTTAATATTTAAAGGATTAGATTTATGTAATTCAAAACTTCTTCGACCTTTTTACAGATTTTACACGTTTCACTTTGTATTTCCTTTCAGTATGAATCTCTAAACCTCCTAAGTTGAGGGGAGGAGCCCTGCAGAGTCCTATGAATTAATAAAAGGATTACTATTTCTTCTTCGATCCGTGTTTGATTTATTTCTAAGATGTATACTCGCTCTTCAACATGGTGAATAGAATGATCAGTGACAATCATCTTTGTTCATCATACTAAGATGAACGTGCTTGACAAACTCTCGAGTCTACTTGGGTTCGTGTGAATACGTGACTGGAAAGCGCGAACCAACAGCTATGTTTATACATCTCTCAGACGGCTAATCCACGACTTCATTGGGGACTTCTCGAGACACCAGTTCTGCCAATTTCTGGGGAGATTAGGGTCTCTGTGATATAGGCTAGAATCCAAAGAAGCACCATTCTCTGATCCGGAAGATTCGACCTTGTCTGTGGCATTTTAAGTAGGATCGCCAAGAGAATGAACTGCTAGAGCTTCACCCTTCGTTAGATTGGATGATCACGGCCAATGGCATTCAGTCTGTAGCAGAAGAGACCAATTACCATGGCCCATGGCGTTGATCACATACAGCCTGCCATAGAAGAGATCACTCACAAGCAGAGAAGACAGTACTACCAGAGTTAATTCAGAAAGACAAAGCAACTCCAATCATTTACCTTATTCCTATTACTGACTCCAATCCAGATTACAAAATACAACTTATGAATAGTTTCCCCTTATCATAAAAACACATCCTTCTGATTTTGCCTGACTAAGACCTGCAAGATAACCATAGCTTCCTTCAAACCACAATCCTCGTGGGATCGACCCTGACTCGCTCAGGTATTACTTGGACGACCCAGTGCACTTGCTGGTACAGCTGTATGAAAGTGTGGGTATTCGTGCACCAAGTTTTTGGCGCCGTTACCGGGGATTGTTCGAGTTTGGACAAACTGGCGGATTGTCTTACTCCCTAGATCAGGTAATTTATTTTATTTTGTTGAGTCTTTTATTTTTATTTTCTTCTTCTTTTTCAAAAATATTTAAAAAACTTTTTCAAAAATATTTTTCTTTTCTTTGTTTAATCTTTGTTCTTGGTTTGAGTCTTTCCTGTTTTCTGTTTTTCAATTACAAAAATTTTAAAACTTCTTCAAAAACCTTTTCATACAGTTTATTTTCAAGCATCCTTAGCTTTCTTTATTTTTGTTTGAGTCTTTGTTCTTGTTGAGTTAATTTTTGAAAATCTTGAGTCCTTTTTTCTAAAAATTTTAAAATTTAGTGTCTTTTTGTTTGAGTCTTGTTTCAATTCTTTAAGGTTGGTGTCTTCTTGTTGTTTTTCTTTTAATTTTCGAAAATTTGTGTTTAGTTTTCTAAAAATTTTAAGTTTGGTATTCTTTATATATTCTTGTGTTCTTTGAGTTTTTGAGTCTTGTTCTTGGTGTTCTTGTTAGTCTTTAAAGTGTTCTTGTGTTTTTCTCTTGTTTTGATCTTAAAATTTTTAAGTTTGGTGTTCCTTTGTGTTTTCCTCCAAAATTTTCAAAAATAAGGTGCACTAGATCTAAAAATTTTAAGTCTTGTGTCTTTTACTTGTTTTTCTCTTTCATCATTAAATTCAATAAATAAAAAAAATATCTTTTCTATTTTTATTTTTTACTTAATTTTTGAAAATTAACAATAAAAATTCAGATTTCAATTTTAAATTTTTATCTTATCTTATCTTACTTTTCAAATTTCAAAAATCAAATCTTTTCAAAATTAAAAATTTTATCTTTTTCAAAAATCTAATCTTTTTCAAAATCAAATTTTAAAATCTTATTTTTTTCAAATCTTTTCAAATCTTTTTTGTTTCTTATTTTCTTTTTTCTAACTTCAAATTTGAAAATCAACTTTTTTAATTTCTTATCTTATCTTTTCTTATCTTCTCTAATTTTAAATTTTTTTAAAATTCAAATGTTTTCTTTTCTTATCTTTTATCTGATTTTAATTTCAAATCTTTTCTCAATTAATTACATATCTCTTCTCTCTCTTCTTTTTCAAAATCTCCTAACTAACTCTCCTCTCTCAATTTTCGAAAACTACCTTCTATTTCTCTCTTCTCTTTTTCGAAAATACATTAACAAAATTTCAATTCTTTTTAAATTATTAACTTAATTTTCAAAAATAATTAATAAATAAAATAAAAACAAAAAAATTTTAATTCTTATTTATCTTTTCTATTTATACTTCTTCTTCTATTCACTTCTATTATTCGAACTTTACTCCTCTCTCTTCTTCCATATTCACTTTTCTATCTTCTTCTTCTTTCTTCACATCTCACTGGAAGCTCTTTGTCCAAGTAGCACAAAAAGCTTTCTTCTTCTCTTTCTTTTCTTTTCTTGTTTGTGACCAGGAACAGGGATAAAGAACCACTTTTAACTCTTGATCCTGAACCTGAGAAAACTCTAAGGAAGCGTCTACAACAAGCTAGAGCACAACACTCTGGAAGAAACCTTTCAAAAAACTTTGAACAAGAAAGAGAAGACATGGCCGAACCTTAAGAGGAAGCAAGAAAGGTTCTTGGTGACTTCACCATGCTTATCTCTGACTTTTATGGCAAAAGTATCTCTGTACCTGCCATTGGAGCTAACAATTTTGAGCTTAAGCCTCAGTTAGTCTTTCTTCTTTAGCAGAACTGCAAGTTCCATGGAATTCCAATAGAAGATCCACATCAGTTCTTAGCTGATTTTTTACAGATCTGTGATACTGTAAAGACTAATGAAGTTAATCCTGAAGTCTACAAGCTTATGCTCTTTCCCGGTTGGATTCTCAACCAAAAGAGAGCTTAGACTCTTGAGAAAAGCTGGTTAATGCTTTTCTGGCCAAATTCTTTCCTCCTCAAAGGATGAGCAAGATTAGAGTGAAAATTCAAACCTTCAGACAAAGAGAAGGTAAATCCCTCTATGAAGCTTGGGAAAGATATAAGCAATTGATCAGGAGATGTCCTCCTGACATGCTTTCAAAATAGTCTATCATAGGCGTGTTCTATGATGGTCTGTCTGAGATGTCCAAAATTTCATTGGACAGCTCTGCAGGTGGATCACTCCATTTAAAGAAAACACCTGCAGAAGCAAGAGAACTTATTAAAATGGTTGCAAATAACCAATTCATGTACACTACTAAAAGAAATCATGTAAACCATGGGACCTCTCAGAGGAAAGGAGTTTATGAAGTTGATACCCTGAATGCCATATTGGCTCAGAACAGGATCTTGACCCAACAGGTCAATATGATCTCCCAGCATCTGACTGGAACGCAAACTGCAGCTGGCAGTACTCAAGAAGCTTCTTATGAAACAGAAGCTTTATGATCCTGATCAACCCACCATGGAGGAGGTGAATTACATGGGAGAACTCTATGGAAACACCTACAATCCTTCTTGGAGGAACTATCCTAATCTTTCATGGAAAGATCAACAGAAACCTCAGCAAGGTTTCAACAACAATCAACGTGGTAAGAACCAGAATAGGTTCAATAACAGACAACCATTCCCATCTTCTCAAGGGAATATGGAAACCTCTAAGCATAGCCTTTCTAACATAGTCACTCTGGTTTCCATCCTCTCTAAGACCACTCATAGTTTCATTAATGAAACAAGGTCCTCCATTAGAAATTTTGAGGTACAAGTTAGTCAACTGAGCAAAAGGATCCCTGAGACTCCTCCTAAAACTCTTCCTAGTAACATTGAGGTGAATCCAAGAGAAGAGTGCAAGGCCATAACCATGGAGGTAGAGGCCGAATCTGAGAAGATTGGGAAGGCATTGAACACCAGTGAAGAAGGTTTCACTTGGCGTTCAACGCCCAATATGGCAGTAAACCTTGCATTGAACGCCAGTGAGGAACCCTCACTGGGCGTTCAACGCCTAACCTGGCAGCAGAGCTGGCGTTGAACGCCAGCCAGGGAGCACCGGCTGAGCGTTCAATGCCCAAACATCTAGGCTTTCTGGCGCTAAACGCCAGTGAGGAACCCCTCACTGGGCGTTCAACACCCAACCAGGCAGGCTTTCTGGCGCTGAACGCCAGTGAGGAACCCCTCATGATGACAAGTCATCTTAGCCTGGTTTTATTAGTCTTTTTCTTTGTTTTTATTAGGTTTTATGCACTTTCTTGCATTGCAAGTAAGTAATTTGGAATGGAATTGCATGATTTCTTTGAATCAATCAACCACCATTTAATTGATACTAAATCATGAGGTTTAAACTAAATTTAATTGATATTTAGATGATTTATAAACCTTGTGAATATGGTGATACTTTGATTGGTTGTTTTGATTACTTGTAGGTGAAGAAAAGAAGAAAACAAGAATGCGTGGCCTAAGAAGCGTGGCCCGAAGAAAAGAAAAGTGAGGCAAAGGAAATTAGGAAGCATGGCACATGGAAGGAGGAAGCACAGCGCTCTCTTCAGGAGCGGAGCACTCTCTAAAGGAACACAACAATGAACCAAGGAAGCAAGGCTTGGATGCTACGCTCTCAAGGAGAGCGGAGCACACTTTTGAACCAAGAAAGAAAGGGGAGAAGAATAATGCTCCGCTCTTGTCAAGAGCATTATCGGGCTTCACTCAAAAATAAATTCAAGGAAGAAGTTTGCTAGTGAAGGCTACAAGGCTCGAACTCATGAGCAAGGGGGATTGGGGGAGCGCTACTCACAAAGGAAAATGAGCCACACTTGGCCAAATTGCATTCACAAGGATTCGAACCAAGGGTAGTCATGAACAGTGGAGAGAAGGCGCTACAAGAAACCAAGGAAATTTGCACCAAAAAGCTCTCACCATGCTTCGAACTTGGGACCTCACCCAAGCAAAAGGAGTGCTACGCTCTTGCCAAGAGCAGAGCGCTACTCTCCTCATGCCTTGCACAATTGTGACACGGGCAGGGAGGCATGAAGCGCAACATTGACACAGCCCAGGGAACTTGGTGCGCGCACAAGACACACCACAAGTAGCAATGCTCCGCTCCTCACAAGAGCGGAGCGCTATCCTGATTACTCCCCAACCTTGGCACGCAACAAGGGGTCAAAGACAAGCCTTGATGCTCCGCTCCCCTCAAGAGCAGAGCACTCCACTAGGAGCAACACTCTTGGGCTAAAATTGGACCAAAATTTAATTAAAATTCAATTCTTCACCAAATTAAAAAGCCCACTCCAAATTCCAAAATCCAAAAATAGAAAGTGTATAAATAGAAGCTAGTTTAATTTAGAGAGGACCTTTTGGCCTCTTGGAGAATTTTCATTTTTGTAATTTTTAGAGTTTTTACTTTGAATTTGGATCTTGGAGAATTGGGAAGGAGGATTGATCTCTCTTCTTCCTTGTTCTTGCTTGAGCACTCTTTACTTCTTGTCTTGGATCTTGGGTGAAAAATTGAAGAAATTCTATTTTAATCTCACCTTGAGATCTCTTATTCTATCTTTTTGCATAATTCTAAGAATTGTGATTTGGTTGCAAATTCTGTTTACTGCTTTCACTCTTCTACTCCTTCTGTAATTTACTTTTCCATTTTCTTTTGCAATTGTTCTTGTTGGATCAAGGAAGGATTTGAGATCTAGACTTGTTTTCTAGTCTCCTCCACCCCTGAGATCTTCAACTTTCTTTTAGTTATTGCAATTGAATTACATTTTACTCTCTGTTTATATTTTCAAGCAATTATGCTTCTCTTGTTTAGATCTACTGCATTTAGATTCATTTTCTCCTTCTTTGTTAATTGTCATTTTACTACAGCTTGTTTAATTTCTGCAATCCCATCTCCCAATTCCCTTTACATTTCATGCAATTTACATTTCTTGCACTTTAAGATTCAGCTGTTTACATTTCTTGCAATCTAAGTTTCTGCAATTAAATTTACTTGTTCTTTAAGATTCAGCACTTTTATTTTCTGTTCTCTTTAATTTACTGCAAGTCTTCCCTCTCCCTTTACATTTCAAGAAATTTAGCTTCTGTCAATTACAAACCACTCAAACCAATACTTGATTCGCTTGACTAAATCAACCACTAAACTAAAATTGCTCAATCCTTCAATCCCTGTGGGATCGACCTCACTCATGTGAGTTATTATTACTTGATGCGACCCGGTACACTTGCTGGTTAGATTTGTGTGGTTGGAACTTGTTTTTCAAAAATACACCATCAAGTTTTTGGCGCTGTTGCCAGGGATTGATTAGATTGACAATGATTAAGTGAAGTGGAGATCTAGATCAAGCACTTTTTCTTTTCTGTTTCTTTAATTCTTAACTAACACACTAACTGTTTGAATTTTTGCTTAAGCTAACTAAAACCTCACTTTAGAAATAGAGTGGAATTTTCCTGGATTTTCTGGTTCTATGCGTTTTTTGTATTTCTGCTCACGGAGTAAATGGCAGAAGCAATTTTCTTCTGTTGATCTTTCAAGCCTATCAACTGTTTGACACATTGTGTCAACTAACCCTCTGACCACATTTTGGCATGAGTATATTCAATCTTCATTTGGACTGTTTGTGATTGTGCAGAATATGGAGGAGAACCCAACGAATCCCAGTCACTGTGGGAGTAGTGTCCTCACCTCAAATGACAATGCAACCTATGAATTGAAGCATCCGCTCATCACCATGAACGATGTTGCTCAATGGCTTGAAACCTTCCCACAAGGAAGCATCATCGGATGGGAGAATCTAGTGAGTGAAATGCTGGCCAAGTTGAAACCACCCCAGGAAATTGGTAAAGTAGAGGCAGAAGTGCAACCATCCACACAAGAGAAGGGAGCAATGGAGATTGAAGGTGTAAATGCAGTCATGAACTAAAATCAACAGATACACCAACAAATTCAGCAACAATTGGAGCTGATGGCCAAAAAAATCGATTGGCTGCAAGTTGCTGTAGTAAATACACATAACCTACCTCAAAATTCACATGGTTGGAATCAATCTGAAAAAGGTTTTGGAGTAATTAACTATGAGCAACAAAGTCATGAGCAATCACAATCTCCAAAGAGTACCTCAAGCCGGTTCCAACACAAATCTCAGGGTGATGTGTACAACCCACCCTGGAAGACTCATTCCAACTAGAGGAGGATCGAGCACCAAAATCAAGGACCAAGGGACTTCAATTACAACAACCCCAACTTTACAAACCAGCAAAAACACCACCATACCAACAACAACCACTACACACCACCACCACAACACCCACCTTTCCAACCCCCAACACCCCACAACCAACCAATCTCACAATAGAGAGAATCTTAATAGAGAGAATGATGAAGCACCAAGAGGTGACAACAAAGAACCAGAAAACCTCAATCAAAAGAACTGAGAGGCAAATGGAACAACTGGCTAAGCACCTTGCAGAAATGGGTGAGAAGAGGGAAAATACTTTCCCCAGAGCCACTGAAGACAACCTGAAAGACAATGAAAAAGTTGCTAGGTGGGAGAAATGGAAAGCAATAATAGAGGGAAGTGAGAGGGCTACGAAAAAAGAAACAATCATCAAAGAGAAGCACCACAGAGAAGTTCCTCAAGAAGAAATAGAGGAAAGAAAGCCCACAGTAAGAGGAGAAACTCAAAGGCAATAGAATTCTCAACTTCCATGATCAGAGGATGGAGAATGTCAAGCTAGTGACAATAAAAAAGTGCTTGTTGGGAGGCAACCCAACCTGAGGTAGTTTTCTTTTCATAACTATTTTAATAAAAAGGTCAATTAGTTTTATCTATACTGCAAGAAGCTAAGTTTGGTGTTGCACACTGGTGCACGAAATCGTGATCGTTCATTCCTTGGTAACGGTGCTGAAAACTTAATACACACGTTCATGATCTTAGTTCTTTGTCACAACTTCGCACAACTAACCAGCAAGTGCACTGGGTCGTCCAAGTAATAAACCTTACATGCGTAAGGGTCGATCCCACGGAGATTGTCGGCTTTAAGCAAGCTATGGTCACCTTGTAAATCTCAGTCAGGCGGATTCAAATGGTTATAGAGTTTTAATAATTAAAAGATAAATAAAACGTAAAATAAAGATAGAAATACTTATGTAATTCATTTGTGAGAATTTCAGATAAGCGTATAGAGATGCTTTTGTTCCTCCTGAACCTCTGCTTCCTGCTGTCTTCATCCAATCATTCCTACTCCTTTCCATGGCAAGCTTTATGTAGGGCATCACCGTTGTCAATGGCTACATCCCGTCCTCTCAGTGAAAATGGTCCAAAATGCGCTGTCACCGCACGGCTAATCATCTGTCGGTTCTCGATCATACTGGAATAGGATTCAGTAATCCTTTTGCGTCTGTCACTACGCCCAGCACTCGCGAGTTTGAAGCTCGTCACAGCCATCCCTTCCCAGATCCTACTCAGAATACCACAGACAAGGTTTAGACTTTCCGGATCTCAAGAATGGCTACCAATAATTATAGCCTATACCACGAAGACTCTGATCTCATGATCAAGAGGCTAAGAGATATGCATTCAAGCTTGCTTTCATGTAGAACGGAAGTGTTTGTCAGGCACGCGTTCATAAGTGAGAATGGTGATGAGCGTCACATAATCATCACATTCATCATGTTCTTTGGTGTGAATGAATATCTTAGAATAAGAATAAGCTTGAATTGAATAGAAAAACAATAGTACTTTGCATTAATTCATGAGGAACAGCAGAGCTCCACACCTTAATCTATGGTGTGTAGAAACTCTACCGTTGAAAATACATAAGTGAAAATAGGGTAGACATGGCCGAGTGGCCAGCCTCCCATGGAGGTCTAAAGATCTAAAAATGATCAAAAGATGGATGTAAATACAATAGTAAAAAGTTCTATTTATACTACACTAGTTACTAGGGTTTACAGAGATAAGTAAATGATGCAGAAATCCACTTCTGGGCCCACTTGGTGAGTGCTTGGGCTGAGCATTGAAGCTTTCACGTGTAGAGGTCTTCCTTGGAGTTAAACGCCAATTTGTAACCTGTTTCTGGCGTTTAACTCTGCTTTGCAACCTGTTTCTGGCGTTTAACTCCAGAATATGGCAGAAATCTGGCGTTGAACACCAGTTTGCGTCATCTAAACTCGGAAAAAGTATGGACTATTATATATTGCTGGAAAGCCCCGGATGTCTACTTTCCAACGCAATTGAGAGCACGCCATTTGGACTTCTGTAGCTCCAGAAAATCCACTTTGAGTACAGGGAGGTCAGAATCCAACAGCATCTGCAGTCCTTCTTCAACCTCTGAATCTGATTTTTGTTCAAGTCCCTCAATTTCAGCCAGAAATTACCTAAAATCACAGAAAAATACACAAACTCACAGTAAAGTCCAGAAATGAGAATTTTATTTAAAAACTAATAAAAATATACTAAAAACTAATCAAATCATACTAAAAACTATGTAAAAACACTGCTAAAAAGCGTATAAATTATCCGCTCATCACAACACCAAACTTAAATTGTTGCTTGTCCCCAAGCAACTGAAAATAAAATAGGATAAAAAGAAGAGAATATACTAATAACTCTAAAACATCAATGAAACTTAGCTCCAATCAGATGAGCGGGACTAGTAGCTTTTTGCCTCTTGAATAGTTTTGGAATCTCACTTTATCCATTGATGTTCAGAATAATTGGCATCTATAGGAACTCAGAATTCAGATAGTGTTATTGATTCTCCTAGTTCAGTATGTTGATTCTTGAACATAGCTACTTTATGAGTCTTGGACATGGCCCTAAGCACTTTGTTTTCCAGTATTACCACCGGATACATAAATGCCACAGACACATAACTGGGTGAACCTTTTCAGATTGTGACTCAGCTTTGCTAGAGTCCCTAATTAGAGGTGTCCAGAGTTCTTAAGCACACTCTTCTTTTGCTTTGGACCTCGACTTTAACTGCTCAGTCTCAAGTTTTCACTTGACACCTTCACGCCACAAGCACATGGTTAGGGACAGCTTGGTTTAGCCGCTTAGGCCGAATGTTTTTCCTTTAGGCCCTCCTATCCACTGATGCTCAAAGCCTTGGATCCTTTTTATTACCCTTGCCTTTTGGTTTTAAGGGCTATTGGCTTTTTTCTCTTCTCTTGCCTTTTAGTTTAAAGAGCTTTTGGCTTTTTCTGTTTGCTTTTTCTTTTTCTTTCTTTTATATTTCTTTTTTTTCGCCAATTTTCTTTTCTTTTTTTTTCACAAGCTTTTGTATTTACTGCTTTTTCTTGCTTCAAGAATCAATTTTATGATTTTTCAGATTATCAAATAACATTTCTCCTTTTTCATCATTCTTTCAAGAGCCAACATATTTAACATTCATAAACAACAATATCAAAAGACATATGCACTGTTCAAGCATTCATTTAGAAAACAAAAAGTATTGTCACCACATCAAAATAATTAAACTAATTTCAAGGATGAATTCGAAACTCATGTACTTCTTGTTCTTTTGTAATTAAAGCATTTTTCATTTAAGAGAGGTGATGGATTCATAGGACATTCATAGCTTTAAGACATAGACACTTAGACACTAGTGATCATGTAATAAGACACAAACATAAATAAGCATAGTAAACCAAAACAGAAAAAAATAAATAGACAAGGAGATTAAGGAACGGGTCCACCTTAGTGAGGGTGGCGTCTTCCTCCTCTTGAAGAACCAATGGTGCTCTTGAGCTCCTCTATGTCTCTTCCTTGCCTTTGTTGCTCCTCCCTCATGGTTCTTTAGTCTTCTCTAATTTCATGGAGAAGGATGGAATGCTCTTGGTGCTCCACCCTTAATTGTCCCATGTTGGAGCTTAATTCTCCTAAGGAGGTGTTGATTTTCTCCCAATAGTTTTGTGGAGGGAAGTGCATCCCTTGAGGCATTAGTGGTTATGGAAAAACAAAAAAGCAATGCTTTTTCCATACCAAACTTAAAATGTTTGCTCGTCCTCGAGCAAAAGAAGGAAGAAAGAAGGAGAAGAAGAAGAAATGGAGGAGATAGAGGTGTGTGGTGGGTTCGGCCAAGGGTGGGGGAAGTGTGTATGAAAAGGTGTGAAGAGGAGAGAAGAAGAGGTGTGGCAGGTGGGGATCCTGTGGGGTCCACAGATCCTGAGGGGTCAAGGACTTATCATCCCTGCTCCATTGAGGCGTGCAAAAACGCCCTTAGAGTGCAATCCTGGCGTTTAACGCCAGACTGCTGCTTGTTTCTGGCGTTAAACACCCAAATGTAGCCTGTTTCTGGCGTTTAACGCCAGGTAGATGCCTGTTTCTGGCGTTTAAATGCCAGAATGCTCCTCCTCCAGGGTGTGCTGTTTTTAATGCTATTTTTCATTCTGTTTTTGATTTTTCAGTAGTTTTTGTGACTCCACATGATCATCAACCTAATAAAACACGAAATAACAAAAAGAAAATAAAATAGATATAATTAAATAACATTGGGTTGCCTCCCAACAAGCGCTTTTTTAATGTCAATAGCTTGATAGTGAGCTCTCATGGAGCCTCACAGATAATCAGAGCAAGGTTGGAACCTCCCAACACCAAACTTAGAGTTTGAATGTGGGGGTTCAACACCAAACTTAGAGTTTGGTTGTGGCCTCCCAACACCAAACTTAGAGTTTGACTGTGGGGGCTTTGGTTGACTCTACAGTGAGAGAAGTTTTTCATACTTCCTCTCCATGGTTACAGAAGGAGATCCTTGAGTTTTAAACACAAGGTTATCCTCATTCAGTTGAAGGACCAACTCTCCTCTGTCCACATCAATCGCAGCTCTTGTTGTGGCTAGGAAGGGTCTTCCAAGGATGATAGATTCATCATCTTCCTTCCCAGTGTCTAGGATTATGAAATCAGCAGGGATGTAAAGGCCTTCAACCTTTACTAGCACGTCCTCTACTAGTCCATAAGCCTATTTTCTTGAGTTGTCTGCCATCTCTAATGAGATTCTGGCAGCTTGCACCTCAAAGATCCCAAGTTTCTCCATTACAGAGAGTGGCATTAAGTTTATTCCTGACCCCAGGTCACATAGAGCCTTCTCAAAGGTCATGGTGCCTATGTTACAGGGAATTAGGAATTTACTAGGATCCTGTTTCTTTTGAGGTAATTTCTGCCTATCCAATGCATTTAGTTCATTGGTGAGCAAGGGAGGTTCATCTTCCCAAGTCTCATTACCAAATAATTTGGCATTCAGCTTCATGATTGCACCAAGATACTTAGCAACTTGCTCTTCAGTGACGCCTTCATTCTCTTCAGAAGAAGAATACTCATCAGAGCTCATGAAAGGCAGAAGGAGGTTCAATGAAATCTCTATGGTCTCTAGATGAGCCTCAGATTCCTTTGGTTCCTCAAAGGGAAACTCCTTATTGGTCACTGAACGTCCCAGGAGGTCTTCCTCACTAGGATTCACGTCCTCTCCCTCCCTTATAGGTTTGGCCATGATGGTTAAATCAATGGCCTTGCACTCTCTCTTTGGATTCTCTTCTGTATTGCTTGGGAGAGTACTAGGAGGGGTTTCATTGACTCTTTTACTCAGCTGGCCCACTTGTGCCTCCAAATTTCTAATGGGGACCTTGTTTCATTCATGAAACTCACAGTGGCCTTAGATAGATCAGAGACTATATTTGCTAAGCTAGATAGACTCTGCTCAGAATTCTCTGTCTGTTGCTGAGTGGATGATGGAAAAGGCTTTCTATTGCTAAACCTGTTTCTTCGACCATTATTAAAGCCTTGTTGAAGCTTTTGTTGATCCTTCCATGATAAATTTGGGTGATTTCTCCATGAGGGATTATATGTGTTTTTATAGGGTTCACCCATGTAATTCACCTCTGCTATTGCAGGGTTCTCAGGATCATAAGCTTCTTCTTCAGAAGATGCCTCTTGAGTACTGTTGGATGCAGCTTGCATTCCATTCAGACTCTGAGAAATCATATTGACTTACTGAGTCAATATTTTGTTCTGAGCCAATATGGCATTCAGAGCATCAATTTCAAGAACTCCCTTCTTCTGAGGCGTCCCATTACTTACAGGATTCCTCTCAGAAGTGTACATAAACTGGTTATTTGCAACCATGTCAATGAGTTCCTGAGCTTCTGCAGGCGTTTTCTTTAGGTGAATGGATCCACCTGCAGAATGGTCCAATGACATCTTTGATAACTCAGATAGACCATCATAGAATATATCCAGGATATTCCATTCTGAAAGCATGTCAGAAGGACACTTTTTGGTCAATTACTTATATCTCTCCCAAGCTTCATAGAGGGATTCACCATTCTTCTAAAGTTTGAACATCCACTCTAAGCTTACTAAGCTTTTGAAGAAGAAAGAACTTGGCTAAGAAAGCCGTGACCAGCTTATCCCAAGAGTTCAGGCTATCTTTAGGTTGAGAGTCCAACTATATTCTAGCTCTGTCTCTTATAGCAAACGGGAAAAGCATGAGTCTGTAGACCTCGGGATCAACCCCATTGGTCTTAACAGTATCACATATCTACAAGAATTCAGTTAAGAACTAAAAAGGATCTTCTGACGGAAGTCCATGAAACTTGCAGTTCTGTTGCATCAGAGAAACTAATTGAGGTTTAAGCTCAAAATTATTTGCTCCAATGGCAGGGATTGAGATGCTTCTTCCATGTAAGTTGGAATTTGGTGCAGTAAAGTCACCAAGCATCTTCCTTGCATTGTTATTATTTTCGGCCATGTCTCCTTCTTTTTCAAAAATTTCAGTAAAGTCTTCTTCAGAGTGTTGTGTTTTAGCTTCTCTTAGCTTCCTCTTCAGAGTCCTTTCAGGTTTCGGATCAGCTTCAACAAGAATGTTCTTATCCTTGCTCCTGCTCATATGAAAAAGAAGATAATAGAAAATAATAGGGATCCTCTTTGCCACAGTAGAGAGGTTCCTTTATGTGAGAAGAATAAGAAAAGGGGAAGAGAAAAACTCGAACACAGAGAGGAAGATTGTGTTCAAATTTTGGGTGGAAGAGAACTGTTAGTAGATGAATAAATAAATAGAAGGAGATGAGAGATGAGAGAATAATTCAAAAATTAAACAAAATAAATTTTTTTTGTTTTTAATTTAAAATTAAAATTAAAATTCGAAAATAAGAAAAGAAATAAAATTAAAATTAAAATTTAAAATAATTAGTTAATTAAAAAGGAATTTTGAAAAAGAGGAAGGTGATTTTCGAAAATTAGAGAGAGAGAATTAATTAGGTAGTTTTGAAAAAGATAAGAATCAAACAAAAAGATAGGATTAATTTGAGAAAGATTTGAAAATCAATTTTAAAAAGATAAGAGGTTAGAAAAGATTTTGAAATTGATTTTGAAAAAGATGTGATTGACATTCATTTTGAAAAAAGATTTGAAAAAGAAATTTAAAAAGATTTGATTTTGAAAATTAAAGTTGATTACTTTTCTAACAAGAAACAAAAAGATATGATTTTAAAATTTAAAGATTGAACCTTTCTTAATAGGCAAGTAATAAACTTAAAAATTTTTGAATCAATCACATTGATTGTTAGCATTAATTTCGAAAATATGAAATAGAAATAAGAAAAAGATTTTGAAAATAAATTTTGAAAATTTCGAAATTATGAAAGAAAAATGAAAAAGATTTGATTTTTGAAAAAGATTTGAAAAAGATAGAATTTTTAAATTGAAAATTTGATTTGACTCATAAGAAACAACTAAATTTTAAAAAGTTTTGAAAAAGTCAACTCAAATTTTCGAAAATTTATGAGTGAAATAAGGGAAAGATATTTTTTATTTTTGAATTTTTAATGAGGAGAGAGAAAAAAGGAAAGATATCATTTTTATGTTTTTCTCTTTTTCTATTAAACAACAAAAATGAAACACACATAAAAATTTAAGATCAAAATAAAAATGCATGCAAGAACACCTTGAATGTCAAGATGAACACCAAGAACACTTTGAATGTCAAGATGAACACCAAGAACTTA
The DNA here is from genome assembly GCF_000816755.2 of Arachis ipaensis. Classification (NCBI taxonomy): domain Eukaryota; kingdom Viridiplantae; phylum Streptophyta; class Magnoliopsida; order Fabales; family Fabaceae; genus Arachis; species Arachis ipaensis. Next base: position 90,932,728 of record NC_029792.2, on the reverse strand, counting down.
TTTTTGAAAATTTTTTAAGAAAAGAAAAACATGCAAGACACCAAACTTAGAAATTCTCAAACTTTAGACACTAACAAATTGAAAATGTATATGAAAAACAAGAAAAGACACAAAACATAAAATTGCAAAGTATCAAACAAAGCAAATCATCAAGAACAACTTGAAGATTATGAAGACCACCATGCATGAGTTTCAAAAATTTTTAAAAAAATTAAAAAGATGCAATTGACACAAGACTCAAACAAGAAACATCAAATTTTTTGTTTTTATGATTTTATAATATTTTTTTTTTTGGTTTTTTCGAAAATTATTTTGGGAAAAAAACGAAAAAGAAGAAAAAAATTTTTTGTATTATTTTCGAAAATAAGAAATAAAAAGCTTAAAAATAAAATAAAATTACCTAATCTGAGCAACAAGATGAACCGTCAGTTGTCCAAACTCGAACAATCCCCGGCAACGGCACCAAAAACTTGGTGCATGAAATCGTGATCGTTCATTCCTTGGTAACGGCGCTGAAAACTTAATACACACGTTCATGATCTTAGTTCTTTGTCACAACTTCGCACAACTAACCAGCAAGTGCACTGGGTCGTCCAAGTAATAAACCTTACGTGAGTAAGGGTCGATCCCACGGAGATTGTCGGCTTGAAGCAAGCTATGGTCACCTTGTAAATCTCAGTCAGGCGGATTCAAATGGTTATAGAGTTTTAATAATTAAAAGATAAATAAAACGTAAAATAAAGATAGAAATACTTATGTAATTCATTAGTGAGAATTTCAGATAAGCGTATAGAGATGCTTTTGTTCCTCCTGAACCTCTGCTTCCTGCTGTCTTCATCCAATCATTCCCACTCCTTTCCATGGCAAGCTTTATGTAGGGCATCACCGTTGTCAATGGCTACATCCCGTCCTCTCAGTAAAAATTGTCAAAAATGCACTGTCACTGCACGGCTAATCATCTGTCGGTTCTCGATCATACTGGAATAGGATTCAGTAATCCTTTTGCGTCTGTCACTACGCCCAGCACTCGCGAGTTTGATGCTCGTCACAGCCATCCCTTCCCAGATCCTACTCGGAATACCACAGACAAGGTTTAGACTTTCCGGATCTCAAGAATGGCCGCCAATAATTCTAGCCGATACCACGAAGATTCTGATCTCACGATCAGGAGGCTAAGAGATATGCATTCAAGCTTGCTTTCATGTAGAACGGAAGTGTTTGTCAGGCACGCGTTCATAAGTGAGAATGGTGATGAGCGTCACATAATCATCACATTCATCATGTTCTTGGGTGCGAATGAATATCATAGAATAAGAATAAGCTTGAATTGAATAGAAAAACAATAGTACTTTGCATTAATTCATGAGGAACAGCAGAGCTCCACACCTTAATCTATGGTGTGTAGAAACTCTACCGTTGAAAATACATAAGTGAAAATAGAGTAGACATGGCCGAGTGGCCAGCCTCCCATGGAGGTCTAGAGATCAAAAAATGATCAAAAGATGGATGTAAATACAATAGTAAAAAGTCCTATTTATACTAAACTAGTTACTAGGGTTTACAGAGATAAGTAAATGATGCAGAAATCCACTTCTGGGCCCACTTGGTGAGTGCTTGGGCTGAGCATTGAAGCTTTCACGTGTAGAGGTCTTCCTTGGAGTTAAACGCCAGTTTGTAACCTATTTCTGGCGTTTAACTCTGCTTTGCAACCTGTTTCTGGCGTTTAACTCTAGAATAGGGCAGAAAGCTGGAGTTGAACGCCAGTTTGCGTCATCTAAACTCGGGCAAAGTATGGACTATTATATATTGATGGAAAGCCCTGGATGTCTACTTTCCAACGCAATTGATAGAGCGCCATTTGGACTTCTGTAGCTCCAGAAAAGCCAATTTGAGTGTAGGGAGGTCAGAATCCAACAGCATCTGCAGTCCTTCTTCAACCTCTGAATCTGATTTTTGCTCAAATCCCTCAATTTCAGCCAGAAATTACCTGAAATCACAGAAAAACACAAAAACTCATATTAAAGTCCAGAAATATGAATTTTATTTAAAAACTAATAAAAATATACTAAAAACTAATCAAACCATACTAAAAACTATGAAAAAACACTGCTAAAAAGCGTATAAATTATCCGCTCATCACACACCAAAACAATATAAGGGAGAATGAAGGATTCTAAGTTTGGTGTTCCACCAAATTCTCATCACAAAACACATTCTCACCTTCTGTATGAGGTTAGCTTCAAGCATTTAGATAAACTAGTTAACTATTCTGTTGTTTCCTAGTTCTTAGTTCTATTACCTGTAGCAAGGAAAAAGAGTTTCACGTACGGTTCATTTGATGCATAAGACCCACTAGCAAGGTGCTAAGTTTGGTATTCCCATACCAAAGTAAGTTCAAAAGCCCACAAATAACTCATGCATGCTAATCATTTTTCAATTGCTTGGGAACAAGCAACTTTCAATATCATTGCAGAATATCATACAAGTTTTTGGAAGGATTAAGCATCATCAACCAGAAAGAGGAAAAAGGAATGTGAAGACCAGCAATGATGATGATGAGGAGTAAAGCAAGCAAACTCCAAAAGTTTGTATTGTTAAGTGAGTATTTTGCATCACTGCTATGATTGAAAGTGATATTATACCCCTATCTGTCTTTCTGTCTAGTATAGTTTCTCTGTAATTCAATAATTAAGATGCTTGATCATTCACAACCCTATACTCTCCAAACTTGTTTGCAATCAATGTCTCAAAAAAAAGCATCACATGACAGTTCTTTAAAAAGAAGGATTAAAGAATCAAACAGTTTTGAGGCAAGCAAAAGATTAGGAGAAGTGGTGGTTCTAGTTGTATGATTATGCATTGAGGTTGCATGCTTGTGAAAACTTGCGTGGGAGCTCATAGGCAGGACATAGAGTTCAAAGAAGTATTGTGAAGATTATCAAACATTTATTGATCCAAGAAGCAGCAAACAAAAGAAAATAAAGAAAATACAAAAACAAAAAGAACATGGCCCAAGGTTTTGAGCATCAATTACTAGGCAGAAAAGAAGGAAGAAACAAAGACTCAAAGAGTTGTTATCCTAGTAAATGCTTGTGGTCGAATTGTGTCAAAGAGAGAGGCTTGAGCAAGTAAATCCGTAGGGGTGCTTTAACACCTAATACCTTAAAACCAACTGGTTTAGGAGTATTGATTGAAAGTTTATCTAAAGAGCCGCTTTGAGACATGAAACTTAGACTCAGGGCCAAAACACAGAAATTATAAGCTGCTTCAAGGTGATTACCTATAGAGAGATCTCCATGATATTATTTGGATGAAATTTCTAAGACCTAAGATTTCCAAGATGTAGGGACTAGTAAGCACTGAAGCCCTTGCATGAGCATATAATTTAGAGTTCACCCCACTGTTACTTAATCACTTCACTCACAGGATAGCACATGTTAGTCTTCAAATCCATTCTAATTGAAAGAACCTTTGAGCATAATTATTTTCTTTCTTGGGGACAAGTAAGTTTTAAGTTTGGTGCTGTGATGACAAGTCATCTTAGCCTAGTTTTACTAGTCTTTTTCTTTGTTTTTATTAGGTTTTATGCACTTTCTTGCATTGCAAGTAAGTAATTTGGAATGGAATTGCATGATTTCTTTGAATCAATCAACCACCATTTAATTGATACTAAATCATGAGGTTTAAACTAAATTTAATTGATATTTAAATGATTTATAAACCTTGTGAATCTGGTGATACATTGATTGGTTGTTTTGATTACTTGTATGTGAAGAAAAGAAGAAAACAAGAAAGCGTGGCCTAAGAAGCGTGGCCCAAGGAAAAGAAAACTGTGGCAAAGGAAATTAGGAAGCATGGCACATGGAAGGAGGAAGCATAGCGCCCTCTTCAAGAGCAGAGCACTCTCTAAAGGAACACAAAAATTAAGCAAGGAAGCAAGGCTTTGATGCTACGCTCTCAAGGAGAGCGGAGCACACTTTTGAACCAAGAAAGAAAGGGGAGAAGAATAATGCTCCGCTCTTGTCAAGAGCATTATCGGGCTTCACTCAAAAATAAATTCAAGGAAGAAGTTTGCTAGTGAAGGCTACAAGGCTCGAACTCATGAGCAAGGGGGATTGGGGGAGCGTTACTCACAAAGGAAAATGAGCCACACTTGGCCAAATTGCATTCACAAGGATTCGAACCAAGGGTAGTCATGAAGAGTGGAGAGAAGGCGCTACAAGAAACCAAGGAAATTTGCACCAAAAAGCTCTCACCATGTTTCGAACTTGGGACCTCACCCAAGCAAAAAGAGTGCTACGCTCTTGCCAAGAGCAGAGCGCTACTTTCTTCATGCCTTGCACAATTGTGACACGGGCAGGGAAGCATGAAGTGCAACATTGACACAGCCCAGGGAACTTGGTGCGCGCACAAGACACACCACAAGCAGCAATGCTCAGCTCCCTACAAGAGCGGAGCGCTATCCTGATTGCTCCCCAACCTTGGCACGCAAAAAGGGGTCAAAGACAAGCCTTGATGCTCCGCTCCCCTCAAGAGCAGAGCACTCCACTAGGAGCAACACTCTTGGGCTAAAATTGGACCAAAATTTAATTAAAATTCAATTCTTCACCAAATTAAAAAGCCCACTCCAAATTCCAAATTCCAAAAATAGAAAGTGTATAAATAGAAGCTAGTTTAATTTAGAGAGGACCTTTTGGCCTCTTAGAGAATTGGGAAGGAGGATTGATCTCTCTTCTTCCTTGTTCTTGCTTGAGCACTCTTTACTTCTTGTCTTGGATCTTGGGTGAAGAATTGAAGAAATTCTGTTTTAATCTCACCTTGAGATCTCTTGTTCTATCTTTCTGCATAATTCTAAGAACTGTGATTTGGTTGCAAATTCTGTTTACTGCTTTCACTCTTCTACTCCTTCTGCAATTTACTTTTCCATTTACTTTTGCAATTGTTCTTGTTGGATCAAGGAAGGATTTGAGATCTAGACTTGTTTTCTAGTCTCCTCCACCCCTGAGATCTTCAACCTTCTTTTAGTTATTGCACTTGAATTACATTTTACTCTCTGTTTATATTTTCAAGAAATTGTGCTTCTCTTGTTTAGATCTACTGCATTTAGATTCATTTTCTCCTTCTTTGTTAATTGTCATTTTACTTCAGCTTGTTTAATTTCTGCAATCCCAGCTCCCAATTCCCTTTACATTTCATGCAATTTACATTTCTTGCACTTTAAGATTCAGCTATTTACATTTCTTGCAATCTAAGTTTCTGCAATTTAATTTACTTGTTCTTTAAGATTCAGCACTTTTATTTTCTGTTCTCTTAATTTACTGCAAGTCTTCCCTCTCCCTTTACATTTCAAGCAATTTAGCTTCTGTCAATTACAAACCACTCAAACCAATACTTGATTCGCTTGACTAAATCAACCACTAAACGAAAATTGCTCAATCCTTCAATCCCTGTGGGATCGACCTCACTCATGTGAGTTATTATTACTTGATGCGACCCGGTACACTTGCCGGTTAGATTTGTGTGGTTGGAACTCATTTTCCAAAAATACACCATCACCTCAAGACTAGTGGGTCCTACAGCATCTTCACCTACCCCACTTACTTTCACACTTTCCAATACACAATTCCCTATAAACCCTAGCCCAATCATATCCATACCACTTCCCTAAAACCATCATAACTACTTCCAACCCCTACCCACTTCAAAATCAAATTTCCCACCCAAAACCCTACCCATCTCCACTCTTATAAATACCCCTCTTCATAACCCTTCATACACACACCTCTCATACACTCAATACCCCATAAGGCCGAGCCCTCTCCCTCCCTCTATCTTTCTCTATTTTCTTCTTCTTCTACTCCATTCTTCTCTTTTTTTATTTTTGCTCGAGGACGAGCAAAGTTTTAAGTTTGGTGTTAGAAAAGCACAGCTTTTTTCCCTTCTATTACAATTCATGGCACCCAAGGTTGGAGACTCCTCTAGAAAGAGGAAAGGAAAGGCAGTAGCCACTCCCTCTGAATCTTGGGAGATGGAGAGATTTGACGTAAGTGCGTAAGTCAGCTAATTAAGAAATCAAATTAGGAATTACGTTGCGAGTATAGCTCTTAACCAACTAAAATCCGCCTCATCAATTAAGAAAGGTTATCACAAAATTTAGAATAAAAATACTGGGAGTATGAGTCACAGGTCGTCTCCCAACGAGTTGCCAAAAAGGGTGCTAATTTATTAATTAGGAGTTTCCAAGAGAATCTGAGTCGGGCAATGAACAATTAAACAATTGTAAATTAAAGCAATAAAAACTAAAATAGATTTATAATATTTTAAATAAAAAGCCTTTACTGGGGGAATGATTAATTGGAAGTTCTATCCTTGTTGGGATCTCTTAAGTGTAGTATCAAAAAGGTTGTTGTTTTTACTTAGTTAACCCTTACTAAATAAAGGAAAGTCAAGTGATTGAGCTAACTGTTATCCGCAAATCCTAGTCCTCTCCCTTGGGAAGGTCTAGCGTTAGTAAATACAGAACTAGCCAACAACTTCCAGTTTAACCATCACTTAAGCCTTCCAACTCAAGTGTCTCCTTTTAATCAACCCCCATGTCAAGTAGGGAATCTACTCCATTGACATGAATATAACACTCATAGAAATATAAGAAGAAGACATGATAAATTAAATAAAATAGGGATTGAAAATTAATTAAAAATAAAAGTAATCCTTTGCATTAATAAATCCAAAATAATCCAATTACCACTCTAAACAAGAATTAAGGATATGGAATAAATAAATAGGAAGTAAGGAAACAAACTAGAATAGTGTCTTCAACGGAGGTGATGACTCTTCAATATCCAAAAGCAAAAGCATAAAACTAATAAACTATGAATGTAAAGAAAACCTAGAGGAAGAGTAGTCCTATCTAGATTCAGATCTAAAAACCTAAAACTATCCTAATGAGAATGTGTGTTGAGTCTCTGCACGTTCCCTGGCTTTAGTCTGTGTTTCTGGGCCGAAAACTGGGTCAAAACGCGGCCCGAAATCGCCCCCAGCATTTTCTGTTATTTTTGCAGATTGCGCATGTCACGCGTACGCGTCAGTCACGCGTGCGCGTTAGTCACGCGTGCGCGTCATTTGGCGAATTTCCTTGTCACGCGTACGCGTCGTCCACGCGTGCGCATCTTTTGTACAGACTTCAATCCACGCGTACACGTCAGGCACACGCATGCGTCGCTGCAATTTTCTCCATGTCGCGCGCACGCATCAGCCATGCGTGCGCGTCGACGGTCGCTGGTTATCTCCTTAGTCTCTTGTGTTCCTTCCATTTTTGCAAGCTTTCTCTCCATTTTCTAAGCCATTCCTGCCCTATGAAGCCTGAAACACTTAACACACGGATCACGGTATCGAATGGTATAGAGGAGAATTAAAATACACAAATTAAAGATCTCTAGGAAGCAAGTTTTCAACCATATAACAAAACTAGGAAGGAATTGTAAAATCATGCAAATCATATGAATAAGTGGGTAAAGACTTGGTGAAACCACTCAATTAAACACAAGATAAACCATAAAATAGTGGTTTGTCAACCTCCCCACACTTAAACATTAGCATGTCCTCATGCTTAGCTCAAGGAGATAAAATAAATGAGTAGGGAAAAGTAAGACTCATGCAATGCAATGCAATCTATGTATGAATGCAACTATATGCTAAGTTGATTTTTGCCTACTTGGTTAAAAGTAAATAAGTTCTTCAAGGCAAAAATAAATCAGATATTACTAATTAAAATTATACAGTAAAAACAAGTAAATTTATAAGAAGACAGCTTATGAAAGCAGAGAACATAAAATCAAGTATTGAACCCTTACTGATGGTGTATATTCACTCTAATCACTCAAGTGTATAGGGTAATCACTCTACTCTTCTCTAGTCATGCTTTCTAAACTTTGTTCTTCACCTAACCAATCAACAAGTATTTAATGTACCAATGCAAACATCATGAGGTCTTTTCAAGGTTGTAATGGGGCTAAGGTAAGGGTGAGAATATATATATATATATATGGCTAAGTGAGCTATAAATTGAATCTTTGAATGGCCTAAGCTCTTACCTATACATACACTCTTTATACTTTTAAAATCATGTCTAGCTACCCAAAATTTTCCCACTTTTGCATTACATACTCATGCATCAACTTTTCTCTTAACTTGTATACACATGCATTGATCTTTTATTAACTCAACATTAGCACTGGGGTAATTTTGTCCCCTTATTCATTAATTTAATTACTTAATTACTTGAATATTTTTGGATTTTTTTAATTAAAAATAAAAGTAAAAGTAAACATAACTTATCAATGCACATGGATTTTTTTTATCTTTCTGTTTTCTCATGAGTAGGTACCCAAATTCCCCATAATTTATCAATGTAAGAACATAACACATTCTCTTGTTAACCCATGTTTCCACAGCTTTCCCACACTTAATTGACACACAATCTCTATCTTAAGCTAACCAAAGATTCAATTTGGGGTATTTAATTGTTTTTCTGCTTAAGCCTAGTAATGTGGAAAAATATAGAACAAATGGGATTAAAAGGCTCAAAGTGGCTAACAAAGGTGAATGGAAGGGTAGGCTATTTGGGGTAAGTGAGTTAATAATCAAATAATGGCCTAAATCATATGCATGCATATAAATACATTAAACATTGGACATATAGAATGGAACAAAATATAGATTACAATCATAGAGAAGAAAAACACACAAGAATAAAAATTTTTATGGTTAAATAATATAACCATGTAATTAAGCTCAAGTCTCACTGGGTTGTGTGTTCTAGCTTTAAACTATGTTCCAATTTACAGTCTTCAAACAAGTTCTAACACAAAGGTTTGATTTAAATTAGTGAAATTTTTCAAAAATAGGGTCTTAGAAAGAAACTTATTGTTTTTCAACCAAATAGAACATGCATGAAAATACCTATTACTATGCAATCTATCATATCCTAAACAAAAGAAAAATAAATAATTTATTGGTGCTAAGAAAGAGAAATTACCTCCGGAAGTCAGGTACTGACTGACCACCCCACACTTAAAGCTTGGCACCGTCCTCGGTGCCATCAGTCAAGAACAAAGGGGGGCTGGTAGCAGCATCTCCACAATCAGGACCATCATAGCTCCCTGTGCTGGTAAATGAAGGGGAGTCTGGGGTGTCTGGGTCTTCTTCAGGTGGGTGGTTTCCAACAATTAGCTCCTTGAGGTATGTAAATTGGCGCTTGTTACGGCGCTCTATTCGCTTTGCCTGCTGGTCAAGCCGGTCCAACCTCTGAAGTATCTGAAGGAGCAGCTGATTTGTTGAAGATGCTTGTGCTTTTCGTTCCTCTCCTCGCCGGTGGTTTGTTAGATGCTCTCTCTGTACCCTTTCTGGTGGCCATCCTAGTAAAACTGTGCGTCGCATGTGACGCGTGCGCGTGGAGCACACGTTTGCGTAGTTGGCGCTATTTTCAAGTGACGCGTACGCGTGGGTGACGCGTACGCGTGGCTTGATTTATGCTAGTGGCGTGAGAGCAGCCTCGCATACGCACAACTCTCTGTTTCATTCGCATATTTGCCAAAATTTAGGGTGACGCAGACGCGTGAATGGCCTGTTTTGGAAAATTGACGCGGACGCATGGGGCACGCGTTCGCGTGGTAGGGCTTGTGCTTCCAACACACTTTCAGCCCCATTCCATCATAATTCTCTGCCATACACCTATTTACGTCGAGTTCGCAGGGTCACGCGTGCACGTGGGTGACGCGCATGCGTGAATGGCTGGTTTTTCAAGTGATGCGAACGCATCAGGGACGCGTACGCATGGGCGTATTTGTGCCTAAAGCACGCCTCCAGCCATGCTCCGGCATGACTCTCTGCTTCTTTTCTTCTTTGTTTCGAGTGCACTTATGACGCGGATGCATCGTGTGCCCCCTTTTTTTATGCAGTATGCAAATGCAAATGCAGACTATATACAGAGATTATGAGAAAAGTCACTAAGAAAAATAAAGTATAATAAAATAAAACAAAACTAAGATTGAAACGGAACGATCATACCATGGTAGGTTGTCTCCCTCCTAGCACTTTGCTTTTACGTCCTTAAGTTGGACAGTCTTCAGGCTCATTCTGCTTCTATTGGTGGGTCTTCCAAGAGGAAGACCTCTAGTTCTTTGTGATCCTTCATCTTTTCTCCATGATAAAGCTTTAGGCGATGTCCGTTGACCTTTATGAATTTGGAGCTAGAAGGATGATTCAGGTGAAAAACTCCGTATGGCTCTGCCTTTTCTACTCTGTAGGGACCTTCCCATCTTGATCTCAGTTTACTTGGCATGAGCCTCAGTCTGGAGTTATAAAGAAGAACTAACTCCCCTGGTCTGAATTCTCTCCTTTTTATGAGCTTGTCATGGATAGCCTTCATCTTCTCTTTGTATCGTCTGGAGTTGTCATATGCTTCTAGGCGAAGATTCTCCAATTCTGCTAGTTGCAACTTCCTTTCAGCACCAGCTTCTTCAAAATTCATGTTGCACTCCCTCACAGCCCAGAAAGCCTTGTGTTTCACCTCTACTGGGAGGTGGCAAGCCTTTCCGTACACTAAGCGGAAGGGGCTCATCCCAATGGGTGTCTTGTACGCTGTTCTATATGCCCAAAGTGTATCTTGTAGCCTGGCACTCCAGTCCTTCCTTTGAGGCTTTACTATCTTCTCCAAAATGCGTTTGATCTCTCTGTTAGACACTTCTACTTGTCCATTGGTCTGGGAATGATAAGCTGTTGCTACTTTGTGAACTATCCCATGCTTCTTTAGTAATCCTGTTAGTCTCCTATTACAAAAGTGAGTGCCTTGATCACTCACGATTGCTCGTGGTGATCCAAAGCGACAGATAATATGGTTTCTAACAAAGGAAACAATAGTGTTAGCATCATCAGTACAGGTAGGAATTGCTTCCACCTATTTAGAAACATAATCTACAGCTAACAGTATATAAAGGTAACCACTAGAGTTTGGGAATGGACCCATGAAGTCAATGCCCCAAACATCAAAAATTTCACAGAAAAGCATAATCTGTTGAGGCATTTCATCCCTCTTGGATATATTACCAAATCTTTGGCAAGGGGAACAAGATTTACAAAAAGCAGCAGCATCATTAAAAAGAGTAGGCCACCAGAATCCACAGTCTAAGATTTTTCTAACTGTTCTTTGAGGGCCAAAATGTCCTCCACTCTCAGAAGAGTGGCAGGCCTCTAAAATGGACTGATATTCTGTTTGAGGCACACACCTTCTAATTACCTGGTCAGCACCACACCTCCATAGATATGGGTCATCCCATATATAATATTTAGACTCGCTTTCAGCTTGTCTCTTTGATGCTTGGTGAAATTGGGAGGGAAAGTATGGCTAACTAGATAATTAGCTATAGGTGCATACCAAGGAACTACTTCAGATACTGTATGCAAGCTATCAAATAGAAAAGCATCATTTATAGGAGTAGAGTCATCCTTAATGTGCTCAAGGCGACTCAAGTGGTCTGCCACTAAATTCTGTTTACCACTCCTATCCTTAATTTCTAAATCAAATTCTTGCAGCAGCAGTATCCAACGTATCAACCTTGGTTTGGACTCCTTTTTTGCTAATAAATATTTTAGAGCTGCATGGTATGAGTACACTACCACCTTAGTACCAAGTAAATAGGCTCGGAATTTATCCAGAGCAAAAACAATAGCAAGAAGCTCTTTTTCAGTAGTAGTATAATTAGACTGAGCAGCATCTAAGGTCTTAGATGCATAAGCAGTTACGAAGGGGTCCTTACCTTCGCGCTGAGCTAGCGCCGCTCCTACTGCATGGTTGGAGGCATCACACATAATTTTAAATGGCTGGCTTCAGTCTGGTCCTCTCACAATTGGAGCTTGAGTCAGGGCGATCTTCAACTTATCAAACGCTTGTATGCAATCCTCACTGAACTCGAACTCAATATCTTTCTGCAGCAGTCTGGATAAAGGTAATGCTACCTTACTGAAGTCCTTAATGAATCTCCTGTAGAAACCTGCATGGCCTAGGAACGAACGAACTTCCCTCACAGAGGAGGGGTAAGGTAAACTAGAAATGACATCTACCTTTGCTGGATCTACTGAAATACCAGTTTTGGAGACAACATGTCCTAGAATAATCCCTTGTTTTACCATAAAATGACATTTTTCAAAATTCAATACAAGGTTTGAACTAACACACCTGTCTAATACTCTAGCTAAAATATACAAGCAGAGGTCAAATGAATCACCATATACGCTAAAATCATCCATAAATACTTTCATACAGTTCTCAATAAGATCTGAGAAGATACTCATCATGCATCTTTGGAAAGTAGCAGGTGCATTACATAAGCCAAAAGGCATTCTCTTATATGCATACGTTCCAAAGGGACATGTAAAAGTAGTCTTCTCTTGATCTTGAGGAGCTATATGAATTTGAAAGTAACCTGTATAACCATCTAAAAAGCAATAATGGGATTTACCTGACAGGCGATCAAGCATCTGATCAATAAATGGCAAGGGGTAATGATCCTTACGGGTAGCTTGGTTGAGACGCCTATAGTCAATGCAAATCCTCCATGAATTCTGCACTCTAGTTGTCAGGAGCTCTCCATGCTCATTCTTTATTGTTGTGACTTTAGACTTCTTGGACACCACTTGTACTGGACTGACCAATTCACTGTCTGAGATGGGATAAATGATATCTGCTTCAAGTAGCCTGGTCACTTCTTTCTTGACAACTTCTAAGATGGTGGGATTCAATCTTCTTTGGGGTTAACGGACGGGTTTTGATTCCTCTTCTAAATATATTATGTGCTCACAAACTTGAGGACTGATGCCTACTATATCCGCCAAGCTCCATCCAATTGCTTTCTTATGTTTTCTCAGCACACTGAGCAGTTGTTCTTCTTGTTGAGAAGTGAGTTCCCTTGCAATGATGACTGGGAACTTCTGATTATCCTCAAGATAAGCATACTTGAGGTGTGGAGGGAGGGGCTTTAATTCCAATTTCTGCTCATGGCTAGGTTCTGGATCATCCGGGGCTAGTGGTAATGGTAAAGTGTCGTCATTATGTTCAGAGGGTGTCCGCACACTTGGACCTTGCTCCATGTGCTTCTCTTCTAATTCTTCTTGGTGAATTTCAGCTACAGTTTCATCAATGATGTCGTACTGGAAGATAGAATGATCTTTCGGGGGGTGCTTCATAGCTTCATTTAAACTGAACTTTACTGTTCTGCCATCTATCTCAAAGGAGTAAGTTCCTGAGAATGCATCCAGCTTGAACTTTGAAGTCTTTAGGAATGGTCTTCCAAGCAAGATTGATGATGGTCTTCCTGAGTCATTAGGGGGCATTTTCAGGATATAGAAGTCAATGGGAAATGTGAGCCCCTTAATGCTCGCTAATACATCTTCAGCAATTCCAACTACTGTAATAATGCTTTTATTTACTAACACAAAATGAGCTGCCGACCTTTTTAAGGAAGGGAGCCTTAGAGTATCATATATAGACAATGGCATTATACTAACACACGCTCCTAAGTCACACATGTAATCAGAAAATATTACACCTCCGACGGTACAGTTAACCATGCATAGACCTGGATCACTACATTTTTCAGGTATACTTCCCATTAAAGCAGATATAGAACTGCCTAAAGGGATAGTTTCTAATTCATTAATTTTCTCTTTATGAATGCATAAATCTTTCAGAAATTTTGCATATTTAGCTACTTGCTGAATAACATAAAAAAGGGGAACAGTTACCTCGACCTTTTTGAAAATTTCTACCATTTTGGGATCAAGTTCTATGTACTTTCTGGACTTCCTTGCAAGATGTGGAAATGGGATAGGAATGGCGCCACTTGTTTCTTCAGTATCCTTTGGTGCTTCATTCCTTTGTTGAGCCACTTCTTCCTCAACCTTGTCTTGTACTTCCTTTTCTTCTTCAGCATCTTCCACTTCTATCACATCCTCAACTGAGGCATGTACTTGTAGGCTTGGCTCCTCTTGTTTCCTCTCTTGCAGTGTGGTTCCAGACCTCAAAGTAATGGTATTGATGCCACCTTTTGGGTTAGGTAGGGGTTGAGAAAGAATTCCACTAGAGTTTAAAGGTTGGTTTGTGGAAGTAGGTAATGAATCTATCCGAGCGGCGAGAGCTTGTAAAGTGGCATTTAGACCATTTAGAGTAGAGTTAAGTATAGTCTGCAAGTCTTGTTGTCCTTGTGCAAGAGAACAAAGCATCTCGTCGTTTGATGAGGAAGTGGGATAAGTGATCTGTGGTACTTGTTGTTAGTTTTGCTAGGGTCCTTGTGATTGTCTTAAGTGAGGGGCTCTGTAAGGTTGGTTCTAATTCTACTGTCTATTGTTGTTATTCCACCTCTAGTTTCCATTGTTGTCTCTGCCTCCTCTATTATAGTTGTCCCTCCAGCCATGGTTATAGTTTCCACATTGGTTGTAGTTGTCGCCTTGTTGATTGTATCCTTGATTCGAGCGGTCATAGAAGTTATGAGTAGCTGCCACAGTATTTTCTTCTTATTGAAGCTGCGGGCATTCATCAGTATAATGACTATAATCAGCACATATATCGCATACTCTTTGGGGTACTAACTGTTGGCTTTGCTGTGGTGGGGAAGGCTGAGCTTGTTGTTATTGATTCAACTGTAATTGCTTCAGTAGGTTGGTCATCTCACATATACTCTGTGTAAGAGCAGAAGTCTCATTGCTAGAGGAAACTTCTGCAACAGCTTTTGAATGGGTGCTCCTGTGCCTGTGGTTCCTAGTAAACTCAGCTAAGTCGCTGATCAGTTGCCACGCTTCATCTGCGGTCTTGTAATTCTTCAGAGAACCATTACTAGCACCATCTAGTGTAGTCTTATCCCGAGGCTTCATGCCTTGAGTGAATAGCTGATTAACACTAGTCTGTCAATCATGTGATGGGAGCATACGTCTAGAAGATTCTTAAAACGCTCCCAGTACTTGTAGAGAGTTTCTGATTCACCTTGAACAATGCATGAGATCTCTTTCCTTAGTCTGTCTGTAACTTCAGCTGGAAAGTATTTTTCTAGAAATTCTCTCCTAAGCATATCCCAGATAGTAACAGTCGCTTTAGGTTGGGAGTAGTACCACTCCCTCGCCTTTCCCTCAAGAGAAAACAGGAAGGCAGTTAACAGAATAGAGGTTTCATTTGCACCCTGACGCCTAACAGTAGAACAGGCTGTCTGAAAATCCCTGAGGTGCTTGATGGGCTCCTGAGCAGGTAAGCCATAAAACTTGGGCATCAAGTTGATTAATGCAGTCTTCAGTTCGAAATCTGCAGCCAGAGTCGGATGATGCACTTGATATGGCTGCATTGTAAAATCTGGGGCGCCAACTTCCTGGAGAGTAATCCTCCTAGGTTCTGCTATTCTGTCTGCACGTGAATCAACTGACTCAGTATTAAAGGAGCTTGTTTCGCTCTTAGATGGCAGTTCAGATTCGCCCTCAGATGAGACTGGTGAATCGATAACAATCACTTCACCACCCTCAGAGGCTAACCGACGTCGAGCTCGCCTAATACATAAAATAGTTCTTTCAATTTCAGGATCAAACGCAGCTAAGCTCGGATCAGGCAGTGAACGCGTCATTCAATGAAAGAACCATATAGCTCATGGTAAAAAAATAAAAATAAAATATGCAAATAAAAAATAAAAATATGCACACTAATTAATAATTTAGAACACAATTGCAACTCCCCGGCAACGGCGCCAAAAACTGGTGCGTGGCAGAAGTTAGGCCAATTAAGGGATTTTAAATAAGAGAATAGCGTTGCAAGTATAGCTCTTAACCAGCTAAAATCTACCTCACCAATTTAGAAAGATGTAACGAAAATTTAGAATAAAAATACTGGGAGTATGAATCCCAGGTCGTCTCCCAACAAGTTGCAGGAAAGGATGCTATTTTATTAATAAAAAATTTTCCGAGAGTTTTGAGAGTTGAATAATGAGCAATTAAATAATTGTAAATTTAAGCAATAAAAATAAACTAAGAATAATTATTGATGTTCTAAATAAAAAGCCTTGACTGGGGGAATGATTAATTGGAAGTTCTATCCTTGTTGGGATCTCTTAAGTGCAGTATTAAAAAGGTTGTTGTTTTCACTTAGTTAACCCTTACTAAATAAAGGAAAGTCAAATGATTAAGCTAACCCTTACTCGCAAATTCTAGTCCTCTCCCTTGGAAAGGTCTAGCGTTAGTAAATACAGAACTAGCCAACAACTTCCAGATTAATCAACACTTAAGCCTTCCAACTCAAGTGTCTCTTTTTAATCAACCCCATGTCAAGTATGGAGTCTACTCCATTGACATGAATATAATGCTCATAAAAATATAAGAAGAAGGCATGATAAATTTAAATAAAATGAGGATTTAAAATTAATTAATTAAAAATAAAAGTAATTCTCTGTATTAACAATCCATGAAAATAATCCACTTACTACTCTAAACAAGAATTAAAAATATGGAATAAATAAATAAAAGAGTAAGTAAAGAAACAAACTAGAATAATGTCTTCAACAGAGGTAATGACTTCTTCAATATCCAAAAGCAAAAGCAATAAAACTAATGAACTATGAATGTAGAGAAAACCTAAAACTATCCTAATATGAGTATGTGAATGTATATCAATGTGAATCTAATCCCTGTGTAGATCTGTGATGAGTCTCTGCATGTTCTCTGGCTTTATTCTATGTTTCTGAGCCGAAAATTGGGTTAAAACGCGGCCCAAAATCGCCCCCAGCGTTTTCTGTTAATTTTGCAGATCGTGCAGGTCACGTGTACGCGTCATCCACGCGTTCGCGTCATTTAGCGATTTTTCTTGTCATGCGTACGCATCATCCACGTTTTTGCGTCCTTCGTGCAGACTCCAATTCGCGCGTACGCATTAGTCACGCGTACGCATCGCTGCGATTTTCTCTATTCCGCGCGTTCGCGTGAGCCATGCGTGCGCGTCAGTGTTCGCTGGTCATCTCCTTAGTTTCTTGTGTTCCTTCCATTTTTGCAAGCTTTCTCTCCATTCTCTAAGCCATTCCTGCCCTTATGAAGCTTGAAACACTTAACACAAGGATCACGGCATCGAATGGTATATAGGAGAATTAAAATATATAAATTAAAGATCTTTGGAAAGCAAGTTTTCAACCATAAAACAAAACTAGGACGAAATTATAAAATCATGCAATTAGTATGAATAAGTGGGTGAAGACTTGATGAAACCACTCAATTAAACACAAGATAAACCATAAAATAGTGGTTTATCATTCATCCTTAAAAACAATCAAATAATCACATGGGAAGGTGCGTGCTACAAAAAGTGACAAGTCTTGATAAGAATCAAGTCAAATCAACTCAAACAAATGCAAAGCATTAACAAGGAGCAAATTCCGTGTGATGTGATTATATTAACTTAAAAATCATGATGAACAAGCAATTCTATTCAATTCACTGAATTCAATATGTACTTATTAAAAAATTACACCACATAAGAGACAAAAAGTCAATTTCTAAATCAATTTGGTGCTAGCAACTCAAAACATTAAACAAATACATTATTGAAATTCCAATCCAAAATAACATTATGATCATTCAAAAGTGCACAATTCTTAATTGGAATGCCAACAAGGATATAGTCTAATGCATATGGTCAAGACAACATATGCATTAAACAAAAAGTTCATTCGGGCATTATGTCAAACACATGGAGTCTGGTACATATATTCACAAAATTCAAGTCAAAATTCAAGCATCAACAACCCATAAATCGGAAACTTGAACACTTGTAATGCAACAAACAAGCACTTAAGCAAAAGTTAAGTTAAATAACCCAAGTTAAATGAAGAGAAACAAAAATTAAGCAAGCAACTAAGAATAAAAAGGAAGATTAAAACAAGAAAATTAAAAAGATGAAGAATAGAAAAGAGAGGAATAGGCAACAGTGGCACTTGTGTTAGCCACTGCGAGGCTCACAGCGACTGTGCTTCGCCAGAGAAGGAAAGAAGAAAAGGGGTGAGGAGTGGCGCAACAGGGCACCCTTCCTTATTATTGCCCAAACCGCGACCTATGCGGACGCACAGGGTAGTGTGCATACGCACACTAGGGAAAAGAGAGGGTATGTGAGCGCACAAAGAAGTGTGGACGCTGCGAGCAGAAGGTGTAATGGGTCCTATACGGGCGCACAAGAAGGTATTCGTTCGCACAGAAGGAGGAAAGGAGTTGGTTTCACACGCACAGTTTGTACGTGCGCTGCGGCCAGGGGGTTGTCTAAGGCTGTGCGTGCGCTCATGGCTGTGTGTGGTTACACGCATGGTGTGCGGTCGCACAGAGGGGAAAAAGAAGGTGGTGTACACACGCACAAGCCGTGCGCGTGCTGTGAACAGAGGGAGTTTTTAAGGGCGTGCGGGCGTACATTGCTGTGCGGACGCACAGGAACAGGAAAACAGGGGAGCTGTGTGCACGCACGGTGCTGTGCGGATGCACAAGTCTCTATTCCTGCAACGAAAATTATGCCTCTAAGGCATCAAACTTGACATCCAAAACAGGTTTTCAAGTCCCAAAACATCATAAAACTCCCAAAAACGCATTATTTTACTAAAACTACCTAACAAACATCAAAATAAATCTATCCAACCATGCAAAATAGCCAATTATTCATGAAACAAAAGGTAAAAGAGAGAAAATTAGAGGGATATTACCATGGTGGGGTGTCTCCCACCTAGCACTTTGGTTTTAAGTCCTCAAGTTGGACTTTTGAGTGAAGTTTGTGTCATGGTGGCTTATGCTTCCACTCATCCTTGAGTTGCCACCCATGTTTGTTCTTCAAAAATCCTCCGGGATCCTAAACGAAGTGCATTAAGCTCCCAAGCAACCTCAAGCAAGACATTGGGGTCCATAATTGTTGGTTATAAAGATGTATGCCCGGATCCCACACTTTGGTTTCTCTATCATCTTCTTGTTGATTTTCACTTGTGCCCTTGGAGG
Organism: Arachis ipaensis; assembly: GCF_000816755.2. Classification (NCBI taxonomy): domain Eukaryota; kingdom Viridiplantae; phylum Streptophyta; class Magnoliopsida; order Fabales; family Fabaceae; genus Arachis; species Arachis ipaensis. The sequence continues at coordinate 90,913,684 of NC_029792.2, read as the reverse complement.
GACAACCTTTTGAAGCACCTTTGAAGCACCCAATTGAATATTGGAGTCCTCCAAATTGGACCGTGCACCCCTTGTTCCTTGAATTCCCTTTACAACCAACACCCATTTCTTCATCATTTAACACTCCAAGAAGCACTTTGAGTTGATAGTCCATTTCCAAGAGAGCAAATTGGTATGGGCCTATGAAGCTCATGGAGGAAATTGTTACTCACTCAATTTGTCCTTAGGGTGGAGTTATCCTATTAAGCTCTTGCACAATTGCTTTCACTTCTTGGGTGATCACCTCTTCCTCACCACCCTTTTTAAGCTCTCCCCTTTCTATCTCAAACTCCAAGGGGAAAGCTTCCTCAAGATCATCGAGGGGGTTGACCAAGGTGGACAAAAAATCATTGATGATGCAATCCACTTCTTGATTAAACTCTCTCAATTCTCCATTCACCTCTTCCATTTCACTAGTTCTACCTTCCTCATCCTTTTGCAATTCTTATCCTAGATCTTCTTCTTTCCCTTGAGGCTCCATGGTCTCCTCCTCACTATACTCCTTTGTTGCTCATCCACATTCTTCAAGGGGAATGTCTTGATTGCTTGAGTGTAGTGAGGCTAAGCGGTTCACCGCTTCGGCTATAGTAGCCATGAACTCCCCTTATGTCCTTCGGAATCCTTCTTGCTCTTGGAAGAATGCTTGAAGATCTTGTTCTTCTTGGGGCAAGGGTTGGAAAACTTCATATTGGGGTGGAAGAAAAGGTTCAAAAGTTGGGAGAAAGGTTGTATAGGTGGAAGGTGTTTCATGTGGGTGCGGATATTGAGGTGGTGTATAAGGTGGTGATGGTTCATATGGTTAGTAACAAGGTGTATAGACATTGGAATCTCATGGGTTTGTATGGTTTGGTGCTTGAAGGTTTGGTGGTTGAAGGTTGTGGAGGGGGTATCTTTCATATCTTTGGGGTTGATATTCACATAGGAGACGGTTTGGCTCGATGTAGTATGAGGGAGGTGTTTGCTATGAGTATTGCTCATATGCCATTGGTTCCTCCCTAAATTGATTCTCCCACTCCATGAAGCAATCCCAATTTGGATTCATCATACCCTACAAAATATTCACAACCAAGCTCCAAGCAACAAGGGTGATATCTCATAAAGAAAGTAGAAAATAAAAATGAAAGACATTAACAAACAAGAAAAATAAACACCCAAATATTAACAAAAACAACCAAGCAACCAAAAAGTGAGGTATTCACACTATTAACATATTTAAAACAACCAAAAGATAGCACTCAATTGCATCTCCGGCAACGACGCCAAATTTGACGAAGAGAATTCTTGTGTGGTTTGGAATCAATCAAAACAATAATCAATTCGTTGGTAGCATAGTCCAAACCAACAATGAATTCTCTCAATCAAATGTTTTAGATTCAAATTATAATAACCGAGATCAAAAGTACTTCAACCTCGAGTCGTTCTCCCTAGGATGCAATTGGAAGTATTTCTCTTTCGGATGTGAGGAAAAGGGGTTTTGTAATTGATGAGCGGATAATTTATATACGCTTTTTGGCATTGTTTTACATAGTTTTTAGTATGATTTAGTTAGTTTTTAATATGTTTTTATTAGTTTTTAAATAAAAATCACATTTCTAGACTTTACTATAAGTTTGTGTGCTTTTCTGTGATTTCAGGTATTTTTTGGCTGAAATTGAGGGACTTGAGCGAAAATCAGATTCAGATGTTGAAGAAGGACTGCAGATGCTGTTGGATTCTGACCTCCCGGCACTCAAAGTGGATTTTCTGGAGCTACAGAACTCCAAATGGCGCGCTCTCAATTGAGTTGGAAAGTAGACATCCAGGGCTTTCCAGAAATATATAATAGTCTATACTTTTCCCAAGTTTATATGACGCAAACTGGCATTCAACGCCAGCTTCCTGCCCTATTCTGGAGTTAAACGCCAGAAACAGGTTACAAACTGGCGTTCAACTCCAAGAGAAGCCTCTACACGTGTAAAGCTCAATGCTCAGCCCAAGCACACACCAAGTGGGCCGCAGAAGTGGATTTTTGCATCATTTACTCATTTTCTGTAAACCCTAGTAACTAGTCTGATATAAATAGGTCCTTTTACTATTGTATTAGACATCTTTGATCAGTTTTATGCTATCTTAGACCTTTATGGGGGCTGGCCATTCGGCCATGCC
>NC_029792.2:90887195-90911408 GCF_000816755.2 Arachis ipaensis | reverse complement strand
AATTGGCGGCCATTCTTGAGATCCGGAAAGTCTAAACCTTGTCTGTGGTATTCCGAGTAGGATCTGGGAAGGGATGGCTGTGACGAGCTTCAAACTCGTGAGTGCTGGGCGTAGTGACAAACGCAAAAGGATGACTGAATCCTATTCCAGTATGATCGAGAACCGACAGATGAATAGCCGTGTGGTGACAGTGCATTTTGGACCATTTTCACTGAGAGGACGGGATGTAGCCATTGACAACGGTGATGCCCTGCATAAGCTTGCCATGGAAGGGAGTAGGAATGATGGGATGAAGACAGCAGGAAAGCAGAGGTTCAGGAAGAACGAAAGCATCTCTATACGCTTATCTGAAATTCTCACCAATGAATTATATAAGTATCTCTATCCTATTTTACGTTTTATTTATCTTTTAGTTATTAAAACTCTATAACCATTTGAATCCGCCTGACTGAGATTTACAAGGTGACCATAGCTTGCTTCAAGCCAACAATCTCCGTGGGATCGACCCTTACTCACGTAAGGTTTATTACTTGGACGACCCAGTGCACTTGCTGGTTAGTTGTGCGAAGTTGTGACAAAGAATTGAGATTACGATTGTGCGTACTAAGTTGTTGGCGCCATTGAGATCACAATTTTGTGCACCAGTAATCAAAGAACAAAATATTAAAAGAACTAAGTAATGAAAGAACCAAGAGATGATTACTGCAAGTAAAGAGAAAATGAGATCAAAACTAGTGAAAATGCTATAAAAGAGCCTTGACTTGGGAATAGGGATCCAAGGAATCCTATCATCGCCATAACCACAACTATGATAGTTATGATGAGTCAATCTCGCCTAGTCAACCCCAACCATCGAGGAGTAAGTCAAGCAAGCATAATTGACCTTAATACATAAGTCCTAGCTAACTTACCAAACTAAGTGATAAAAAGCTAGTGTCAATAGAAACAAGAGTCAACTAACTACCCAAGAATTACCACTAAATGTCGGACATTATGACTCTAGTTTCCTAGGAACTCAAACCACAAGCCAAGGTGTGAAAATCTACTCAAAATCTAAAGTTGGCATTTTCACAAACACCTTGTGTGCATAAAAGTAAAGCATGGAAAATTGCAAGGAAAAATAAAGAACTATAACCAAGTATCAACAAAAGCAAATATAAACAAGCAAGCAAACATAAAAGAAGCATGAAACATAAAATTTATTGATCAAAACTCCAAGAAACACAAAATTGCAATTAAGAACAAAGTAACTTGAACCAAAAGGAAATTGAAAATAAAGACAATGTAATTGAAGAGGAATTAAAGAGTATTTACAATTAAAGATGACCAATATCCAAAAGAAAGCTTGCTATAAAATGCTACAATGGAAATGGAAAATGAAACCCTAAGAGAGCAAAGCTACACTACTCCTACTCCTACTCCTAAGGCATTTTCTACCTAATCTACCCTAATGAAAGCTTGTCTTTTAATATGTATTGAATCCCCCTTATATAGCACTCCAAATTCAGCCTCAAGCCTCTAAAATTTGGGCCAAAAGCCCTCAGAAAATGCACAGCACGCGTTTCATTAACAAAATCACGTGCAGGAACCTGTGCGGACGCACAGATGTGTGCGTCCGCACACTTGGCTGTTTCGGCTCTTGTGCGTACGCACGGATACTTGTGCGCACGCACGCATGGAAATTTCCTCTTATGCGTATGCATGCTGGCTTGTGCGCACGCACACTTGGCTGATGCGGTTTTGTGCGTACGCACGCTTGCTTGTGCGCACGCACACCTTGCTGTGTGTGCTTTTCCTTGTTTTCTTCGTGTGTTCTCCCTTCTACATGCTTTCTTCCACTTTTGCTTAACCAATCTTGCCAAAATGACCTGAAATCACTCACAAAATATATCGCGGCATCAAATGGCATAAAAGTGAAATTAAATTACTCGATTTATGCACAAAAATTTCATGTTCTCACATTTAAGTTCAAATTAGGGATCAAACACAAAAGTATGCTATTTTGGTGCTTAAGTGTGAGTTCATGTGCTAGAATCCATCCAAAATGAGTCAAAAATACATCGGAAAATATGGACTCATCAGTTGCCTCAAGCAACAAATAAATAAACAAACATCTCTTGGGTTGCCTCAAGAAACAAATAAATAAACAGACATCTCTTGGGTTGCCTCAATGCAATCGATAAATAAGCAAACATCTCTTAGGTTGCCTCAATGCAACACATAAACATATAATAAGTACTTTACTCTTTCTTTTTTCTTTCATATTTGCAAATACGCAAGCAGAAAAAAACCCACGCCCTTGCCAACAACCTCATAAACCAAATATCTTTTCTCAAAAGAATCAGTAAAGTTATCGTCATTAAACAAGCTTTAAATATTCATTTTAATTACAACCTTATACTTTTATAAAAATTTGGACATAATCTCCTCTGAAAATAGAACTTAGCCACCCTTACGAGTTCCCACTTTCTCAACATTTCACCAACCTTTTATTAGTAATTGTCACAACAACATATTCTCAAAAACATTTGATAATAGTATAAAAATTTATTCTTAAATCTCATACCCTAGGTAGTCACCAAAACAACATTGGCAGCCTAATTTCAATTTTGTTTTTAAAATATCAAATGAATTCGGAATTGTACAAACTTTATATCCATACGACCGTCTTGGATTAAGTTTTCTAATAAACTAAAAATTAAAATTTTCTAATCAATCTAGTCTCAGGAATAGAAGGAAAACCGTAACTGCTCTGCAATGCTTAAAAATCATAAAACAGCAAAAGTGTACAATATTCAAAATTCTGTATAAAATCCAAATTAAATCCAATAGCCTTCAATATTAAAATAGTTAAACTTAACTTATCCAAGTTTCTTTCTCAACTATTTTTGGGTCAATATCATTTTTAATAAAGAAGTTACATAATTTGATAGTTAGATAGAAATTAGTTAAAATTTGTTTTAGAAACCAACAAGCTTAGTATCTTTCAATTAGTATAACTTTTACTACAAAACTTAAATTAGGCTAAAATTTGGTTTGGAGACTCCTAACTTATCTAGAAACAAGTATGTCTTAGTTTCAACCCAATTTCTGTTCAATTCTAAGAGTTACAAGCATTTGAAGTTGATGAATAACTTGCTAAAACTGATTCTTTTCAGCTTTGATCACCATTTTTAAAAAATTTACAACTCCCAATCCTTAACACCTAAAATTCTGAAGTCTTAGAGAAATAAACCAAGTTAATCAAATTTTAAAGCAAAATTATTTTCGCTCCAAAACTCAGCTCGTAAGAGTCACAGCAAAATAAACAAGTTGCTGCCCTATTCGAACTCTTCTGCTACAGAATGAGTTCTCTTGCTTCTGCAGGCATTTTTTTCAAGTGGAGTGATCCACCTGTAGAGCTGTCCAATGAGATTTTGGACATCTTAGACAGACCATCATAGAACACACCTATGATAGACCAATCTGAGAGCATGTCAAAAGGACATCTCCTGATAAGTTGCTTGTATCTTTCCCAAGCTTCATAGAGGGATTCGCCTTCTCTTTGTCTGAAGGTTTGAACTTCCACTCTAATTTTGCTCATCTTTTAAAGAGAAAAGAATTTAGCCAGGAAAGTGTTAACCAGCTTTTTCCAAGAGTCTAAGCTCTCTTTTGGTTGAGAATCCAACCATATCTTAGCTTTGTCTCTTACAGCAAAGGGAAAGATAATTCAGAAGAGAGACTAACTGAGGCTTAAGCTCAAAGTTGTTAGCTCCAATGGCAGGTACAGAGATGCTTCTGCCATAAAAGTTAGAGGTAGGCATGGTGAAGTCACCAAGAACCTTTCTTGTCTCTCCTTCATGTTCAGCCAGGTCTTCAATTTCTTATTCAAAATTTTCTAAAAGGTTTCTTCCAGAGTGTTATACTTTAATTTGTTGTAAGCTCCTCCTTAAAGTCCTTTCAGGTTTAAGATCAAGATTAAAGAGATGCTCCCAGTAAGTATGAAGAAAGAAGAGGAAGATAAAAGAATGAAGATAGAAGAAGGAGAAGAAGAATAATTCGAATAAATAGAAGTAGAGAGGAGAAGAATTAGAAATAGAAAAAATAAATAAGAATTAAAATATTTTTGCTTTTGTTTTGTTTATTTATTACGAAAATTAAGGTTAATTAATTAAAAAGAATTGAAAATTAGTTTATGAATTTCGAAAATAGAAGAGAGAGAATAAGAAGAGAATTTTTGAAAATTAGAAGAGAGAAGAATTAGTTAGGAAGTTTTGAAAAAGAAGAGAGAGAAGATAAGTAACAAATTAAGAAAAGATTTGAAAATAAGATAAGATAGAAGATTAGAAAAGATTTGAATTTGAAATTTGAATTTGAAATTTGAAATTTTGGATTTTGAAAAAGTCAACAAGATAAGATAGAGATTTGAATTTTGAAATAAGATAAGATAAGATTTTTGAATTTTGAAGAAAGGTAAAAAGATAAGATAAGATTTTGAAAAAGATATAATTTTTTTTAAAAGATTTGATTTTGAAAAGATTTGAATTTTGAAATTTAAATCTAAGATAAGATAAGATAAAAATTTAAAATTAAAATAAAGATATAAAAGATATTTTTTTTATTTTTTGAATTTAATGAGGAAAGAGAAAAACAACAAAAAGACACCAAATTTAAAATTTTTAGATCTAAAGGGACCTAGTGTGCGAAAATTAACAAGAAAAACACAAAGAGACGCCAAACTTAAAAATTTTAAGATCAAAACAAAAAGAAAAACAAAAATTTAAGATCAATCCTGGCGTTTAACGCCAACTTCTTGCCCTTTTTTGGCGTTAAACGCCAGTCTAGTGCCCATTTCTGGCGTTAAACGCCCAGAGTGGTGCCAGACTGGGCGTTTAATGCCCATTCTGCTGCCCTTACTGGCGTTTAAACGCCAGTAGGCTTCTTCTCCAGGGTGTGCTGTTTTTCATTCTGTTTTTCAGTTTGTTTTTGCTTTTTCAATTGTTTTTGTGACTTCACATGATCATCAACCTACAGAAAACATAAAATAACAATGGAAAATAGAAATTAATATAGATAAGTAAAATTGGGTTGCCTCCCAACAAGCGCTTCTTTAATGTCAGTAGCTTGACAGTGGGCTCTCATGGAGCCTCACAGATACTTAGAGCATGATGATGGCCTCTTAACACCAAACTTAGAGTTTGAATGTGAGGGTTTTATTTGACTCTGTATTGAGATAAGCCTTTCATGCTTCTTCCTTTTCCTGTCTGCAAACCATGGTGCTTCCTGAATGGCGAAGAGTTGCTCATCCGGAAAGGTTTCAGAGATCTCAGTAGGAGGGTGGGACGCCCCTGCTACTGGTTCTATCCGGGACAGGTGATCAGCTACCTGGTTCTCTGTCCCTTTTCTGTCTCTTATTTCTATATCAAATTTAATTGCCTTTACATTGGCAGGTGGTGGTAATTTTTCAATTACTTCCACTTTAGCTTGATCCACCTCTATTCCCTTGTTTGAAATTTTATGTCCAAGGACAATTCCTTCAGTCACCATGAAGTGACATTTTTCCCAGTTTAAAACTAGGTTGGTCTCTTGGCATCTTTTCAGAACAAGTGCTAAATGGTCAAGACAGGAGCTGAATGAGTCTCCAAATACTGAAAAGTCATCCATGAAGACTTCCAGAAATTTTTCTACAATATCAGAGAAAATAGAGAGCATGCATCTCTGAAAGGTTGCAGGTGCATTGCACAGACCAAAAGGCATCCTTCTGTAGGCAAATACTCCAGAAGGACATGTGAATGTTGTTTTCTCTTGATCCTGAGGATCCACTGTAATTTGGTTGTAACCTGAATAGCCATCCAAAAGCAATAATATTCATGAACTGCTAGTCTCTCTAGCATCTGGTCTATGAATGATAAAGGAAAGTGATCCTTTCGGGTGGCTGTATTGAGCCTTCTGTAGTCAATACACATACGCCACCCTATAACTGTTCTTGTAGGAACTAGTTCATTCTTTTTATTATGAACCACTGTCATGCCTCCCTTCTTGGGGACAACGTGGACAGGGCTCACCCAGGAGCTATCAGAAATAGGATAAATAATCCCAGCCTCTAGTAACTTAGTGACCTCTTTCTGCACCACTTCCTTCATGGCTGGATTTAGCCGCCTCTGTGGTTGAACCACTGGCTTAGCATCATCCTCCAATAGGATCTTGTGCATGCATCTTGCTGGGCTAATGCCCTTAAGGTCACTTATGGACCACCCAAGAGCTGTCTTGTGTGTCCTTAGCACTTGAATTAGTGCTTTCTCTTCCTGTGGATTTAAAGCAGAGCTTATGATCACTGGAAAAGTGTTACCTCCCCCCCCAGAAATGCATATTTCAGGGATGGTGGTAGTGGTTTGAGCTCGGGTTTAGGAAGTTTCTCCTCTTCCTGAGGGATTTTCAGAGGTTCTTTTATTTCCTCTGATTCCTCCAGATCAGGCTAAACATCTTTAAAGATGTCCTCTAGCTCTGATTCAAGACTTTCAGTCATATTGACTTCTTCCACCAGGGAGTCAATAATATCAACGCTCATGCAGTCATTTGACGTGTCTGGATGCTACATAGCTTTGACAACATTTAACTTGAACTCATCCTCATTGACTCTCAGGGTCACTTCCCCTTTTTGGACATCAATGAGAGTTCGTCCAGTTACTAGGAAAGGTCTTCCTAGAATCAGAGTTGCATTCTTGTGCTCCTACAAAGTCAGTGGGAAAGGCAAACGGCCCAACCTTGATAATCATGTCCTCAATTATGCCTGATGGGTATTTAATGGAGCCATCAGCAAGTTGAAGACATATCCGGGTTGGTTTGACCTCTTCAGTCAAGCCAAGCTTTCTAATGGTGGATGCAGGTATTAGATTGATACTTGCTCCAAGGTCACATAGAGCTGTCTTAGTACAAGCACCCTCTATTGTGCATGGTATCATAAAGCTCCCTGGATCTTGAAGCTTCTCTGGTAAGCTTTTCAGAATGACTGCACTGCATTCTTCAGTGAGAAACACTTTTTCAGTTTCTCTCCAATCCTTCTTATGACTTAAGATCTCTTTCATGAACTTAGCATAAGAGGGTATTTGCTCAAGTGCCTCTACGAACGGGATCTTTATTTCAAGAGTCCTGAGATAGTCTGCAAAGCGGGCAAATTATTTATCCTGTTCCGCTTGGTGGAGCTTCTGAGGATAAGGCATCTTGGCTTTATATTCTTCAACCTTAGTTGCTGCAGGTTTATTCCCTACAGAAGTGGTTGGAGAAGCCTTCTTAGAGGGGTAACTATCAGCACTTGTAGGTGTCTGATTCCTCATAGGCATTTGAACGCCAGGGTTGGGTGCTGGATGGGCGTTTAACGCCAGATTTTCACCATTTTCTGGCATATGAACGACATAATTATTTCTCTCTGGGCTCTTACTGTCCTCAGAGGGATTTTGGGCAGTGGTCTGGTCATCCTCTGTCAGTTGTTCCCTTTTTTGTTTTCTGCTACCTTGAGCGGAATTATTCAATGTCTTCCCACTCCTTAGTTGAACAGCATGGCATTCGTCTGTTATCTATTTAGATAGCTGTTGTCTTGTCTGATTCAATTGTGATTCTATATTCTTGTTAGCAATTTTAGTGTCTTGGAGCATCTCTTTAAATTCTGCTAATTGTTTTGTCATCCGGAGTAATTGCTGATTAAGTTCAATAATCTGTTCTTGAGGATTAGGATCAGTAGTTACTGCCATAGCTTCTTCTTTTATAGAGGACTCACTGCTTGAGTATAGATGTTGATTTTTGGCAACTGTATCTATGAGTTCTTGAGCGTCTTCAATCGTCTTCCTCATGTGTATAGATCCACCAGCGGAGTGGTCTAGAGACATCTGAGCTTTTTCTGTAAGTCCATAGTAGAAGATGTCTAACTGTACCCACTCTGAAAACATTTCGGAGGGGCATTTTCTCAGCATCCCTCTGTACCTCTCCCAGGCATTATAAAGGGATTCATTATCCTCTTGTCTAAAGCCTTGGATGTCCAGCCTTAGCTGTGTCATCCTTTTTGGAGGGTAAAATTGATTCAAGAAATTGTCTGATAACTGTCTCCATGTTTTTATGCTTGCTGTGGGTTGGTTATTTAACCACCTCTTAGCTTGATCTTTTACAGTAAATGGAAACAGTAATAATCTGTAGACATCCTGATCCACTTCTTTATCACGTACTGTGTCAGCAATTTGTAAGAACTGTGCCAGAAACTCAGTAGGTTCTTCCTGTGGAAGACTGGAATACTGGCAATTTTGCTGCACCATGATAATGAGCTGAGGATTTAGCTCAAAGCTTCTTGCTTTGATGGAGGTATACAGATGCTACTCCCATATGCAGCTGTAATGGGGTTAGCATATGACCCCAGAGTCCTTCTGGACTGTTCACTTCCACTTATGTCCATGATGGAGAAAAGGGAATTGATATGAATTATATTATTTTTTTTATTTAAAAGCAACCGAAAATAGTAAGTAAAATAAATGGAAAATAAAATAAAATTTTGAAAACAAAAATAAAATAAAATAAAATAAAAGCAAATTGAAAACTAAATTAATTAATTAACTAAAAAGATTTTGAAATTAGCAATTAAAAATATATGATTGAAAATTATTTTGAAAAAGATATGATATAGAAGATATGATTGCAAAAAGGATATGATTGAGAATTATTTTGAAAAAGATATGATTGAGAAGATATGATTGCAAATTAATTAAAAAAAAGATATGATTGAAAAGATATGATTGAAGAAATTAAAAATATTTGATTTTTGAAAAAGATTTAAAAAGATCAATTTTTGAAATTAGAATATTGCCTTGACTAAAAAAAAGATATGATTTTGAAAATCTTTGACTAAATTAATGCAAAATTTCGAAATTTATGAGTAAAATAAGGAAAGGATATTTTTTTTTTATTTTTGAATTTTAATGCGGAAATAGAAAAATAACAAAATGACACTAAACTTAGAAATTTTAGATCAAAACACAGAGAACAAACAAGAAAATTTTGAATGTCAAGATGAACACCAAGAACACTTTGAAGATCAAGATGAACACCAAGAACAAATTTTTGAAAAATTTTTAAGTAAATAAAAGCACAAAAACACACCAAACTTAAAATTTTTAGAGAATCAAACAAAAATTTTTGAAAAATTAAAGGAAAACACAAAGAAGACACCAAACTTAGAATTTTAAAGATCAAGAAAGAACTAAGGACATGCAATTTCGAAAAATTAAAAGAAAATAAAATCATGTAATTGACACCAAACTTAAAATATAAAACTAAACTCAAATAAAAGACTCTAAACCAACAAAAACAAAATATTCCTAATCTAAGCAACAAGAATAACCGTCAGTTGTCCAAACTCGAACAATCCCCGGCAACGGCGCCAAAAACTTGGTGCACGAAATTACAATCACACTTTTGCAACTCCGCACAACTAACTAGCAAGTGCACTGGGTCGTCCAAGTAATACCTTACGTGAGTAAGGGTCGATCCCAGGAGATTGTCGGCTTGAAGCAAGCTATGGTTATCTTGTAACTCATAGTCAGGATATCAATAATTCTCAGATTTAATTGTAAAAAGTAAAAAAACATAAAATAAATACTTGTTATGCAGTAATGAAGAACAGGTTGAGGCTTTGGAGATGCTTTGTCTTCTGAATCTCTGCTTTCCTACTATCTTCTTCTTCATGCACGCAAGGCTCCTTCCATGGCAAGCTTTATGTTGAGCATCACCATTGTCAATGGCTACTTCCCGTCCTCTCAGTGAAAATGTTCCAAATGCACTGTCACCGCACGGCTAATCATCTGTCGGTTCTCGATCATGTCGGAATAGGATCCATTGATCCTTTTGCGTCTGTCACACGCCTAACACTCACGAGTTTGAAGCTCATCACAGTCATCCCTTCCCAGATCCTACTCAGAATACCACAGATAAGGTTTAGACGTTCCGGATCTCAGGAATGGCCGCCAATAATTCTAGCTTATACCACGAAGGTTCTAATCTTAGATTAGAAACCCAAGAGATACACATTCAAGCTTGATTGCATGTAGAACGGAGGTGGTTGTCAGGCACACATTCATAGGCGATAATGATAATGATTGTCACGGATCATCACATTCATCAGGTTGAAGTGCGAATGAATATCTTAGAATAGAAGCAAGCGTGATAGAATGGAAAACAGTAGTAATTGCATTAATTCATGAAGAACAGCAGAGCTCCTCACCCCCAACAATGGGGTTTAGAGACTCATGCCGTAGAAGATTACAATAAGAAACGTGTAAAGTGTCATGAGGTACAAAATGAATCACTAAAAGTAGTTTTTATAGTAAACTAGTGACCTAGGGTTACAGAAAATGAGTAAGCTAGGGTGTTTAGTGTAAAAATCCACCTCTGGGGCCCATTTGGTGTGTGCTTGAGCTGAGCATTGAAGCTTTCATGTGTAGAGACTTTTCTTGGAGTTAAACGCCAGCTTTTGTGCCAGTTTGGGCGTTTAACTCCAGTTTTTATGCCAATTCTGGCGTTAAACGCCAGAATTCTTAAGCTGACTTGGAACGCCTGTTTGCGCCATCAAATCTCGGGCAAAGTATGGACTATTATATATTGCTGGAAAGCCCAGGATGTCTACTTTCCAACGCAATTGAGAGCGCACCAATTAGGCTTCTTTAGCTCTAGAAATTCCACTTTGAGTGCAAGGAGGTCAGAATCCAACAGCATCTGTAGTCCTTTTTCAGCCTCTGAATCAGATTTTTGCTCAGGTCCCTCAATTTCAGCCAGAAAATACCTGAAATTACAGAAAAATACACAAACTCATAGTAAAGCCCAGAAAAGTGAATTTTAAATAAAAACTAATAAAAATATAATAAAAACTAATTAAAATATACTAAAAACATACTAAAAACAATGCAAAAAAACGTATAAATTATCCGCTCATCAGTAGACAACTGGTAGTTGTCAATCAAAAAAAAAAAATCCCGGCAATGGTGCCAAAAACTTAGTGCGTAAATTAGGATTTCGCACAGCTTAATCGGTAAGTGCACCGGGTCATCCAAGTAATACCCTATGGTGAGTGATGGTCGATCCCACGAAGATTGTCGGATTGAGCAAGCAATGGTTATCAGGTTGGGCTTAGTCAGGTGAATCAAAAAGGGGTTTGGTGAGTTATAATTCGCATAAACAATAAACAAGAAAATAAAGAAAGCAAATAAGGGTTTGGTGTAAAAATAGTATGAGAAAACAATTAAGGCTTCGGAGATGTTTATCTTTCTGGTTTAAAATTTCTTTCCAACTATTTTAACAATGAACGATTCATTCTATGACAAACTGTAAATGTCTAAACCCTAATCTCTTAGTGATTTAGCTTCCTCTAACCTTCATTAACCTCCACTCTCGTGGTCACTTAATTCTGATTAGAGGGTGAACTTTAGAAAACTATTTTAGCGCCACGAAAACCCTAATCTCCCAAGACTAACAGGATTATATGTCACATATCCAAATTAGTTCATGCAATTAGCGATTTAAGAGGAATTTATTTTCAAGCTGTAGTTCAAGCGAGATAACTCTCTCGAGAATCACAAGAACTCATGTAGAAAATGGTCATACTCTCGTTCCACCCAGTTCATAAGATTAAGAACGAAAACAATCCTTAGAATTCAATCAAACATACATTAAAATAGAAGAATAATAGTTCTAATCCATAAAAATAAATAGAGCTCCTAACCTTAACCAAGGAGGTTTAGTTGCTCATAACTTACAGAGAAAATAGGTTTCTAAAAACATGCGACAGACTAACTGAGATGCGATGATCCCCTCTAAAGCGTGGATCTTATTCCTTATATACTAAATTAATTTGATTTGGAAATAAAATAAAGTAATAAATTCTAAACCTAAAAGATATTGTTTGTAAATGAAAATTACAAAAAGAAAATAAAATAAATCTAATAAATGCTAAATCCACTTGGAAGCCCAAAGAGAGAGTGAATTCGGACTGCTGATGGCGTTAAACACCAGTTTGGGCATTTAACGCCCCAAGGGGAGAATCAACACACTGGTTCTACGTCCCCTGCTAGCGCTAAATGCCAGGTTGGGCGTTTAGTGCCCTGGGGGTGGGGGAGTTCTGGCGCTGGTTCTGTCCCTCTTGGGCGCTAAATGCCAGGCTCAGTGTTTAGCGCCAGATTTGGCAGTGATTCCAAAAAAAAAGTATAAACTATTATATATAGTTGGAAAGCTCTAGAAGTTGGCTTTCCAACACCTTTAGAACCCCGTCAATTGGAACTCTGCAACTTAAGTTATTCTCGTTGGAATGCAAGGAGGCCAGGGGTTGACAGCATCTCAATATCCTTTCTTTGTTTTTGCACAAAACTCTGCCAAATTCACCCGAATTTCACCTGAAATCGTAAAAATACCAAAATAACTCAAAGTAGCATCCAAAGAGGATTTTTGCACTAAAATATAATAAAACTTAATAATTTCTAACTGAAAACAATTGGAAAATGAAGGAAAAAAAAGAGTATAAGATGCTCACGCATCAAGCTGAGATTTTGAGTTTCTTACCAAACTATTCAGATAGATTTGAAGATAATTCCGAGATGAACGCGTGGCAACAAACGGCTCGTCATCGGAGCTCAAGAACAAAAGTTATGGAGGATTGAAGTTGTGTGGAGTTAGGGTTTGGTTTGTTCTCACTCTTCTCCTTTACAACCGTGTCTCTCTTCTAAAACTGAAGGGATATGTTGAAATTTGTATGTGTGGAGAGTTTATATATCATGGTTTGGGCCTTGGGTCCAATATGGGCGCGATTCACTTGTTTTATCTCGTTTGGCCTAACTTTATGCCAAAACCTTTAAGATTAGTGTTTTAATTCGTATTCTAAATATTTTCACTTTCCCAAAATATGAATTTTAATTTCTTAATGTTCTTTGCTCATAATTAATTGTCTCACTTGTTGTACCAAACAGGTTTTAGCTAGTACGGGCCACTTCAACGCCAGCATGCTTTTTTCCTAAAAATATTTATATTATTGCGCTCAATTTAATTTTCTTAATTCAAATTCTATCTTTAAATTTCTAAATTATAAATTCTAATATTTTTTACGTATCCCAGACGTCTTAATCCCAATTTAGGCAGTTTTAATTAGTTATTTAATTAAATTTTTCCGAATTTTACACCTAGAACATACTTTTTATCGCTCTTGTAGTTTAGAAAGATTAGGTGAGTATAGAGGTTAGGCTAGTTTAGGTGCCAAATTAGGGACTTCTTGAATAAGTCAGGGCTTGAAATGTTGTATGCGTATCTAACTACTTCTAGGGATGTTCTAACTAAGATCTATGCTTTAATAATGGCTGGCCAATTAAATGTTGTTAACTGTTTGAGATGTATATAAGTATGATTTTTTTAACTATTTTATCTGTTATTGTTTGCAAATGGATTATGAATGATTCTTTTTATCAATCCAAATGTTTTAAAAAAAGTACCTCGCAAAATAATTATATTTTAACTACAAATCAGGCTCCTATAATAAATAATAGATAATAACTAGGAGAATAAGTTGGTAGTGCTCAGTTTTCGGTATGATCCAAACATACTGAAAATTGGATTGTTATAAACTGGATCATTATTTTTTATTTTCTAAATTTTATGAAAGAAAAAATGAAAACAAAAGGTAAAAATAGAAAATAAAATTTTATTAATTTTATTTTTTTCACAAAATACATAAAACAGAAAATATTAAAAATAAAAATAAAAAATAAAAACGCAAACTAAACGCACCCTTAATAGTCCTAGTAATTATTACTAGATTATCGTTTCATAATTGTTTAAAAAAAACAATATGTAAGTTTACATAGAAGATTTACATTATTCTAAGGTGTTAAGATCCATAGAATGTCCAATCAGATAAAACATAAATATGCCTAACTAATAACTAATGACGGAGGACTGTTATAGTGTCGCGGGAGTATGTACTCCTCATCTAGCGCCCCATGAGTTCGTCCACGCTCTACTAGGGTTTCACTGCACCGCCTCCATGGTTACACCTTTCTTTGTCTTTTCTTCGTCAAAGTATTTTCTATCTTCTTCTATTTTTTTCTCTTAATTTCTTTCCCATTTAGTTCTCTAATTTTCGTTTCCTCTCCCAATTCATTCCTCTTTTAATTCATTCTAATTTCTAATTCACTCTTGCCATATATCTTATTTCTCTCTGGAATCATTAAATACCAATTCTAATTTTTTTCTACACCATGAGCAACAAATCAAAGACTCAAAACCCTCATATAATTGATAGTGATCAGGAGGATAATTTGATCATTTTAGCTTATGAAGATGTTTCCAAAGGAATAAAAGCCTGTACACAGAGCCTGTCTGGAAGGATTTTCTCAGATCGGATCTTTTCTGTAGGTACCATGGAAGGAGCTCTCTATGCAATATGGAATAAACCAGAAGGATTCAGAGTAATCGAAAAATCCAGGAACCAGTTTCAATTTTTCTTTGAGAATGACTCTGATGTGACTCGAATTGAGAGGGGTTCGCCTTGGTTATTCAAGAGTTTTGTTATTCATGTTTGCAGATAGAAGCAATCAATAAACGTGGAGGATAATCATATCTCTTCTTTTCCTGTATGGGTACAAATTTGGGGATTGCCTAAACAATACAAAATGCTTGAGGTTAGCCAAAAATTTGGTGGGAGACTTAGTCAAATTGAAGATGTTGCTCTATTTGAAGTTATAGGCAAAGGTACACGCATAGTGAAGGCTAAAGTGGAACTGAATGATGATAAAAGAGTGAGAGATACACTGAAACTGCTTGATCCTAATCAGAAAATGCTAGAAATTGGAGTACGCTATAAACGTATAGGTGTGTTCTGTACTTATTGTGCAAAATTGGGGCATGAATCTAAGAACTACCAATATTTTATTTATGATTCTGCCCAAAACAATATCAAGGAAGCTAGAGTTGGTGAATGGCTTAAGGTAGATCAAGCAGGTAGGCGTTTAACTGAAAAGAAAGCTTCCTTCAATCCTAACCAACCTCGGGATGGTACTATTCTAGCTCAACTGAAGAAAAAATCTCCACCTGCTTGGCTTTTTGATAGTTTCTCAAAAATGAGTGTGCAAGATGATCAGAAAAAATAGAATAATAAAAAATTGCTGCCAATTCGGGTTCTAGAGCAGAAAATGAGGGTGAATCAGAAAACACAGGTATGACTGCTGATACTAATTCTTCTTCTAATGCTTTATTGGAGATATCCTATCCCATGAATAATATCCAACACAATAACAACATTATATCCAAGCTTAGAAAGGAGAACAAAAAGCCAAACCTGAAACAACTTGCCAGAAAGTCTGTGATAGGTTTTCAAACGGAGGAGTGGAGGTAATGGTACTGAAGATATTTCAAAGAAAATTTGTCTCAATGATATTGTCTCTGATGCTATGACGGTGGAGGGTGCCAGCCTTCAAGTGGTACCCAAAGAATTATGAAACTGCTCTCGTGGAATTGTCGGGGTTTGGGGAGACCCCTGACAATCCACAATCTTAAAGGGATTTGCAAATCCTACTCCCCCGAGGTTGGTTTTATCTGTAAAACAAAAAATCAATCTCGATAAGTTGAAGAAAAACTAAGATATTATGGTTTCAAGGAATGGTTTATTGTGGATCCGGATGGATTATCAGGGGGTTTGGCAATGGCATAGAGGGATGGTTGCACTGTTCAGATTTTACAGCATGGTAGATTCTTCATTGCGGCATTAGTTCTGACAGCTGGTTCTAATGATCCCTATGGTGTTCTAGGTGTTTATCTCAGTTCAAATAATCAACATAGAATGGCTCAGTTTGCTGAATTAACTTCAGTCACCCAACAGTTCAATGGTAAGGTTGTGTTAACGGGTGATTTTAATGCCATTTCTAATCAATTGGAGAAAGCAGGTGGGGGTGCTAAATCTTCTTCTTCTATTGAAACCTTTAACAGTTTTATTGATGATAATTCCCTGATTGATATTAGTATGGTCAGAAGACCATTCACTTGGTCGAATAGACAGAGTGGTGATGAGTTGATACAGGAAAGACTGGACCGATTCTTGGTAGGAGTTGATTGGCAGCAACTCTATCCCAATGCAACAGTTCTTAGACTGTCAGAATCAGGGTCGGATCACTCCCCTCTTCTCTTAGATTCAAATCCGAGACCTAAGAGATCTAAACGGCGATTCAAATTCTAAGAAAGATGGTGTTCCAATGATGAAATAAGGCAGATTGTTATAGAGGTTTGGCACGAACAGATTGATGGTTCAGCCATGTATATCCTAGCTCAAAAAATAAAGCGTTGTCGGCATAAGATTGTCAGATGGCAGCAAGAACACAAATCTAATTCAAAAGTGGAGATTAATTTACTACAGTCTAAATTAAAGGAACTTCGTTTAGCAGGAATTCATGGAGGCATCATTTTAGAAATAGAGGACAAGCTTGAAAAAGGATTGCAAAATGAGGATTCTTATTGGAAAGATAAGTCTAGAGTCAAATGGCTCAAATCCGGCGATCAGAATACAGCTTTCTTCCATCAGAAATTTAAAAATCGAACCCGAAGGAATAAAATTTGGCAACTAACTGCCAGTGATGGTGAAGTGGCTACTTCAAATGTTGGTATTGCTTCCGTGGCTGATTCTTATTTCAAGAACATCTTTTCCTCTACTTGTCATGAGAACCCTGAACCGTAGGCTTCAAAGACCAGTGACTATGGAGAAAGTGAAACGTGCAACATTTAGCATTCATCCTCAAAGTGCTCCAAGAGATGATGGTATGACAGCAAAATTTTTTCAAAGGTTTTGGAACATACTCAGTGGTGATGTGTTTCGAGCAGTTAAGAGCTTCTTTTCAGGGGGTAGAATTTTGAAGGGTTTTAACCACACTCAGATATGTCTTATTCCTAAGATTTCTGATGCTAAAGATATGACTCAAGTAAGACCAATAAGCCTATCCTCATTCTTTTACAAGATTATCTCTAAAGTATTTGTACATAGACTTCAGGGTATGATGAATAGACTAATTAGCCCTATGCAGAGTGCTTTTATTAAAGGCAGATTAATCTCTGATAATATCCTAATTGCTCACGAGTGTATGCATTACTTGAAGAACAAAAAAAGGGGACTCGAAAATGAAATGGCGCTAAAATTAGATATGAGTAAAGCATATGACAGGGTGGAATGGCACTTCCTTTGGTTTATATTGGAGAAGTTTGGTTTTAACTCCCGGTAGATCATGTGGATTCGAGAATTAGTGACAACTGTTTCTTATTCTATTATTGTGGAAGGACAACCCTATGGTTTCTTCAAACCAAATAGAGGTTTTCGACAAGGAGATCCTCTATCTCCCTATCTTTTTTTTTCTGTGCAGAAGGTCTCTCCTTCTTGCTACACAAGGCAGAACAAAATAGACTAATTCATGGTCTTCAGATACACAGGCGATATCCCAAGGTCAACCACCTCCTCTTTGCTGATGATTCCATCTTATTCTGTAAGGCTAATCCTAAAGCATGTTTAAGCATCCTGTATTTATTAAATTCTTATGAAAGTATTAGTGGCTAGAGGGTAAATCTTAATAAATCTACTGTATTCTTTAGCCACAACATTCCCTCCACTACTCATACACTACTGGCTAACTCTATGAATATTAATCATATTGGGGCTCAAGATAAATACCTTAGTTTGCCTTCTACAGTCTCTAAATCGAAAAAGGCTTCTTTTAGTATGATCAAAGAGAAGGTTCGGAAAAGAATCCAAGGGTAGAAGCATAATGTTCTATCGTCAGGTGGTAGACATGTATTGCTTAAGATAGTGGGAGAAGCTATTCCTATTTATACATTGTCTTGCTTCAAGTTGCCTAATGGTTTAAATTCGGAAATTCACTCTCTAATTTCTCAGTTCTGGTGGGGACAAAAAGGTTCTGAAAGGCAGATGGCTTAGATTAGCTGGGACACTTTGACTCGCCCACGAAGAGAAGGAGGCCTTGGATTTAAAGATCTCAGAATCCAAAATCTGGCGCTTTTAGGCAAACAATTTAGGTGACTCGTAACACAGCCTACTTCCCTATTATCCAAAATCCTAAGAGGTAAATACTTTAGCAATGGTAATGCTATAACGGCAGAAATTGGAGTGTTACCTTCTTGGGGATGGAGGAGCATACTGGAAGGCCGAAAGATTGTTGAAAAAAGGCCTTAATTGGGCTGTGGGTACTAGAGAGAATATTCGAACCTTTGAGGATCCTTGGCTGCCTCTTCCGTATCCTTTAATGATTTCTGACATGCCAAACAGACAGGCTATTTCTGAGTTGGTTCCAAGAGTTAAAGATCTAATTACTGAAGATAGGAATTGGAATCAGAATCTCATTCAAGAATTATTTTCCAAGACGTTGCAAACATGATTTTGTCAGTTAAAATTCAGCAGAGTATGGACAAATTGCAATGGAATTTGAACAAATCCAAGCAATATGATATAGCTTCAGGTTATAGAATTGGCTATTTATTTTACCATCCGCCTCTGGAGCTTTGCCCTAATTATATGCATCAGAAAAAGCCGTAGATTGATCTATGGAAGTTGAACTTGCCTCACAAAATTAAACTATTTATCTAGAAAGCTCTCCATGGGGGCTTCCAGTGCTTGCTCAGATTCATCACCGCATCTCATCTATATCACCAATATGCCCCTGCTGTCATGAAGCAACGAAAACAGTCACTCATTGTTTGATCGATTGCTCTAGAATTAAAGATGTATGGTCTCAGAGTTATCTTTGTGACTATCTTCCCCCTCAGAGTCCTAACGACTTTTGGACATGGTGGACTGCATCAACAGAGATGCTTAACCCGTTGAAAAATGCTGACTGTAATTCTCAATTGCTTGCCATCATTTGCTGGAACTGTTGGAAAGCTCACAACCATTTGATTTTTGAAGGTTCTACTTCAATGCCGTCTGCCATTCTAGCAAGCTCTGTCAAGTTGCTCCGTAAAATCCAAAGAACTCCCAGTTTAGGTCGTCTTCTCCATGAGGCAAACTCTTAGTTTCATTCAATTTGATTTATCATTCTTTCTTCTTTAAGATTTTTTTTTTCATTTTTCGACCACGTGCCGTTGGATGAATACCTTCAGTGTAGTGTTTTTGGAAAATCCCCAACTTTTGTTATACTGTCCTACTTTTGAACATCTTTGTATTTTATTTTTCAATAATTAATGAAATATAACCTACTATCTTAAAAAAAAAAACTAATGACATAGCTTCTAATTAATTTAAGATGTTTGCTATGGTGCCTAAAAAATATTGTCTAATTACTAAAATAGGTAAGATAATTAATTTTAAATGTAAAAGTATAAGTATAAAAGTTTAAAAATTTTAAATATTTTAAAATTACTATAAAAAATAATTTAGACAAAAATTAAACACCAAACAAAAGACACCATAAAATTAACCTTAACCTTAATTTAATCAACCCCTTCTAATCTTAAAAATCACCCTACCATCCACTAGCTCCTGATGACAATAGTACCACTGCTACTAAATGATCCTCAAACTTTAAACGAACACTTGTTAATCAGATATTTCTCTAATACAAATCTACATTTGCAGATTTTTCCCTCCATCTATACCAAAAGAAATAAAGAATTGGGCTATATATTCATCAAATTAGAACTTGAAAGGAACCATTAGGTTAACACTTGACGGGGCAGTTTAGGAACTTGGCCGGTACGGTATTTCACTATTTCTCGGTTGACTAAACACAGGAAAACAAAAATTATAATAGTAAATAATAAACAATAAAAAAATCCTGTAAGCACATCGAAAACGGAAAGGACGGTGCAACTGGTGGAGAGAGAGAGAGAGAGAGAGAGAGAGAGAGCGCCTTCTTTTGTAGCTGCAAGGATTGAACTTGAAGCGAAGTGCAAGTTGATTCGCAGTGTGTGAAGCAAAATTTGATGCCTGAAAATACCATTTGAAGAAGAAATAGAAAATAAAAGAAAACGTGAGTTCGTGTTTTCCCTTTAATTGTCATTTTTCATATGCAAAAATGGAGCTTTCCCTTTGGTCCCTAGTTGAATCGTAGCTTCAGCTTTCGAATTGGAGCATTTAGGTAAGAAAGTTTTGTCCTTTTTCTTGTTTTCCTCTTATTGAGTAGCTTCTAGCTAAGATTCAGTTTCATATTATGTCCCTTTTTAGGTTCTTTCATTATATGTTTGATAAAATATTATTATTTTCTTTCCTTATATTGTTTTGGGTTTTGTTCTTTTGTATACTTTATTGTGAGGTTCGGATATTTAAGTTACAACCCCAGATTTTTAATCTTGTGGCGTTGAATGGATTCTTCTGTTTAAGGATTAATCTTGATTATGACCAAATCTAATAAATTAAGTTCGTTCTTAGTTTATTTTGTAAATTTGGATTTGATATTGTGTTTTGTAATGGTCTATGCTTGGATGTTACTAGCAATTCTGACTTTGAATCTACGATAGCTAGTTCATTGAGCCCTAGCGCAATTGGCTTTCTAAGTTTATTGTTCTTATGATAAAAACGAAATTCAAAACATTCGAATTTGAACTTCAGAGGCTAAATGAATGCAGAGCTTGCAAGTATTCAGAAGTTGATACAGTATTTTATAGCTTCAGAACTAGACGTGTTACTTGCTTAGTTTACTGGAGGACTTAACAAGGTTTTCACGGGCTCTGCAGATCTCAGTGATGCCTGGTTATTCCAGCCAGAAGCCTTTAGCACCATGGAAGGGCATTAGAAACACCGTCGGATGTGATTTGATCTGTGTGTTTGGAATGCTATAATTTACTTGTATCTTCTCATGGATCGGGTTGCTTTTGTTTGACAAATCCTATACATTAATGAACTAATTTTGACATACTTAATTGCCTATTTATAAAATAAAACCAACTTAATTCCATTTTAATGAGCTCTAACCACTTGATTTAATTGTTAAAATAATTTATATCCCAATTTTAATGAGCAGGTCAAAACAATAGGCAGGTCAAAACAATAGTTTTAGTTTCAAATTTAATAATTTACTGATAAGAGTTTTATACCGAATAGTATGAGTTCACTGCTCCAAATCCATCATTTATATCTTTTAGCTAAATCTGCAGGGTGCTATTATATATGGCTTTGCCGCTGTTCTTTATCTAGCTTGACAAATATTAAACTTCTTGTCTTAAATGCTGTGGTGTTTACTGGTTGTTGCTTCTACATTTAAATTTGCATTTTGGGGGGAAGGGAGTATATGGTCAATGTTGCCGTTGCAGATAATACTTCTTAAATTTCTATATGACAACTAAGAGTGGTCAATGTTACTAAAATTTCTAAACCTTTTTCTTCTTGTTGTTGTTGTTGTTGTTTTTTTTTTTTTTTTTTTTTTATCAGGATTCCAGAGAACTCTTATGAGCAATAGCATGGAACCTAGAAATGAATTCCACCATGGATCACACTCAGTAACACATGACCGTATGGATGGCAGTAATACTAACAGAAGACCACCTGACCTCAATAAATCAGAAGTTAAACCTGTACTTAATTACTCCATTCAGACGGGTGAGGAATTTGCACTTGAATTTATGAGAGATAGGGTGAATCTTGGGAAACCTGTATTTTCAAATGTTGGTGATTCCAATTATACAACGGGATATATGGAGCTGCAAGGCATGTTAGGCATTGGTCATGCTGGATCTGGAAGTGGATCAGACATCTCTATGCTCTCAGTGGTTGACAAATATCCAAAAGAGTTTGATAAAATAAACACATCAATATATGGGGACAGAAGTAATTATGGGTCCATTCGATCAATACCAACTACTTCATTGAATCAAGACAATAGACAATTTGTGCATAGATATGGCTCTTCTCGAGGTTATGATAGCTCATTGTTGATGATGAAGTTTCTTTGCAGCTTTGGTGGTAGAATATTACCACGACCTAGTGATGGAAAGCTAAGGTATGTTGGAGGTGATACACGTATTCTTCGCATAAGAAAGGACATTACTTGGCAGGAGCTTATGCATAAAGCATTGTTAATCTATAGTCAGGTTCAAGTAATCAAGTATCAGCTTCCTGGGGAAGATCTTGATGCTCTGGTATCGGTATCATCTGACGAGGATTTGCAGAATATGATGGAGGAATGCACTCATCTACAAGATAGAGAAGGAACGCAGAAGCTTAGGATGTTTTTGTTCTCAATCAGTGATTTGGAGGATGCTCAGTTTGGTCTTGGTAGCATGGGGGATGATTCTGAGGTCCAGTATGTTGTTGCTGTTAATGGAATGGACTTGGGATCAAGGAGAAACTCAACCCTGATTGGTGTCGGCTTTTCAGCAGATGTTGTGCATGAATTGGATGGACAAACTATTGAGAGGGAGACCAATAGAGTTGCTGTAGAATCTGAAGGTGTTAGCAATGTTCCCTTGACTAACAAATTTGACTTGCCTTTGAATAGTCAGTCTTCGCAACCAGTGCTATCCACAGCCCCAAATTCCTATGAAACCTATCCTCTGTTTCACAGTGACCAAATGATGCACCATGAGGAGGTGAGAGGTCAATATGGCCTTAATCCTGCTTATATGCCTGTTGTTGGAGAGACTCCTATTACAATGCCCACTACCCAGGTGGTTATTAATCCACAAGGGGTTTTGAATGACATCTATCCACCTAGTGGATTACAAGTCCAAAGTCCAGAAATACCTACAACTCTGATGGCAAATACTTCAATTCAACAAGGAAGCGACCCTGGGAAAGCTTTCTCATTAGAAACACCACTTCCAGCTCCTGTGCAACTGTTTGATGGTTACCCAAAAAATAATCTTCCTGAAGCATCAGTTGCAGTTAATGTGCCAGACGGGTATTCATTGCCTCCAACTAAAAAGGACCAGCTTCAGGATGATGAAGTGGCTTCGTCTACTTCTAGGAGCACCTTTGGTCCAACTTACGTTGATTCTCACTCCAATGCAGTTGACTTGAGTTGTCTTCACCCTCCTCCTCTTCCCAAAAGAGTTTACTATTCAGAAAGAATTCCAAGGGAGCAAATAGAGTTGCTGAATCGGTCTTCAAAGTCAGATGATGCACATGGTTCTCAGTTTAATGTGTCAGAATTACTTTCTGAAGTTAACCCGACAGAATTACTGACAGAATCTGGTGAAAACTTGCATGATGGAAATCTGTCTAATCTAACTGAGTATTCGAAGGTCGTAGCAAAGCCCTTGCAATCAGACGGCATTACAATTGATAATGGGGCTGTTAAACATCAAAAGCAATTGCCTGATGCAAGCGGTCAGCTGAAGTCAAAGTTGAGTGAGCATGTAAAGCCCGAGTTGAAGCAGGTGTTGGCAAATAGTGAAGGAATCATAGATGCAGTAAATAAGGATAACGTTCCTCAGTTGGAAAGTGAAATTAATAGTAAGGATAACCATAACAAAGCCCTGCTTGGTGAGAAGAAGGGTAGTAAGTCAGACTTAACTACTTTGCAACAGGTTCCTTCTGTTAAGCAGCTTGAGGATCCAGCATCAAATCTTCCAGATATCGATTGGGGTGGTGTTTCTGTGAAGGACTCTAAGGATGATTCTGTTGTGCAAGGATTGCCTGTTTCTGTAAATGGGAATGCTACGACCAATGGTGATTCACAGCATTATCCTTCAAATGTTTCCAAAGAAGGACAAGGTGACATTCTTATTGATATTGATGATCGATTTCCCCGTGAATTGCTTACAGATATGTATTCTAAAGCTTTACTGGAAGAAAGTTCCTCTGGTCGGCATCCTTTAACCTCAGATGGAGTGGGTCTAAGCATAAATATGGAAAATCATGAACCTAAACATTGGTCATATTTTCATAAACTGGCACAAGAAGGGTTAGATAATGTGTCCCTTATTGACCAGGATCATGATTTTTCAGGTGAGATGGGAAAGGTGGAAGAAGATAATAGAACTCAACATGTTACGCCTCTAACAGCTGAAGAAAAATATCAGAATGACTTAGATGGAAGAATTGGAACAGAAACGGCTGTTCCTGAGTCAAACTATGATCATTCCCAATTGAATGACGCTGAAAGTATGCAGTTTGATGCTATGATGGAAAATGCAAGGGCACAAGAGTCAGAATTTGAGGTGTGGTTTTAATTATTTTGGTTTCCAAATCTTTTTAAATATACTTATCTGCTGACAGAAGTCCTTGTTGCTTTA
>NC_029792.2:90882511-90887139 GCF_000816755.2 Arachis ipaensis | reverse complement strand
TTTAGGGGATATTGATATGAGTGGCGTGCAGGTAAGATGCTGATTCTTGAATGTGAAATGTTTCTTTTCTGCTGTGACCTTTCTCTTGGGGGTCTGGCCAGACAGTAATTAAAAATGATTTTGTTAAAGAATTTCCATAAGGCCAGTCTTTACATGGATCAAAATGATGCTATACTACTCTATTGTGAACCAAAATCATGTTCAAACCATTTATATTTAAATTTCTTTTTGTTGATTTCCTGTATAATTTTATTGGTTTCCCTTTACCGTTACCTTTACCTATGGGATTTCCCTCCCTCTGATCCTCATTTAGAAGTTGATTCAAAATAAGTTTTCTGATATTTGGTTGTTTGTATATAATCAACATTATGAGTGTAGTAATCATAAAAATTAGTTGCGATAGGAATGGTTATTAAGTTGCGGTAAACATATTTTGACATGTGGATCAAGGATAATTCTACAGATAATTCAATCAAATTCTTCACTGGTCTTTTTCTGCCTCATTTGAATTTGAAGTATAGTTCTCTGATTATTTAGATCTTTCGTATATCTTTTGCAATATTCAAAGGCCTCAGATATATGATTTCATTGCCTTGGTTGAACACTGGCTGGGACGGTGGGACCCATTCCCAGTTCATATAGTTTATTGTTCATTTTTTCTTATGCAATTTGTAGGTAATAATGAATGAAGATCTTGAAGAGCTTAAGGAACTGGGTTCTGGTACCTTCGGGACTGTGTATCATGGAAAATGGCGAGGAACTGATGTCGCAATTAAAAGAATAAAGAAAAGCTGTTTCACTGGTCGTTCATCTGAGCAAGAGAGACTGGTAACTTAATAAATTTAATATATGTTGGATTTGATGCACTATTTCTGGTTCCTTTCTCTTCTTAATATATATATATATATATATATTAACAATGAAGTAGTTGATTACTGTTATTTTTTCTTTCTGTCTGCTAGACTTATTTGAACTTGCTTCAGTCATAAATGATAGATATTTAGGAACATTTGAAATGATATTTGGTTTGTTTCTCAGACTGTAGAATTCTGGCGGGAAGCTGACATTCTTTCCAAGCTTCATCATCCAAATGTGGTAGCATTTTATGGTGTAGTCCAGGATGGACCAGGTGGAACGATGGCCACTGTTACAGAGTTCATGGTGGATGGTTCCCTTAGGCATGTATTACTTCGTAAGGATAGGTAATCAAATGATAGAGAGTTTTGGTATTTCTAATTTTTTTTTCTTTTATTTTTATTTTAAAAGATATACAGTGGCTGGGATGCATTGGTTTTATTCGTTGTATTAATTTTAGTTAAAGTATTATGCAGTGTTATTGCAGTTAACATTTATACAGCATTTTTGTTTATTTTATATAAATGTCATGTCCTAATAACAACTCCTGTCACATTATGAAGGCATCTATTTACATTTCCATTAATGTTGCTTTATAGTTTTGTATCTTCCAAAGTTAGTTGAGTTTATGGTATCATACAGTGTATGGTCATGAATCCATGTTTTCCTAATGGAGTTGGCTCTAAGGACCCGAGCATGATTTTTCATTGTAGGTATCTTGATCGTCGCAAGAGACTGATTATTGCAATGGATGCAGCTTTTGGAATGGAATATTTGCACTCAAAGAATATTGTGCATTTTGACTTAAAATGTGATAATTTGCTTGTTAACTTAAAAGATCCTTTAAGGCCAATATGCAAGGTAGAAATGCTGGGAATTTTGTCCAACTTTCTATGAACTTAAAATGTTCATTATTCATTATTTAGTAGAAATGCTGAGAAGACTCGTAAATTTTCTTTCCCAGGTTGGTGATTTTGGCTTGTCAAAAATCAAACGGAACACATTGGTGTCTGGTGGTGTACGGGGGACTCTACCCTGGATGGCACCGGAGCTCCTGAACGGTAGCAGCAACAAGGTCTCAGAAAAGGTTCGATTTTAACTTGTCTCTAATTACTAATTAGATACTTTTTCTACAAAAAACATGATGAATTAATGAAACCGTCATCATCTCACTTAGCAAAAGTCTTTTCCGTTTGGTATTTTTATACATGAGAGTTGTCCTATTTATTCATTATTATTATAATTTTGAAAATCTTGCCTTCTTAATGGGTTCTTGGATTTTTCCCCCTCAGTAATTTTGGAAATCAGTGTCTTGAAATTAAAATTTTCATTTCTTTATGCATCTCTGTTTTTCTTTAACACTTTGTTGGAGTAATTTGCAGTCTATATTAATTTTGTTTTGCAGGTTGACGTGTTTTCATTTGGCATTGTATTATGGGAGATTCTAACGGGCGAGGAGCCATATGCAAATATGCACTATGGTGCAATTATAGGTACGGTCTATTCCTATGCTCCTTCTATCTTGTCTGTGTTGGAAGCTGAACGAGAGTCTTGGTGCACCCTCTTGAAATATGTTTCAATTTGAGTAACAACGATGTTTTAGTTGTATGGTAAAACTGCAGGGGAAATTACTCAAATTACACATGGAACTTATCATGAAAGTTTCACCCTAAGGGTGTCTGTCTTTGGATCACATATGGAGTTAATCTATGAAAAATTCCTGCCTCATTTTTGCACCTGACGGAACACACCCTTAGGGTTAATTTAGGCGAGGGGAAGACTGGTCTTTAGAAAATAAGTAGCATATACCTTATGAAAAAGAAAAGTATGCCGACAATGGTTTTAACTGCAAATTTGCCAAAAGATATATGATTAGTTGTAGATACAGGATTATGAACAAGATAAGAACTTTCATAGTGTTGGGTCAAGTTGTTTGTACCTATTTACATTGATGATATTCCTGTGGTTATTTAAAGTTCTTCTAGATTTTACCCTTTTTGCCACCTATTATGTATGTAATCTTCTTTTTATATTGGCAAATAATGTTCTACCTTTCAATGCAGGTGGAATTGTGAATAACACATTGAGGCCAACAATTCCAAGTTATTGTGATAATGAATGGAGAACACTGATGGAGCAATGTTGGGCGCCTAACCCTGCAGCTCGGCCTTCCTTCACTGAAATTGCGAGTCGGCTGCGTGTAATGTCGGCAGCAGCTAGCCAAACCAAAACACAGGGCCACAAGGCTTCTAAGTGATTCATGTTGATACTGATGCTGACTTTGATCCCCCACTCTTACACCAAAATATTGTCTTTGATAATGTTAAATTTTATTCATTGTATTATATTGTACTGTACTCCAAGGAAGCATATTACACTAGGGGCAATCCTCTATATTTTAAGGGAGGAAGGATTACAGTGTAAGAGTATTAAAAAACAGCTACAAACTTCGACCAAGGTTCTTGGCAGATGCTAGCATAATTTAACATGTACAATGAATTTTTCATTTACATCTACCCCGTCTCCGTACTCTTGAATTCATTCCCAGACAAAAAGAATTTCAGTCATTGAAACATCAATACCAGAAGCTAAGGGCTGTTCTGACAACGAGTTTTTTTTTTTAATGATTAGAAATCTATTTATTATATATTACTAATTCTAAAATCAAAATATGACTAATGTTATTTTCTTATTGCAATTGAAGAGGAATTTTTTCTTCCAAAATTAACTTCTTTTCTTCTCTTTCTCTTTCTTTCATCTATTTTGTCTTTGTTAGTGTTTTACTCAAATTTTTGTTCCATTGTTAACAACAAATAAATCAACAATTTTCGAGTTTTGTTTCACAATCTTAATTCAAGGAGCGGAAACGACTCCTTTTGTGGGTGTCTCAAAATCTCAATTGTAGTTTCGAAAGTAAAATTAAAGATAAAAAGGAAAACATACAAGGTGCCGGAGGCAAAGTAAAATGCAGAAATTAAAACAAACAGAAAATTAAAAAGAAGATGAAAGAAGAAACATGAACGTAAAAGAGAAAAAGACATAATCACGTAAAAGTAAAGAAATTTTATTAATAAAAACTGAAAGAAAGCAAAGTACAAGTGTTTGAGTTCAGAGGAATTACTTAAGATTCCCAATTTTACTCTGTGATGCCAAGGGGCTGAGAGCGTTTTGGGTCTCTAAGTGTTTTCCAAGAAGAACTGAACTGATTACAACGTGTTCCTAAAACTCTATTTATAGACTAGCCTAATCTCAATGGGCAGTTACTCTTTGTACACCACTTGCAGGAAATTTGAATTTCTTGTAGCTATTCCTGCACTTCTTGCTTGCTGTTAATTTCAAAATTTAAATAAATAACCAACTATCAAATGATCTAACTTAATTTAAAATAGATATAAATATTATATATAGAAATATTACCAAACAACTAATTATTTATTTTTATAATTTTCTTATAAAAAAATATTTTGTCTAATAGTTAGACATTAGTGCTAATGACTAATTATAAATTTAACAGTGTGTACAATGATATTTTTTAATTGTAATTGAAATGAAATAAACAGTAAAATTAAAATTCAAATATATTTTATATTTTTATATTATTTATATTATTGATTTGACAATTAATATAACATTTTTTATGATACAATTGAGATGAATTTTTTCTTTTAAAATTAACGAACTCACTCTTTCTCTCTTCTTCTTCTCCACCTATCCTACTTTATTTATAATTTGTCATTTCTAGTATTAATGTGACAATTGAAATATATCAGAGA
>NC_029792.2:90870811-90882486 GCF_000816755.2 Arachis ipaensis | reverse complement strand
TTTCTCTCGAATTGTACGTATGAAAATATAAATTAATTCAAGATATAAATAACATATCTATTTTTATTAATTAAAATATGAGTAATAAATTTGTATTATAAAAAAGAGATATATATTTATATTAATCAATAATCAAATTTTTTTAAATATAATTGTCAATATTTTAATTGAGTTTTGATTAAAATTGTTATTAATTTAAAATTAAAATTAATATCATAATCATAAGAGAGATTTAATATACATTTTTTATAAACTTCTTTTCTCTTCTTTTTTATATCCAATTTTTCTATTCGCTACTTTTAGACTTTGATTTATTTTTTTTGACTTTTTTTATACGTATATTATTAATATAGAAAAGATATACTTTTACACAGTAAATATTAAAATTAATTATTAATAAAAAATTAAACTTTTTACATGATAACAAATTAAATAAGTATCTTATATAAAAATAATAACTAAAAAACATATCACTCGATCTTTTTTTGTCTAGGGGAGCCTGGGAGTCTCCTTGACTGATGGGGACTCTTGTCTCCACAACTATTATGTAAAGTGGTCCTTTGACTTTGAATATTCACGATACTAGAACTAAGCCGACATAGTATCAAAGAACTTTTAATTTCCTAATATTATTATGGGAAAAATATTAGATATAGTTGAATTTTGATGTATTAATAGTATAAATTTTTTTACATAATTTTTAGATGATGATTTACGTGTTTAATATAAAAATTAGTTATTTTAATCATCAAACAATATGTGATTGAATGACGTATGTAACAATTTTTTATACTATTAAATAATTATAAAAAAGTATAAGTAGACAATGAAAATATTAAATAATGTGAATAATAGATATATCAGATGTTTATTTCACTAAGTGTACAGGTGGTTATTCTAATATTAAGATTTACGTGGATAATTTAGAGGTGTAGTGTGTTTTAATTTAATTAGTGGTTATTCATGTTGTTCAAGAAAGTTATTGGTTACCTAACATAATCCAATAATTATTTCAAAATGTGTATTAAAATTAAAATTATAAAAAAAGACAACAAATTTTTATATATATCTCTTTTTTTTTCACAATATTTCTGTTATTAATTTTGTTCGGTTATTTATCTTGACATATTCCATTTTAGTTTTTTTTCTATCATTCTGGCCTTCAAAGGACAAGAGAGACCTGAGGATAAGATGAAAACGTCCTTTCGTATTTAATTAATTATAAAAAATAAAATAGAATAGGAAACCAAAATGCTTAAATGTGTACTTTTTTACCTCCCATTTTATCTTGATGGCTTGGTGCTAACTATTCTGAAGCACACCATGTTCGGTATAAAACAGCATTTTTCCTTCGGTAAGTACTAAGTACATTGTATGAAGCTAGGTTATATATGTGCTGGTGCTACCTCTCGTACAAATGTCATGAAACAATGAACTAGAAAGATCACCAGCACATGAACAACTTCTGAATTTTGTCTAAATGAGTAAACGTTATATTTTGTTTATTTATTTATAATTATTAGTGTATCCCCGGGGGATGCGCGATTGGTACTACGCATTATGTTTTATCCTTTCCTGTGTATAGAGAATTATGTTAATAAAACTAATACTAAATTATAATACGAAACTTAATAAATTTTTTTGGAATCTAAGTAAATTTTATGCTGTGCATACTGTCTAAAAGATTTGTGGCATGATATTATACATAATAATCTTGTTAAATATAAGAATTTATTAATGATTTATTATTCCTACTTGTAATTTTATATATTTTTTTATTATTCTTAAAGATTTAGTTACATTTTAATGATAATTTATTTATTAATTTTTTGTGTGATTTATTTCATAAGAATCTTATTTGAATAATAATATGCTTAAAATGAATTTCCATTATAAAATCTTAGTGCTCAAAATGTTGTTGGAACGATTTAAAATGGAACGATTTAATCTTAGTGCATCCTTAAGTATTCTTTTTGTTGTTAGAGTGTTCTTGTATCTTCTAGTTAGAGTCAAAGTGTTCAAAGGGTTTTGATTTAGCTTTCGCTTCATACTTTATATACCCTGCTGTTATGTTTGATAACATTACATCCTTTATGCATTTAAATGTTGTGCCAAATTCTATTGTTGACCTATAACATAACTTCTCATCTGCCTTTCTTCTTATTTATTTGTTTTTTTTTTTATATGTAGAGGAGGAGGAAGAAATTGAGATGCTTCTTGAAAATTATTTTCAAAGGTTATTCTCCTTTCTTCTCATATGCTTTCTTCTACAAAACTTGATTTTTCAAGGTTCGTACCATTGAAACGTTACACACATGGTACTTTTCTTTCTTGTGCATGTGTATGTTACTTCCTCCAATTAAGGTTATTTTGCTATTTCATTTTAGTTGAGTTTTACTTGTAGCTAACCCCACCAAGTAGTAAACGGGTTATTGTTGTTGTTATTGTTATTTTTTGGTTTTTATTTTATATTAGCTCTTATACTAATTATTTTTGTCATTCTGCTAGGTTATTCGTCCCTGGTCAGTAAACAGCTATAGATGCATAGAAGAGTACTCAGTACCAGCTATGCTTCCTCTGGTTGACTTTGATTTTGAAGATGAAATGGCTTGATGAATATTATATGTATTTTACTGTTTGTCTTGGAAGACATGATTCCACCTGTTGAAAATATAGTATAAACTTTTGTTGGGAGTAGAAAATCTAAGTTACTCTCAAATTTTATCTCAAATGTTTAATTGTTAATTCTTTTTAATCTTAGATTCTGTGTATAGTATGGTAGTGGTGTTAGATTCTGTATATGAAAAGCTTTTTGAAATGTGTCAAATTTGAGGTTCCTAGTTTGAACTTTGTACCAGAGTTATATTTTTTGTTCCTACGTGTTTTTTTTTTTTTTGTATTAAAATTGTTAGCTGGAAAGAGAATTTTGTTACATTAAGCAGGAGCTAGATGCTGGATCCCAATTTCAATAATAGTAGTTATCATTGCAACACGTTCTAGCTCAATGTTTTGAGTTTACTAGCAAAGATATAATTGACTTAGGTCCACTCATGTCAGTTTTCAAAGATCTCAGTTCAGCATGCAAATTAGATAAGATGGTATTAATCAATTCAGGCAATTTGTTATACATAATCCTATTTGTTTTTAATACTAAAATTTAAATGGTTTAAGTCTGCTTTTGTTCTTTGGATTTTTCTAATGACATATTGTAACTTTGGACAATGTTACTAGGTGTGAATAGTGTAAGAAGTAAAGCATATAGAATGCTAATTGTTGCCAAATTTGGATGAAAGTGAAATTATGTGTGTGCTTTGTAATGTAGAGGGGTTATCCTCTAACTCCATATCTACTTGGTTTGTGTTTTTGAGGTGGGGTTATAGAGGGGTAAGGAAGCATGCACTGATTTTTTCTGCATTGATGTAGATAGTATATCTCTTGCTTGAGTCTGGAGTTGATATCAGTCTTAGAAACTATCGCGGTCAGGTACATGAAAAATCACAATTCAATCTAGTCGATATTTACTTAAGTTGAATTCAGATGTGAGAAAATGGTTATTAAATTGGACTGCAGATTCATAAAGCAGACTATCTAATCGGAGGTATCGCACTCCACTTGGCTTCCTTGAATGGTCATACCAGATGCATTCCCCTCCTCCTTGCAGATTATATACCAATCATCTCTGACACTTGGAAATTATTGAAGTCAGATAATTGCAAGTTTACCTTAGAATTTGATTACAGGTACCTACCTTTTCTGTCTGCATATGGCAGCATTAAATGGCATGTTTAAAGTGTGCGCTCTTAGAATTGGGACCTTCTGTCTCTGAGGTTACCATGGAAGATGGAACTACGATTGACTTAATTGGTAATTGTTTTAAGTTTTCGAATTAATGTGATAAAGTGATTTCAAATCTTTGCTTCGGAAAGTCAGCAACTCAGAATAATGGATTAAATTTACTAGTACTACTCTTTGTTGATTGTTTCTATATTTGTAAGATCCGGTTAATTAACGGCTAATTAACCCATAAATGAGAATTTATTCTAGAAAGCCAAAAATGTTATTTTTATGGCTTAATATGATAGAGGAAATTGAGACGAGAATTTCGGTACCAATTTTATAGAAATCGGACCAAGATTGGACCGAACGGGCCAAACCGGGCCAACCGGCTGGCGTATCGGGTGGCTCTACCACCCCATCTTTCAAACATGCACGACGTATTTCACGTGTCGCAGCTTCGAAAGTACACTCCTGATGCTAGCCATGTGTTAGAACCCGAATCGGTTCAGTTAAGGGAAGATTTGACGCTTCCAGTGGCTCCAGTTAGAATTGACGATACTAGTATCAAACGGTTGCGTGGAAAAGTGGTTTCATTAGTCAAAGTGGCTTGGAGTCGAGGCGGTGTTGAGGAACACACTTGGAAACTTGAGTCGGAGTCCTGCGTCACTTATTTTTGTTTCTAAAATTCAATCAGGTTATTAACCTTGATATTCCTAATTCTGCTATAGTAATGTAGCCTAAAAGATGTTTAGAAAGTTGTACGGTATATTGGCTTTGTCACCATTAACTTTTGTTTCCTTACTATCAGGTTCTGGGAGCACTCCCCTCCATTATGCTGCATGTGTTGGAAATGCACAATGCTGTCAAGTGTGTTTCTGTTTTCTTTTAATTGAAAGATTTCTAGTAAAAATCAGTTGAAACTTTCTCTAATTTCTTCCGCCAATTGTTTGATAGATGGACCCCCTTGATGGTTGCTCATTCATGGAATAGAAACTGGCTTGAGGACATCTTAAAAGAACCTCCATCAGAGAACTTAGAAGTTCTTCCTTCACCATATCTCTCTCTTCCACTTATGAGCATTGTCAAAATTGCTAGGTATGTGTTCATAGAACTATCCTTACTAAACTTGGGAGATTTAACCAATGTAGACATTTTTATTTTACATGTACATTTCTCAGAGCAAACATTAGTCTTGAGAATACTTAACATTAAATTTTATCCACTTGATTGCGTTAAGCTATTTATCTATGCCTCAAACTTTGTATATTCTATGGCTTACCAATACTAATCTACCTTTCTTTGGTGTTTATGCATTATAGAGAATGCGGATGGAAGACAAATGAATTAGCACCATGTCTAGATCCATGTGTGGTTTGTCTAGAAAAGAAGTGTATGGTTGTTGTAGAAGGTATTCTCCTCTTATATTGAAATGACAAATAAAACATTTGATTCTTTAATAAAAAAATTTGTAAAGAGAATACGTTATAGTAAAGAAAAATGGTCTAAACTATTGTAATTAGTCCGTTTTTTTATAAGCCGATGTATGAAATTGCGGCGGTTCAAAATCGTCGCATTTTTTTTAAAAACCCTACAAAGATTTGTAGCGGTTTTAAAACTGCCGCAAATTTTTCTAAAAATTCACTGACCAAATAGCGGCGGTTTTGCAACCGCCGCAAAATTAATTATCCAATTTGTGGCGGTTGTGCCAGTGGTTCATTGGAACTGCCGCAAAATTAAATCTCCACCCCCTAATAGGCGACGCTTATGGAACCGCTGGAATTTCGTTTCGCGGCGGTTTAAAACTGCCACAAATCCCTAAATAAAGCGCCGCTATTTGGCGTGTTTCTTGTAGTGAATTTTGTGTTGGTAAGGTAAGACAACCCTAACCCTCGTAGAATTACTGAAGTTGTGAACCCTAAGGTAATTTTAGTGTTGTATGAAAATTTAGATTGAATTGTGTACTTGAAAATAATTTGGTGATATTGGAGACAAATTGGCAGTTGGGAGCTTGACCTTGAACTTGGGGGGTGTGGATATTTGTTAACGGTGGATACTTGATGCGTTCTGAGCTTCGAGAGGAATCGGCCAAGGTATGGTTTTGATTTCTCGTGACTAAAATGTAATTTGTCGTGAAAACTTAGGATGGCTGACCGTAGGGTAGGATTAAACTATTTATATTGTTGATGATTGGATTTGGTGGACATGTATGAGGGTTGGAAATGTTGAAATTGTGGTTGAGACTTTGACGTTATGATATGTGATATTGTATGTGAATATTTGCAACGAAAATGTTGATGTTGTTTATGATGTTGGCATAAAGTTGTTTGAGAATTTGGATTATTGATTGAAATGGTAATATAATGGTAAGTTGGTGTGTATGAGGCAGTTGTGGGATGAACAGAAAAGATTGAAATATGAATAGGAAGAGTTCATTGCTATGTTGGTAAGCTTTGGTTTTGATTTTAAAAGGTTTGACATTTATTGCTTTGAAAGTTGAATTTTCGAAGTGTTGAGAAAAATCTTGATTTTTGGCCAACTTTGGTGAAGCATTACTTGGCCCCCGGACCTCTGAATTTTATCAAACTTATCTTGAAAGAAAATTTGGTCCAAAAGGTTTACACCATTCAAAGAACGGAAGAAAAATGTTTTAAAACGAGAAAGTTATGCGCGATCAAAGATTGGTTTGCAAAATAGATATTCTGGACTTAGCATTTTTTTGAGATTTTTACTAAGCATGCGTACGCAAGAAACACACGCGACGCGAGCAGTCCATTCGAGTTGGAACACTCATGTATGCGAGTAAGGATCGCGTATGCGACCACCCGTTTTTAGTCGTGTGCGTACGCACGGCAGTGGTGTGCGTACACACAGCCCTTGTTTTTCTGAAATATGAATTTTTGTATTTTTAAACTATTCATCTAGCTTTTAAAGCCTTTATAACTCTCATTTAAGGCCTGGTAGATATATTTTGGATAGTGAAGTATGGTTGGGACTATTGGGGAAGATATCTTGTTGGTGAAGAAAGAGGTAAAAGTAAATGATGAGGGTGGCGGAAGTACTATTTATGTAATGGGCCTGAGGGTTATGTTAAATTATGATTTATGGCTGGTAATGATTACATTCGAGATATACGTGACTAGGTAAGACGCAGTGGTAATAACCACATGCTCCGGGTATAAATTAAGAATGAATATATGAATGAGAATGAATTGTTATGATAATAAAATGTGTTTCTGATTGTGACTCCGGGTAAGATGCAGTGGTGTTATCCATTTGCTCTAAGTAAGAGTTAATAAGCCGGGTAAGATGCAGTGGTGTTATTCACTTGCTCTGGGAGAGTTCGATGTTTCGAGTAAGATATAAGAGCTGTGTTCTGTCGCCGCTTGCTCCGGGTCGAGAACTGTAACACCGCCTGGGTAAGAGGCAGTGGTGAGGTTGTCCCCTGCTCCGGCTACATAGGTAAGATGCAAGGGTTGCAGCGTTATCCCACTTGCTCCATGTTTGGTGTTCTGTCCACGGTTAGCTACCAGGACATCTTGGGTTGGCTATGTAGCCGACAGTTGATATCAACGGCCAGTAGAAAAGGCATGCATCATATGCATCTGTTTGTCATGTTTGAGTTTGCATTATTTGGGTTTGCCTTTGTGAAAATACTATGCTTACTTGCTATATGATTTTCTTGCTGTACCTGTATACTACTTGTGTTTGCTTTGTCTGCTTTGTCTGTGTGGTTCTACTGGTGTTTCGAAGGATTGGAGGAAAGGCGATGGTTTTAAGGATTAAGTTAGAATTGAGATAGAATCAAGAATCCTTAGATAATCTACACTATTTATGGTTTTAAATTTACAAACTTCAAGACTTGAATCTGAGTGTCAGAATTCTAGGATTTGCCTTTGGCTTTCCCGGGACATTATATGTTAGTTATGTGGGCATCGTTACCATGCTGAGAACCCCCAGTTCTCATCCTATACGATGTTGTTATTTTTCAGATGCAGGTCGAGGTGCATCTCGCTAGGCATCTGGACTTCTATTATAGCGAAGATGGGAGTTTGGGATTTTATGTTTTGTTAAGTAGATATATATACCTAGACTTTTCCTTTTATGTATTATACCTTGGTGCCTCATAGAGGCTTTTGTTGGAGAACTTGGGTTTATTTTGAGAACTTTATATTTGGGATTATATGTATGTATGTAAATACTCTCTGGTCAGCCTTAGCTTGGTAGTATGAGCTTGGAGCTTGATTACTATGTATCCTTGATCCTCTACTCTTTTTGTATATATGTATTTATTTGCACTTAGGCTTTCTTCGTACGCAAGTAAACGTTATTCACGAGCGTTGCGCTTTAGAATTTAACGATTTTTGTTTTTAACTTTTCTTCAAAGGCTCCTAGATATAAATATTTTTTCAATTATATTATAAATATAATTTTACTTTTAGAGGTCGTAATTTCTCACCACCTCTGTCTTATGACTTAAGCATAAGATTCTGTGTAGTAGGGTGTTACAAATTCTACTAGTCGCTAAAACCTTGGACGTTAAATTAAAGAAATAGAGACCAAAGTTGGTCGCTAAGCTTTAGCGATCGATTTTAAACCAAGGCTACCAAACCCCTACCAAATGACATCGATTACCAACAAAATCAGTTACTAAATATTGACCAAATTTTTTGTTGCTAAATCGGTCGCTAAATTGTAATAAACATTTTGGTCACTAATTTAGGACCAATTTTTTAGTCGCTAAATTAATCTTTGATAGAAAATTAACATTCCTATTTCGAGGGTTACCTGAAATGTTGATTTGGGCTTGGACATGAGGTCCATATCCCTTTGTGTGACAGCGTCCGACTTGATATGCCGAGGTGCTGATGCGTGAGCATCTTATACCTTTTTTTCCTTCATTTTCTAGTTAGTTTTAGTTAAATTTTGTTAAGTTTTATTATATTTTAGTGCAAAAATCCTCTTTGGATGCTACTTTGAGTTTTTGTGGTGTTTTTATGATTTCAGGTGAATTTCGGGCGAATTTGGCAGAGTTTTGTGCAAAGACAAAGAAATGATAGTAGATGCTGTCAACCATGATCTCCTTGCATTCCAATGAGCATAACTTCAGCTACATATGATGCGCCCTCAACAGCGTTTGAAAGCCAACTTCCAAAGCTTTCCAAGGATACATAATAGTATATACTTTTCCTCTAGAATCACTGCCAAATCTGGTGCTAAACGCCGAGCCTGGCATTTAGCGCCCAAGAGGGAGTAACTCCCGGCGCTGAACGCCCACTAAAACACCAGAACTGCCAACTCTCGACGCTGAACGCCCGTTTTGGCATTGAATGTCAGTAGTATGGGTCCAACCTCACATGAAGCATCTTTAGTTGGATTTAGCTTTTAATTGTTATCTTATCTTTTATTTTTGTAATTTTTATTTACAAACAAAATCTTTTAGGTTTAGAATTCAAATCAAAAGATTTTATTTGATCTAGATTTGATTTTGTTTTGATATAGTTTGAATTTGAATTCTAGGTTTAGTCTTAGAGGTTTTTACTATAAATAGGGGACTTCCTTCCTCCCCAGAGGACACATTCGATCTCTCCTCTGGGAGGGGGACTCCTCCCTTCCACATTTTCTCTGTAAGTCATGAGCCACTAAACCTCCTTGGTTAAGGTTAGGGGCTCTATTTATTTCTATGGATTAATATTATTACTTTTCTATTTTAATATATGTTTGATTCAATTCTAAGGTGTGTCTCGTCCTTAATCTAATGAAACTGGGTGGAACAGAAGTATGACCCTTTTTCTACATTAGTTCTGGTGATACTCTAACCAAGGTCGCCTGAACTACAGCTTGAGAACACACCTCCTAGATAGCTAATCCACAACTCGTTGGGGACATGGGAACATTTGTTCAGTCGGGATCTGGGGTGATTAGAGCTTTTGTGGTATAAACTAGAACATTGAACTTCACCCTCCAATTCAAATTGAAGGACCACTGACCATGACGTTTGATGAGGATTAGAGGAGATTAAATTGCTAAGAAATTAGGATTTAATCACTTACAGTTTGCCATAGAATGAATCATTCATTGTTAAAATAGTTGGTAAGACGTCTTAATCCAGAAAGATAAACATCTCCGAGACCTTAACTGTTTTTCCATAATTGTTTTACACCTAATCTGTTTGTTTGCTTTCTTTACTTGCTATTTTACTGTTTATGCGTTTATAACAACAACCACCTTTTACTGTTTGCCTAACTAAGTCCAACAGGATAGCTATTGCTTGCTCAATCTAACCAGCCTCGTGGGATCGACCCTCACTCACCTGAGGTATTACTTGGATGACCCGGTGCACTTCCCGGTATCACCTGAGGTATTACTTGGCGTCGTTACCAGGCATTGTTTGTGATTGACAACTATTGGTTGTCTTGTTGCTTAGATTAGGTGTTTTTATTAGTTTTTTATTATTTAAATTTCTTTTAAGTTTTGATTTTTATTTTTTTTCTCTATTTTCAAATTTTCCCTTATTTATTTTCTCTTATTTTCTGATTTTAAGTTTGGTATCCTGTTAGTGATTTTCTTTTTGGTTTAATTAATTTTCTTTTTTATTTTCAAATCCTATCTTGTTTATCTTTCTTGATTTTCGATCTTTATCTTATTAATCTTTTCCTTGACTTTAGAAATTTTATTTCAGTTATTTTATTTTTCATTTAATTTCAAATTTTAAGTTTGGTGTTTCTTTCATTTTTCTTTTTCTTTCTTTTTGAAATTCTAAAACTTTTGAACCCTTTGTTTCTAATTTTCGAAAATTTTAAACTAAATCTTCCTTCTTTATTTTTGAATCTTTTTACTAGTTTTGTTCATTCACTTTTTCTTTTAATTTTTTATTTTTTCTTTTGCTTTTCTTTTAAATTTTGGATCTTTATCTTATTTATCTTTCCCTTTATTTTCGAATTTTTTTTAGTTTTATCTTATTTTTATTTAATTTCAAATTTTATGTTTGGTATCCCTATATATTTTTCTTAGTTTCATTTATTTATTGGTCTTTTAATTTTCAAATTTGTTTTTATTCACTTTTCATTAATTTTTGAAATTAAGTTTGGTGTCTCCTTTGTTGTTTTATTTTCTTAATTACTCAGTTTATTTTCTTGATTTTAATTTTAATTTATTTTTTCCTTTATATTTTATTTTTGTTTCTCTTATTTTTATTTTCGAAAAATAAAAAAAAAAATCTTCTTTGCTTTCCTGTTTACCACCTGGCGTGCTTAATTTTGTTTGGTATTTTGTGCTGAGGAAAAATAATAGAAAGAGATCACATGGGTTACTACTCACATCAAAGAAGTGATCCATATTATTGTGGATGGAGTAACTATCTGGATTTTGGTTGGCAAGGTCAAAAGCAAAGAGATGTTAATGTTCCGTATTCCATCTATCAAGAACCACCATCTCCTTACTCATATCAAGAGCCATCATATCTATATTCATACCAAGAACCACCACCTCTCTATCCCTATAAAAAACTGTCATCTTCTTGTTCATATCAAGAACCATCGTCTTTTGATCTTGCCTGCCAAGAATTACAGCAAATAGCAGATGAAATTTTGTAAAAAGTTCCATCCTCATCCCCTGCTTACTCATACCAAGAACCACCACCTCTCTATCCATACCAAGAAACATGCTCCTTTTACTCATATCAAGAAGCCACCATCTCATTATTCATATCAAGAATCATAATCTCTTTATCAAGCTTTAGAGCTTACCATAAATGAATTAGGGGATGCCGCTCAAAGTTGCATACATGATATGAGAATGAGTGTCAAGAATATAGAGGGGCATGTGGAGGTGATTACCGAGCATTGGGTAGAGGAACAAGCAAACTCCCTCACAAGAGAAGCAATGAAAATTCCTTCAAA
>NC_029792.2:90788598-90870672 GCF_000816755.2 Arachis ipaensis | reverse complement strand
TTC
This sequence comes from Arachis ipaensis, assembly GCF_000816755.2. NCBI lineage: Eukaryota > Viridiplantae > Streptophyta > Magnoliopsida > Fabales > Fabaceae > Arachis > Arachis ipaensis. The sequence goes on along the minus strand of NC_029792.2, from coordinate 90,870,669 downwards.
CATACCCCATTGAATTAGAGAATTCTCCACCCTCACACATGGAAGAAGAAGAAGATGCACGAACAAAGGAGGTTGTAAAGCAGGAAAACAATTATGGGGATTTACACTCCAATGAAGCAAAGAATGGCATAGAGGATGAGTTCTTTGAACCACCAATTCAAGAAGTTCTTGATAAGGAGTTTACTCTACCCATCTCACTACACCTATGTCCTGAATTCAGAGTGGTGAAGATAATCAAGGAAAGCACTGAAAAAAGGGATTGTGACCAAGGAACAAAAGATGATATCCATGAAAAAAAGAAGGTTAACAAGAAGCAATCCAACACCTATCCTAACAAGCAAGGAGAATCAAGCTGATAACAATAAAAGAAAGCTTATTAGGAGGAATTCAAATCCGAGGGCACTAATCTTCTCCTCTTCTCCCTTGGATTCATTTCTTTTAACCAACTGGAAGAAGAGGAAGAAAATTCAATAATCAAGTGTCAAGCTAATGACGTTAAAGAAGCGCTTGTTGGGAGGCAACCCCAACCATAAGTATCCTTTAGTTTATTTTAGTTTTATCTTAGTTTTATTTTTATTTCATTTTATTCTTTTTTCTTGATTTTCAAAGCTTTCTAGGTTTTTTAGTGTTTGTGATCATGTACAGCACTTATAACAGGGACAGGAAGACTCAGACAGAAGAGCAGAATACCCTGGAAGATCAGTGCTGCGGGTGCTAAATGCCAGGGAGGGCATTTAGCACCAAGAGGGGAGCAGAAGTTTGGGCGTTTTACGCCCAATTTGGGCGTCCCATTTACCTTCTTGGGGTGTTTCACGTCTATAATGGGCATTTGACGCCACCAAGGGGTCAAAAAGAAAATTTTAAATTCAAATTTTTCTTCCCCTTCTATCAGTCCTATCTTCTTTTGTATTACTTTTACTCATCCATGTGCTCTTCATGTCCCTCCCGTTTTCAGTCTTCTTTGCTTGAGGACAAGCAAACTTTTAAGTTTGGTGTTGCAAAGCGAGCACTCGGGTTATATTATCATCAATGGCACCAAAGAAAGGTGAATCATCTTCATGGAAGAACACAGCCTGAGGAGGGAGTAGTAGCCACCATAACTGAGGTGGTTAAGTTTCATTATCCCTTACCTTATCTTATCTTCTATTTTTCCAGTACTTTTTAGCTTATTTCTTGTTTTCTATTCTAGCTTTTGCATGATCACTCTTAGGATTTCTTTGCTTTAATAGTTTATTTTCGAAATTTTTATGGTTAGAAGATGTCTCATGTATTGCCCACTAAGCTTGAAAGAAAAATATTTTGAAAAGGAAGTAGTAAAATGTAAGAGATTTGAGTTATATATTATGAGTTATTCTAGTTACCTAGATATGGTGGCACTATCTCTATTCGTGAATGTATGAATTAACTGTGCATATTTGATATTGAAATTGAGTATATTAGTTCTTGAGGAACAAGAACTTAGAGAAATATTATTGATTCTCTGAAATAAGAAAAAAAATTGATTATTGAAGCAAGACAAATAGCAAAAAAAAAAAAAAAAGAAATTAAAAGAAAAAATTAAAAGAAAAGGGTCCAAGGCTTTGAACATCAATGGTTAGGAGGGTCAAAATTGATCTAAAAGTTCAAAAGAGTGGTTTTCCCTAACTATATGCTTGTGGTGTGAAAGTGTGAAGTAAACCTTGAGACTGAACACTTAAAGCCATGAATCATTGCTATTACAGAGTATGCCTAAGGCTCTAAGCACCACTGTCTGGCAGAAAAAGCAAGGAAAAATTCAAACCTAAGAGGTTTCCCAGTTAAGTGCTTGTGGTGTTTATGTATCAAGTTAAGCTTGAAAACAAAACACTTAGAGTCACGGCTAGGCTCAAGGTGCAAAGCACCAAAGAAAAGAAAGAAAAAGCTATGTTCAAGAATCAATTAGAGCCTAAAGAAGAGAATCTATAATATCATCTGAGTTCTAATTCCAAGGGATGTTGATATTTTTGAGCTTCAAAGGATAGTGAGATGCCAAAGCTATTCAGAAATAGTGTGTCATAAGCCTCGTTCCGTAACTAAACTTGAGCTTCATTGAAAACTCAAACTCTTAAGAATTTTCTCTTCTTTGGTCCTATATTACTTTGGTTGCTTGAGGACAAGCAACAGTTTAAGTTTGGTGTTGTGATGCGTGAGCATCTTATACCCTTTTTCCCTTCATTTTCTAGTTGTTTTTAGTTAGATATTATTAAGTTTTATTATATTTTAGTGCGAAAATCCACTTTGGATGCTATTTTGAGTTTTTGTGGTGTTTTTATGATCTTAGGTGAATTTCGGGCAAATTTGGTAGAGTTTTGTGCAAAGACAAAGAAAGAATAGTAGATGTTTGATAAACCCATATTTTATGATATATAATTTGCTCAATTCAAGAGATTTATTCAATCCTTCACCCACTTATTCATATAATTGCATGGTTTTACTTTCCCTTCCTTATTATGTGATATATGTGAAATACATGTTTCTTATGCTTTAAAAATAATTATTTTAATTACCCTTTATTACCATTCGATGTCGTGATTTGTGTGTTAAGTAGTTTCAAATCTCCTAAGGTAGGAATGACTTAAAGGATGGAAAGGAAACATACAAAAATGGAAGGAAAGCACAAAATGGAGTTTTTGAGGAAACTAGCAGCGACGCAAACGCATGGACGACGCGGCCGCATGACCAGTGCGAAAAGGCAGCGACGCGAACGCGTGACTGACGCGAACGCGTGCCTTAAGCAGACACAGATGACGTGGACGCGAGACCGAAGCGAATGCGTGATAAGGAAAACTCCAGATGATGCGACCGCGTGACCCACGCGGACGCGTGACAGAGGCCACGGACAAGAAATTTCAGAAAATACTCCCAGCGATTTCTGAAGCCCTTTTTGGCCCAAATCCAAGTCCAGAAGGCACATATTAGAGGTTATGAAGTGGGGGAATGCATCCATTCGGGGAGAGATCCCCAATTATTCACTTTTGATAGTTTAGATGTAGTTGTTAGAGGGAGAGGTTCTCTCCTCTCTCTTAGGTTTTATGATTAGGATTTCTATTTATTATTTCAAGTTAATACCCCAGCTCTTTATCAGGTTCAATGTTCCATTTTTTAATTATTTTGATAATTTAATTTATGAATTCTTCCATGTTACACATGATTATCTTGATTAATGTTATTTGAGGTTTTTCAGTTTATGATTGCTTTTTTTTATTTATGTTACTATTGCTTCCAATCTGAAGACATTTTTATTCAAGTAAGTTTATTTTTCCCCTTTTGGCTTGGGTTGATTAATTGGTAACTCTTGAGTTATCAAACTCAAACGTGATTGATAATTGTTGTCTTTGCTGATTGAATTGAACCTCAATAACTCCAGTCCTTTCTTAGGAATTAACTAGGGCCCGAGGATCTAACTAATTAGTCACTTGACTTTTCTTTGCTTTAGTAAAGGTTAACTAAGTGGGATTAAAACTCAATTCTCATCACCATTGATAAGGATAACTAGGATAGGACTTCCAAATCCTCATACCTTGCCAAAAGTTTATTTTATAGTTATTTATTTATTTTATTTGTCATTTAAATTACTTGTTCCTTATCTTCAAAACCCCAATTTACAAAACTCATAACCAATAATAAGAACATACCTCCCTGCAGTTCCTTGAGAAGACGACCTGAGGTTTAAATACTTCAATTATCAATTTATTTAGGGGTTTGTTACTTGTGACAACCAAAACGTTTGTAAGAAAGGTTGATTGCTCGGTTTAGAAACTATACTTGCAACGAGGATTTATTCTGAATTCTAAACCGTCAATCTTCCGCTCTTTCAAAATGGCGCCGTTGCCGGGGAACTCCAATCGTGTGCCTTATTATTGGTTATTGTAAATATTTTTCTTTTACTTGTTTATTTATTTTTATTTTTCTCTTTTATATTTTTAGCTACTATGAACTCTCACCCCTCTCGCTTTGAGTTTGGTTCTAATATTGTTGAATGGAACGGAAGTTATAGCAGGAATATGCATCAAGGTCTAAACAATCAAAGATGGATGGAGCCAAGAGGATTTGATCAACCCTTTAGGCAGCAACAGCCTCCAAGATATCATGGACGAGAACCACCTTACAATGCATACCAAGCTAATAGATATGGTGGACAACCTTGTAACTACCGACAAGCCCCACCCTGTGCTTATAGACCATCCTCTCAACGTAGATTTGAACCACCACACTCACAAGTTCCTTTTCACCATTCAGCACCATATGACCCTTATCCACCACAATCCCAATCCAATTACTCCCAAGAACCACCACATTCTTACTTTGAACCCTCTCCCCCAACCAATGAGACCTTACACCCACCCCAACCTCCAGTGAATGACAAACTTCGTGTTCTTCTTCAAGGGCAAGTAAAGATAGAAAAGGGCGTACTAGAACTCACTACTGCCGTAACTGAGGTAGTAAATTTAATAGCTTCCCGACATCTGAGAACCCGAAGTACTCCCATGGCCGCATGTGGAGAATCAAAAGAAAAGCGTAGCATGAAGGAAACACTAGAAACTTCGGTGGACAATGAGGAACATGGCTTTGTATTAGAACAAGTGGAGGAAGCCAAAATAGTTGCAGAGGAAGAAGTGGTTGAAGATTTAGGAGATGCTGAACCTCCATGGGAATCAAGAACCGTAAAGGATTCCACTGAGAAGTCCGAATTCAATGCAAAAGAGGATAGTGCACGACCTCCACAGCATATGCCCTGTGAAAAATTGGACGGAACAGACCAAGAAGTTGATTCCATGGGCAATAATGATCACGAGTCAAGCTCTCCTAGTCACAAACTCACATTCACAACTGAATTCCTTGAGCCTGAAGAACCTTATCCAAATGAATACGAAGATGACGTCGAGGTAGATTTCTCTCAACCTCCAACGTATGACTTAAGTGATGAGGAAGACATAGAAGACTTTAATCAGGATGCAGTTGCAGCTGAAGAATTTTGCAAAGAAGTGGAGAAATTCACAGAAGATCACAAGGGAGTAGAACTTACAGAACCACTGGAAACACCTGTCCCAAGGCCATTACCACCTAATACAAGCTTCAAGTGGGTACAATCCTTAACCTTTAACTTTATTTTTCCACTTGAGTATGGTTTGCTTGAAACAGATGGCCAGCTTAGAGCTCTCTGCGGCTTTAAGAGTAAGAGGGAAATGGCTCGTACTCAGAGCTGGTGCACAAGGTTCAATAAGGTTCCACACTTCAACTCGAAGTGCACGGATTGGTATCATGTTCAACCGAACGGATCTCGGAAAACGTTTGGTCATCTTGGTGAGAATCTAATTTCTAAACCGCCCGGATGGAAAAATATAGATCAAGACGAAGGCGGATTTAACAGCAAGGTTTGGGATCCTGGAATCTATTCTGACATTCATCACCCCGGAAACCTGAGAATCTGTTTGAAGCTACTCAGAAGCTTTACATGCCTAGTTTGGGACCCCGAAGGCTGTTGGCATTCCAAACATTGGTGGAGATTTCTGGATGAATTTAAGCACAAGCCACCATAACAGGAAGCTCATCCAATGTCCAACTTAAGGACTTTAACTAAAAGTACTAGGTGGGAGACAACCCACCATGGTATGATCGTTCCTGCTTCCATTCTATTTTGTTTTGTTTATTTTTATATTGTTTTATTTTCATTAAACCTGGATAGTATTCGTAAGCATTTGCATTGGCATTACATTATGCATAAATGCATAATTTCAATTTTTAAAAAAAGATATGAAGGCGTGTGACGCGATCGCATCGCTAAAGCGTTCGCGTCATTTGCGAAAAACACCCCCCACGGGTCCGCGTCATTCACGCGGCCGCGTGATCTGGAAATCGGCGTAAAGATCCAATGCCCAGAAAGTTGGGCTGGAATCGTGCGCCTGTTGTGCGTTTAGCACAAAACGACCCACGCGGTCGTGTCCCTGACGCGAACGCGTCAATTGCACAACACCCATCCGACGCGAAAGCGTGAGCGACACGTTCGCGTCGCGCGGATATCATGGCACCCCAGTGGAGACAGAGAGTTGCGCTAAAACGACGCTGCAATTGTGCGTGTAGCACAATTTCCCGCGACGCAGTTGCATGCCTCACGCGACCGCGTCATTCATCCCTTTACCCATTCCATGCGATCGCATCACTCACGCGATCGCGTCAACCCCCATTCCGCCCCAGCCACGCGACCGTGTGCCCCACGCATCCACGTGGATTCAAATTCATTAACCCCCAGCGACGCGAAACCCTACCCCATCGTGCCCCCCAACCCCTTTCTTCTTCCTCACTTCTCTGCACCCCCCCCCCCTCCACCACCCAACCACCAACACTTCCAGCCACCACTACCGACCACCGCACCGCCCCACCACCACACCCCATCGCCGAAAACTACCCCTCCTTCTTCCTTCTCCCCTCCTTCTTCTTCTTCCACCCCCTTCTCTCCCCTCCACCACCGCGGTTTCAATTTATGTTTCAATTTAGGATAGTTAGAGATGTATGTCGTAGTGGATTCTAGGTGGTTAGGTAGACTAGGATGTGGTTAGTGGATTTAGGCCTGCTAATGCGCTGTTCGTGCTTCTTGTTTTATCCATTTCGCAATTCTGATGTTGTTGCTATTCATATGCTGTTCTTTCCTATTTCATGCTGCTTTTTACACTGTTTTTTCATGTTCATATTCCGTATATGTAATTGTAGCTATATTTTAATTCATATGAACTGTTCTGCTTGCTGTTTATTACCCGGGAACATCCAATTTTAGCCAGAATGCTGCCCAAATTTCTGTAAACTGTTTTAATTTTCATTCATATTTTGGTTTTGGCAATTTGAATTCTGCTTTACTCAGCTTTTACCGAACCAATTCATGAATGCACGGGCAAGCTCTCTTATTCTTTTCGATTTCCTGGTTAATAAATTGCATTTTTGATGATTCGCTTCCAATTTTCGCTATTTCCATATCTCTATGAATCATCATCAACCTGATTTCCTTATTTGAATATGAGTTGACTGTAGCTTATAATTGTGAATTCTTGTTACTTAGAAACCTATCATCATGCCACTTACTCTGACTTTCTTTTTACTAACTCACTGCTTTCAACTCTCTAACCTCTTTTTCAATCCTAACCAACCTAATTTTCAAACCATCTCTTCTTGGTTCTTCACTATTTTCTTTAACCTTTCTAACTCAAGGCATGATTATTTTCCCTAATCAACATGAATTCTACTTATATTACATTTTGGATTGAAATTTTTCATCTCATCTTTTTAACTCTGAAACAATCCAAAATGCATAATGATTCAACTCATTTCATTATTTTACTGCTCCTTTGCCACTATGTGCTTATCTTGTAAATTGCCTACTTGTTTTTCCGCTTTTCTTATATCCTAGATTTCTGTTTTTCAGGATGTTTGACACTCAAAGAAAAGGAAAAGGAAAGGCAATAACTGGAAAACGGAAAAGAGGTGAATCCTCTATGTCTCTCCTGGAGCTTATGCATGGTGACTCCTGGCGGGAGAAACACTTTACCCCGCAGGAGAAGGCTGACCAGCAGATCCCTGCCACTGATCCAATTAAGTTTGCACACCGATACTGTGAGCTGAAGTATCCGGTGTTTGCCACCTCCAGAAATCTATACCTGGAGAAGACTTTGAAAATTTCAGAAGAACTACAGCAGTACACCTCCGATCAGATCAAACAAAGAGGCTGGTTCTTCTTGGAGAGAAATTTGACTGAGGTCAATGCTTCTTGGGTAAGAGAGTTTTACTGCAATTATTTCAAGACTTCCCTGGATGCAGTGCACCTCAGAGGGAAGCAGATACTGGTCACTGAAGAGGCCATTGAGGATATTCTGTGCCTTCAGCCTAAGTCAAGTAAGCCTGACAGTTACCAAAAGGCTGAAGAGGATATGAGGTTTTTGAGATTTGACTAGGACGCTGTCAAGGAGAGGATAGCCCTTGACCCTACTGTTCTATGGGTCATGGGTAAGAACACCACCACGCCTAAAGGACTCAAGCGGATATACTTGAATGATGAGGCTCGGCTCTGGCACCAGATCCTGAGTAACTTTATTATGCCGAGCACTCATGAGACGGAGCTGCCTGCTGCTATGATTACCCTCCTCTGATGTGTGATGGAGGGTAAGGACCTGTACCTGCCACGATTCATCCGGCACTATATGGCCAGGGTCCATGTCAGAGGCACCCTCCCTTTCCCTTACCTGGTTACACAGCTAGGCCGTCGAGCTGACGTGCCATGGGAGGATGCTGATGAGAAGCCACCTGCTGCGGACTGTAAGAAGCTCATTCCTCACAGCAGGAACTTTCTGGCTTTAGGCTACAGACCTCCATTCCTTCCTACTTCTGATGAGACTGCCACACCTTCAGCTGCCCCCTCTTCTTCCACTGCTGCACCTGCCCCACCCACTGCACCTCCAGCTGCTCCTGAGCCTATTTACCATTTGGTGCATCGACTCTTCGCCCGCTTGGATTGTATGGAGCGTCGCAGCAAGCGACGCTATGAGCACGTCAAGTTGATGATCCGTTCCGGCGACGACATCCCCTCCGAGCCTGACACCCCTTCTGATACATCTGAGGTGGAGGAGGATGCTCACGAGGAGGAGACCCCCACCCAGGCTGCACAGGCAGGACCGGAGCAGGCTGCACCACAGCAGGAGCAGCCACAGTAGATTCAGACCGCCGATACAGAGATTCCTATCCAGTCAGAGCCTCCTCTTCAGCAGACAGATCCTCCTGCGCTCATCCAGTCTGCAGACCCTCAGGCCTCCGTAGAGACTCCAGCAGCCCATCCTTCCAGTGATGACACTCCTTCACACCCGGCTTGAGTGAGCGTCGAGGACGATGCTTTATTTTAAGTGTGGAGAGATCGCCATCTCTGGCGTATTTTTTGGTGAACCACTACAGACTCTTTTATCTTATTTTGGTTATTTTTCTGTATTTTTATCCTTATTTTATTTTTCAGTACTTATACATTGTCCTTTTTATGTATTTTTATGTTATTTCTGCATTTTGCACCTTAGTTCATATTTTAGCCTGTTAGTTTAGTTGCAATTCTACACTTATTAGTTATAGAAAATGTGGATTAATTAGTATAGTTTACCCTTTTAGCATATGATAGTTTGTTTTAAATTAAAAATAAAAAGAAAGTAAACTAGAAACTTTAACAGAATAAAAACAATCCACACCTTGTATATAGAACATAACATGTTAGTTAGTTAACAACATTTCATCAAAGAGGAACACAAACTTTAAAGCCACACAATAAATTTTACATTGAGAATAATGGGAACTCTTAATTTCTACTTACATGACATGTATAGCTGATATATGCTGTTTGAGCCATAGAATACACAGCCTGTGAGTTTTGAGCTTAATTGTATGGTTACATTCAAACCATAACTTTTATTTCTGTGTGTTTTGCCCTTCTTTTTATTCTGATGTTCTTTGCTTTGTTTTAATCTATATGTCCAATTATAGAGTATAGATACATACTAAGAAATGATTGGGGCCATTACTTGTTTAGCTCACTTATCCCAAATTATCCTACCTTTTACATCACCCTTGTTAGCCCCCTTGAGCTTTTAATCCCCTCTTGTTCCATAAACCACATTACTAGCCTTAAGCAAAAAAATAAAGTAAAAAAAATCCCAAGTTGAATCATTGGTTAGCTTAAGATAGAAATTGTGTATTGTCTAAGTGTGGGGAACTCTATGGGAACTTGGATGATAGAAACAAGTAGGAAAGTTAAAAAGAATAAAGATATCTCAAAATAAAAATTTTTGGGAAAGCATGCTCATGTGAAATCAAAACAATTGAATTACCATGTGTATTAAAAAAAAAGAGAGTTTTAATTTCAATTAAGGGGATACAAAAACTCCCCAATTACAAAATAAAAAGAATCAATGCACATGGGATAAAATTTAAGTTAATGAGCTTGCAGTACAAAGTGAGAAAAATCTGGGCAAATAGGTTGAGAAGCTTTGAATTACAAAATATGTATGTTAGGGTGAGATCTTAGACTAGTCAAGGATTCACTTATTAGCTCACTTAGCCTTATACATATACCCTTACCTTTACCTTGGCCCCATTACAACCTTGAAAAAGACCTCATGATTTTTGTATGTCTGTATTCTATAATTGTTGATTGGTTAGATGAAGAACAAAGCTATAGAAAGCAAGGATAATAAAGAAGAATAGAGAGATTAACCCAATAAACACTGAGTGACTAGAGAGTAAACACAAAATCCAGTGACGGTTCAATAGCTCATCACCATATATCTCTGCTTAAATTGTTAATTGTCTTGCAAGTTTGAAAAAATATTTTTACCCATCTCAATTGTAAAAGTGCCTTAACATTATCTAAGGTTGGATATGCATATATGATTCCTTGAGAATGTGAATTAATTTAACTACATGTAAGTTCTATATACAAGTGAATAAAAATTAGAATTACATGACTTATTTAGGTAGTTGCATTTAGGATAGATTACATTGCATGAGATTCCACCACTTTAACCTTACCTTACTCTTTATCTTGGATTTAGCATGAGGACATGCTATTGTTTAAGTGTGGGGAGGTTGATAAACCCATATTTTATGATATATAATGTGCTCAATTCAAGAGATTTATTCAATCCTTCACCCACTTATTCATATAAATTGCATGGTTTTACTTTCTCTTCCTTATTATGTGATATATGTGAAATACATGTTTCCTATGCTTTAAAAATAATTATTTTAATTACCCTTTATTACCATTCGATGCTGTGATTTGTGTGTTAAGTAGTTTCAGATCTCCTAAGGCAGGAATGACTTAAAGGATGGAAAGGAAACATACAAAAATGGAAGGAAAGCACAAAATGGAGTTTTTGTGGAAACTAGCAGCGACGCGAACGCATGGACGACGCGGCCGCATGACCAGTGCGAAAAGGCAGCGACGCGAACGCGTGACTGACGCGAACGCGTGCCTTAAGCAGACACAGATGATGCGGACGCGTGACCGAAGTAAACGCGTGATAAGGAAAACTCCAGATGACGCGACCGCGTGACCCACGCGGACACGTGACAGAGGCCACGCACCAGAAATTTCTGAAGCCCTTTTTGGCCCAAATCCAAGTCCAGAAGGCACAGATTAGAGGTTATGAAGTGGGGGAATGCATCCATTCGGGGAGAGATCTCCAATTATTCACTTTTGATAGTTTAGATGTAGTTTTTAGAGGGAGAGGTTCTCTCCTCTCTCTTAGGTTTTAGGATTAGGATTTCTATTTATTTTTTCAAGTTAATACCCCAGCTCTTTATCAGGTTCAATGTTCCCTTTTTTAATTATTTTGATAATTTAATTTATGAATTCTTCCATGTTACAGATGATTCTCTTGATTAATGTTATTTGAGGTATTTCAGTTTATGATTACTTTCTTTTATTCATGTTACTGTTGCTTCCAATCTGAAGGCATTTTTATTCAAGTAAGTTTATTTTTCCCCTTTTGGCTTGGGTTGATTAATTGGTAACTCTTGAGTTATCAAACTCAAACGTGATTGATAATTGTTGTCTTTGCTAATTGAATTGAACCTCAATAACTCCAGTCCTTTCTTAGGAATTAACTAGGGCCCGAGGATCTAACTAATTAGTCACTTGACTTTCCTTTGCTTTAGTAAAGGTTAACTAAGTGGGATTAAAACTCAATTCTCATCACCATTGATAAGGATAACTAGGATAGGACTTCCAAATCCTCATACCTTGCCAAAAGTTTATTTTACAGTTATTTATTTATTTTATTTGTCATTTAAATTACTTGTTCCTTATCTTCAAAACCCCTATTTACAAAACTCATAACCAATAATAAGAACATACCTCCCTGCAGTTCCTTGAGAAGACGACCCGAGGTTTAAATACTTCGGTTATCAATTTATTTAGGGGTTTGTTACTTGTGACAACCAAAACGTTTGTAAGAAAGGTTGATTGCTCGGTTTAGAAACTATACTTGCAACGAGGATTTATTCTGAATTCTAAACCGTCAATCTTCCGCTCTTTCAATGTTGTCAATTCTGACCTCCTTGCATTCCAATGAGCATAACTTAAGCTATAGAGGTCTATATGGCACATCTCAACAGCGTTAGAAAGCCAACTTTCAGAGCTTTCCAACGATATATAATAGTCTATACTTTTATTTTGGAATCACTGCCAAATCTGGCGCTAAACGCCGACCCTGGCATTTAGCTCCCAAGAGGGAGTAACTCCCAGCGCTGAACGCCCATCAAAATGCCAGAACTACCCACTCTCAACTCTGAACGCCCGTTTTGGCGTTGAGCGCCAGTAGTTGGGTCCATCCTCACTCATGAAGAATCTTTAGTTGGATTTAACTTTTAATTGTTATCTTATCTTTTATTTTTGTAATTTTTATTTACAAACAAAATCTTTTAGGTTTAGAATTCAAATCAAAAGATTTGATTTGATCTAGATTTGATTTTGTTTTGATTAGTTTGAATTTGAATTCTAGGTTTAGTCTTAGAGGTTTTTACTATAAATAGGGGACTTCCTTCCTCCCCAAAGGACACATTTGGTCTCTCCTCTAGGAGGGGGACTCCTCACTTCTGAATTTTCTCTGTAATTCATGAGCCACTAAACCTCCTTATTTAAGGTTAGGGGCTCTGTTTATTTCTGTTTTAATATATGTTTGATTAAATTCTAAGGTGTGTCTCGTTCTTAATCTAATGAAACTGGGTGGAACGGAAGTTTGACCCTTTTTCTACATGAGTTCTGGTGACACTTTGACCAAGGTCTCCTAAACTACAGCCTGAGAACAAACCTCCTACACGGCTAATCTACAACTCGTTGGGGACATAGAAACATCTGTTCAGCCGGGATCTGGGGTGATTAGGGCCTTTGTGGTATAAACTAGAATACTGAACTTCACCCTCCAATTAAAATTGAATGACCACTGACCATGGCGTTTGATGAGGATCAGAGGAGATTAAATTGCTAAAGAATTAGGGTTTAATCACTTACAGTTTGCCATAGAATGAATCTTTCATTGTTAAAATAATTGGTAAGATGTCTTAATTTGGAAAGATAAACATCTTTGAGACCTTAACTATTTTTCCATCATTGTTTTACACCTAATCTATTTATTTTCTTTCTTTACCTGCTATTTTACTGTTCATGCATTTACAACAACAATCACCTTTTACTATTTGCCTGACAAAGTCTAACATGATAACTATTGCTTGCTCAATCCAACAATCTTCGTGGGATCGACCCTCACTGATGAGAAGTCATCTTAGCCTAGTTTCACTAGTCTTTTTCTTTTGTTTTCAATTGATTTTATGCACTTTCTTGAGCCATAAGTAAGCCAATTGGGTAGAATTTCATGTTTCCTTTGATTCAATCAACCATTGATAAATTAATGCAATTTCATGAGATTTTGTGCTATAATTGTCATATATTATGAAAGAAACACAATCTCATGATTTGGAGCATAGCTTTGATTGTTTTGATTGATTGATGATAGGTGAAAAGAGTTTTGAAGAAGGTTGAAGAAAGAAGGAATGGCTAGGAAAAAGAGAGAACCAAAAAGCTTGAGCCAAAGCTTGCCTCAAGCTTTAGCTCAAACTTTTGGAAGAGTTGAAAACACCTTGGATGGAGCAAAAGCTTGCGCCAACGTTTGCCTCAAGCTTTTTGGCAAACGTTGGCACTACAAAACAAACACCCTAGAGGAAAAAGCTTGCGCCAACGTTTGCCTCAAGCTTTTTTGGCAAACGTTGGCGCCACACACCAACATCTTGGAGGAAAAAAGCTTGCGCCAACGTTTGCCTCAAGCTTTTTGGCAAACGTTGGCGCCACACATGCATACAAGGGGATCCACGTTTGGCTTAAAGTTTGACCTCAAACGTGGATAGCAGCAAAAGGGGGTGGCTGGTATAAGAAGCTTGAGCCAAAGTTTACCTCAAACTTTGACTCAAGCTTTTGTGCTTTATGTCCCGATTCACAATGGGTTTCTCTCCAACTCCAAGTGCAATCAACAAAGGCTTTTATCAACCCAATTCCATCAAGAGCAAAGGCCCAATTCAAGGCTTGAAGACCATTTGAAGAAAGTGTATAAATAGCTTAGGATTTTAGTTTTCCGGGAGCTTTTCTTTGAGAATTCTTAGAACACTTAGAGAGAGAGAGCTCACCTTTACATTTTAGTTGTTATTTTTAGAATTAAAGAGAATTAGGAAGGAGAATTGATCTCTCTTCTTCCTTGTTCTTGCTCAGCACTCTTTACTTTTCTTACTTTGGATCTTGGGTGGAGAATTGAAGAACTTCTGTTTCAATCTCACCTTGAGATCTTGTTTAATTTTCTGCATAATTGAATTTCCATTTTTGTTAATTGCTTCCTCTTCTACTATTCCTGCAATTTACTTTTCTTCATTTCCTTTGCAATTGTTCTTGCTGGATCTAGGAAGGCAGTGAGATCTAGACTTGGCTATCTAGTCTCTTGAGTCCTGAGATCTACAGCTTTCAATTTCAATTTCCTTGTTTCGTTGCTACACCAAGCTTATTCTCATTTTCATTCAAGATCCAGTTTAATTGAATCCATCTATTACATTTCTGTTTGTTAAATTTTACTTTCTCTTGTTTAATTCATGCAAATCCAAATCCCAATTCCCTTTACGATTCAAGTTATTTAAATTTCTTGCATCTTAAGATTCTACAATTTACATTTCTTGTATTCTAAGTTTCTGCCATTTAATTTCTTGTTCTTTAAGATTCAGCACATTTACTTTCCTGCTCTTTCCTTTACTGCAATTTCCCCTCTTCCCTTTTACTTTTCATGCAATTTAGTTTCTGCAAATTACAAATCACTCAAATCAACTCTTGATTTGCTAGACTAAGTCATCTACTAAACTAAAATTGCTCAATCCTTCAATCCCTGTGGGATCGACCTCACTCACGTGAGTTTTATTACTTGATGCGACCCGGTACACTTGCCGGTTAGTTTTGTGTTGGATCGTTTTCCACACATCAAGTTTTTGGCACCGTTGCCGGGGATTGAAATAGATTGACAATGATTAAGTGAAGTGGAGATCTAGATCTAGCATTTTTATTTTCCGTTTCTCTAACTTTGGACTAACCCACTAACTGTTTGAATTTTTGCTTGAGCTAACTACAATTTCATCATGGATTGAAGTATTGCTATCCTTCTGGTTTTGTATGATTTTTATGTCTTGTTTGCATGTCAGGGACAAGGAGAGCTATACCAACCTTTTGTGAACAAGACAAAAGAACCCTCAGGAGATTAAGAAGAGCTGAAAGAGGGAAAAACATTGTTGGAGAAGAGGATTCGGAAGAAGAAGAATTCCAAGATATGGAGGAACATACAACAATTCCAACTAATCCATAAGGAGGAGCAGCTAATAACAACAATAATCCACCACAGAGAAGAGTTCTGGCTTCCTACACATTTACAAATCCTAGACATTGTGGGAGTAGCATTCATACACCAAATGTTAATGGAGGAGGACCACTTGAAGATCCAAATCAACACTTGTCCACTTTCTTGAGGATTTGTGACACTGTTAAAACCAATGGAGTGCATCCTGACAGCTATAAGCTACTGCTATTTCCATTCTCTCTCAGAGACAAAGCCACCCAATGGTTGGAATTTTTCCCAAGAGACAGCATTGACAATTGGGATGATCTAGTGAGCAAATTCCTTGCCAAATTTTACCCACCTCAAAGGGTTATCAGATTGAAGACTGAAGTACAAACATTCACCCAAATGAAGGTTGAACCATTATATGAGGCATGGGAAAGGTACAAGGCTCTGATCAGGAAGTGTCCCCCTGGAATGTTCAATGAGTGGAATAGATTGCAGAATTTCTATGAAGGCTTGACATTGAAATCTCAAGAGGCCTTGGATCATTCAGCTGGAGGCTCTTTGCAACTCATGAAAACTGCAGAAGAAGCTCAAAATCTCATTGATATGGTAGCTAACAACCAGTATTTCTTCGCTCACCAAAGGCAACGCCAACCATCACAGAGGAAGGGAGTGATGGAGTTGGAAGGAGTGTTCTCAATCCTAGCTCAAAACAAATTGATGCAGCAGCAGATTCAACAACAATTTGAGCAAATGGCCAAGAGGATTGATAGCCTACAAGTTGCAGCAGTAAGCACTAATCAACCATCAACCACATGGGGAACAAATGAAGAAACTCAAGAGGAGCAACAGCAGGAGCAAGTCTAGTACATGCACAACCAAAATTCTGGGTCAAATGAAGTCTATGGTGATACTTACAACCCTTCATGGAAGAACCATCCAAGCCTAAGGTGGGGAGATAACCATAACCAAAACCAACAACCATGGCAAAGAAATTCAAATCAAAACACTTCAAGAAACAACCAAAACAACAACCAGCAGCAAACCACCCAAAACCCTTACAGAAAACCCCAAAACAACCACCCCAACTCCAACCATTATCCATCCAATAACCAACCCACAAACCAAAACACTTACCACCAACCCTCAACACCCCATAACCAGCCAATTTCACATGACTCTCAGAGAATCAATAACCTGGAAACCTTGATAGACAAAATGTGGAAACACCAAGAAATGACAGCCAAAAATCAAGAAGCCTCCATAAAGAATATGGAGAGGCAAATTGGCCAGCTCTCTAAACACCTGGCAACAGAGAGACCATCAAGTTCCCTGCCAAGTGACACAATTCCAAATCCTAAGGAAGAATGCAAGGCAATATAGTTAAGAAGTGGGAGGACATTGATGAGCAACAATGACACTACAAGGAAGCAAGCGGAGAACAGCAAAAGGCCAATAGAGGGAGAAAAGCCAACACACGCAGAGGAAGCCAATGGTGATGATGCAATGGCAAGCAAGCGAACTTCAAAGCAAACTCAAGAAAAGGAGGAACAATCAAAAATTCCAAAAAAGAGGAATGAAGCAATTGAAGAGCCAACCAAGAATCAAAAGTAACAAGTAGAGAAGAACTTTGTACCTCCACTGCCATATCCCCAGAGATTCAACAAGGAGGGAAAGGATCAACACTTTCATAAGTTCCTTGAGACTTTCAAGAAGCTAGAGATCAACATTCCCTTGGCTGAAGTACTTGAGCAAATGCCCCTATATGCCAAGTTCATGAAGGAGCTAATCAACAAGAAGAGAAGTTGGCAAGAAAAGGAAACTGTGATGCTCACTGAAGAATGCAGAGCATTGATTCAAAAGGGACTTCCCCCTAAACGTGAAGATCCTGGGAGTTTCTTTCTACCCTGTGCCATTGGTAACATGACCATCAGCAAGGCGCTGTGATTGACCTAGGGGCTAGTATCAATCTGATGCCCTCCTCTCTAGTGAAAAAGCTGCGCATGAAAGAAGTGAAACCAGTACAGATGTCTTTAGAATTGGTGGACAAATCAGTAGTGTACCCAAGGGGTATAGTTGAGAACCTTCTAGTCAAAGTAGACAGATTCATTTTTCCCTGCTGATTTTGTGATCTTGGAATCTGATGAGGATGATAGTGACTCTATTATACTGGGAAGGCCATTCTTGGCCACTGCTAGGGCCATCGTAGACGTAGAAAAAGGAGAGTTGACCCTTAGGCTACATGATGAAAGTGTCACACTGAGTGTCTCTCCAGAAATAAAGTTCATCAATGAAAAAGAAGATAGCATGGAAACTGACAAGATAGAACTGCAGAGGAAGGAAGAAATTGACAAAATGATCAGCAGTCACCTCCCAAAGCAAGAAGTAGATAATGCAGCATGGGAGGAAGAAAAAGAACTTGTACAAAGCAATGAAGGGATTCATGAAAGCATTGATGTGTTAGTTATCAAGAAGAAGAATCCCAAAATAAAGCCCACTTGCAAGCAGAAAGGATCAATAAGAAGAAGGAAGAAGAATGAAAACAGAATCAAAAAGGGTTGGAAGAACAAAAAAATTCCAACAGAAGGGCTCTCCAAAGGTGACAAAGTGCAGTTAGTCTATCAACAACTGGGAGCAGGCCAACAGACTGATGATTACTATACTGTGAGCAAAATACTCTCACTAGAACATGCTGAGATAGAACACCAAGGAACAAAGAAGAAGCTCACAATCAGAGGGGACAAGTTGAGGCACTATAACCATCAACCACCATGAAAGAAAGCCCCAATGTCAAGCTAGTGATATTAAAAGAGCGCTTGTTGGGAGGCAACCCAACCAGAGGTAGTTTTCTTTTCATAGCCTTTTCAATAAAAATGTTGAATATTTGGTATGCATTGCAAGGAGCTAAGTTTGGTGTTACACACCAAAACAATTTAAAGGAGAATGAAGGATTATAAGTTTGGTGTTCCACCAAAACATCATTTAAAAACACATTCTCACTTCTTGCACAATACTAGCTCCAAGAAATCAAATAGATTATTCAATTACTTAATTGCTCTCTAGTTTTAACTTCATAACCTTTAGCAAGAACACAAGATTTTACATATAGTTAACTTATTGCATCAGAGGAAGTGGCAAGGAACTAAGTTTGGTGTTCCCACACCAAATTAAATCCAAAAGCCACACTCAATTCATGCATATTAACCAGTCACCTAAGGGCTTGAGAAGCAAGCAACTTTTGAGAATTATGTAGGGAACTAACCACCAATTGAAGACATTATGCACCATGACTCAAAAGGGGACCAACAGAAAGAAGGACAAAAGAACTGCAAACCAATAGGTTGTATCTATGCTTAACTTCAGCTGTTGAGAGATGCTATGATTTATATCTTGCTAAANAAACCTAGTTACAAGGCATTTAGTAACCCAAAGAGGTGCTGGGCATCAATGTTCTAAATAGGAATGTGAGCCAAGTGTCTATAGTGAATAATGTGTCAAGCATGAATGAAGAAAAGAGCTTGTTACACATGACACTGAACTAAACCTTATAAAAAAAAGGGGGGGGGGTGGAAACAGTGACCAAGGATAAAGTAATAAGTGAGAGGTCATAGCAGTGTGTTACTTGATGCTTGAAGGAGACTTTCTAGGCCTAAATATCAATAAGAAGTGAGTGTTTACATATCTACATGAAACCCCATGAGCTACCAATAATATTCTGCTAGCATGAACATCTTCTTCCATTTCATTCTTTCTTCTCAATAATTCTTTTCTTGCTTGGGGACAAGCAAGCTTTAAGTTTGGTGTTGTGATGACATGTCATCTTAGCCTAGTTTCACTAGTCTTTTTCTTTTGTTTTCAATTGATTTTATGCACTTTCTTGAGCCATAAGTAAGCCAATTGGGTAGAATTTCATGTTTCCTTTGATTCAATCAACCATTGATAAATTAATGCAATTTCATGATATTTTGTGCTATAATTGTCATATATTATGAAAGAAACACAATCTCATGATTTGGAGCATAGCTTTGATTGTTTTGATTGATTGATGATAGGTGAAAAGAGTTTTGAAGAAGGTTAAAGAAAGAAGGAATGGCTAGGAAAAAGAGAAAACCAAAAAGCTTGAGCCAAAGCTTGCCTCAAGCTTTAGCTTAAACTTTTGGAAGAGTTGAAAACACCTTGGATGGAGCAAAAGCTTGTGCCAACGTTTGCCTCAAGCTTTTTGGCAAACGTTGGCACTACAAAACAAACACCCTGGAGGAAAAAGCTTGCGCCAACGTTTGCCTTAAGCTTTTTGGCAAACGTTGGCGCCACACACCAACACCCTGGAGGAAAAAAGCTTGCGCCAACGTTTACCTCAAGCTTTTTGGCAAACGTTGGCGCCACACATGCATACAAGGGGATCCACGTTTGGCTTAAAGTTTGACCTCAAACTTTAGCTCAAACGTGGATAGCAGCAAAAGGGGGTGGTTGGTATAAAAAGCTTGAGCCAAAGTTTACCTCAAACTTTGACTCAAGCTTTTGTGCTTTATGTCCCGATTCACAATGGGTTTCTCTCCAACTCCAAGTGCAATCAACAGAGGCTTTTATCAACCCAATTCCATCAAGAGCAAAGGCCCAATTCAAGGCTTGAAGACTATTTGAAGAAAGTGTATAAATAGCTTAGGATTTAAGTTTTCCGGGAGCTTTTCTTTGAGAATTCTTAGAACACTTAGAGAGACTCACCTTTACATTTTAGTTGTTATTTTTAGAATTTAAGAGAATTAGGAAGGAGAATTGATCTCTCTTCTTCCTTGTTCTTGCTCAGCACTCTTTACTTTTCTTACTTTGGATCTTGGGTTGGAGAATTGAAGAACTTCTGTTTCAATCTCACCTTGAGATCTTGTTTAATTTTCTGCATAATTGAATTTCCATTTTTGTTAATTGCTTCCTCTTCTACTATTCCTGCAATTTACTTTTCTTCATTTCCTTTGCAATTGTTCTTGCTGGATCTAGGAAGGCAGTGAGATCTAGACTTGGCTATCTAGTCTCTTGAGTCCTGAGATCTACAGCTTTCAATTTCAATTTCCTTGTTTCGTTGCTACACCAAGCTTATTCTCATTTTTATTCAAGATCCGGTTTAATTGAATCCATCTGTTACATTTCTGTTTGTTAAATTTTACTTTCTCTTGTTTAATTCATGCAAATCCAAATCCCAATTCCCTTTACGATTTAAGTTATTTAAATTTCTTGCATCTTAAGATTCTGCAATTTACATTTCTTGCGTTCTAAGTTTCTACCATTTAATTTCTTGTTCTTTAAGATTCAGCATATTTACTTTCCTGCTCTTTTCTTTACTGTAATTTCCCCTCTTCCCTTTTACTTTTCATGCAATTTAGTTTCTGCAAATTACAAATCACTCAAATCAACTCTTGATTTGCTAGACTAAGTCATCCACTAAACTAAAATTGCTCAATCCTTCAATCCCTGTGGGATCGACCTCACTCACGTGAGTTTTATTACTTGATGCGACCCGGTACACTTGCCGGTTAGTTTCGTGTTGGATCGTTTTCCACACATCACTCACTCACCTGAGGTATTACTTAGATGACCCGGTGCACTTGTCGGTAAAGTTGTGCGAGTTCTAATTTCACGCACTAGGTGCCGGCTGTCCGAGTTCCTCGTGAGGAGGTAAAGGGTGGTAACTGTAAGTGACTCCGATGCTAAAGTTAGCAAGGACTTTAGACAGGTTTTTAGTAGAGTAGAACGCGAATTGTACCTGGGGATTCTAGTGTATTTATGGTAGAGTAGATAACCACCTTCATTGGAGTAGATCTATCTTTTCTAATAGATAAGCATTTCCTTTATCTTGAGAGTTTGTTGGGATCTACCTTCTAGATGAAGTAGAGATAGTAGGAGAGATAAAAGGAGGCAGTTACTTGTTATGTCAAGTAGAGCTGGACCTCTTGGTTGTTGTCCGACCTCTTTAAAGAGGTTGGGCTTGTCACGAAATTCGCCTATATTGGTGGGCCTTTTTGCGTTGTTGGGCCTGGCTTCTATTTATTGGGCCAGGACATGAACAATGCCCCTACTTGAGTCTGCTCCTTTTATAGGTCGGGCTCAAGCATTCATAATTGGCGCCGTTGCTGTAGACGTCAGCCCTTTGAGCACGTTGGTCCACCCAAGGTGTTTGAAATTTCAAACGTTGGTGGTACTTTAATGATGCGTGACAGTTGTTCCTTGAGATCCGCGCCTACTTAAATGGGTGCAAAGGAGCTGTTTTGACTCATTTGTCTCTTATAAAGGGGATTTTCCAACTCTTCTTCTCTTTTCTGTTGTTTCTTAAGACGCTGTTTTATTTTCTCTTTCTCCAAAGTGCTCCTCTGTGCCATTTCGTCTTTTTCTGTTTCCTCAAGATTTTTCAATCTTGGCATTTGAAGCGTTGCTTGTTTTCACTGTCATGAAGAGGATCGTTCGTATTTTGCTATTTTAAAGGTGCTCTCTATCTCGTTCAAGGTTAGTTCTCATTTTTTCTTTCCCTTAAGTTTTCCTTTCTAATCGTATGGGGCTTGCTTTTGCTATCTTTGCACTTTCTTTTTGTTGTTTTAGAGAATATTTGCTTTGTTGCTTCGATATGGAGTGTTTAGGGAGAGGAAACATTTATTGCCAAAAAAGATTTACAAAGACTATCTCTTTTTCTTGAACGAATCCTTGTTGGCATAACTGTTGTCTGTTATGCAGTGTACTGCATGTAATGGTGCCGTCTTTAGCATAGTCTTGTGTCGAAGAGGCGCCATTTATTTGTTGTGTAGAAAGATTTTGAAAATAATGGCTTACCCTTGATTTAATTGTTTTACCTGACTTGTATTGAACGAGTTCCAACTTCTGTCAGTGACTGTCTGCTTTATTTTGCGCTTGTAGGTGTAGCGTATGTCTCACAAGGTTATTTTGAATATGCCGACTAAGGTTCCTCCTGCTCCTCGGGTTTGGGTAGATAGTATTGTTTTCAGTTGTGTCGCTGTAACTGATAAGGAGTTTTGCAATGAGTTCCGTAGACATCACAGTATTTGTGAGAATAGGGAGGATGAGAGGAGCTATGTTTTAGAACCGTGATAGAAACAATGAAATAGTGGTTGCTCATCCCGAGAAGAGGGTGCATTTTCCCCCACTTGATAGGTCAAAACGTCCTTTCTTTTATGCCTATGATTACTTTTTCACTAGGCTAGGTGTCTGACTTCCTTTCACAGACTTTGAGGTAGAGGTGTTGCGATCTTCCAACCTTGCCCCTACTCAACTTCACCCGAACTCTTGGGCTTTTATGAAAATGTTCCAACTCTTATGTCAGGAGTTGGATGTCCTACTTACTTTGAATGTCTTCTTTTACATGTTTGTTGCGACCAAGCCGTACAGCTCTACTAAGAAGTTGGGATGGATCTTCTTCCGGGCTGTTCAGGGCCGGAAGGCTTTTTCCATTTTTGATGACTCCTTTCACGAAGCAGCTACTACAGAGACTTCTTCGTCGGCCCCTGAGATCGTTTTGGCCATGCCAGTTTCCATGCTTCCTCCTTCTCCTTCGGTTGAGGGTAAATACGCTACCACTGGTGAGGCTCTCAATCCCCTTACAAGCAAGAAGTCTTGAATTTTATTACTTTCGGTGTTTATTTTGGTAGCCCGACATGTGGGCTTTAACACTTTCTTTTATGTAATAGTTGGTAGTTTTTGGGAATACTAATAAACCTTAATTTTGTGGTTTATCTTGTGTTGAATTTAGGGGATTTTATCAACTTTTCTCACATTTATTCAATGAAACAGCATGGTTTTGTGAATTTATCCTAATTTGTGCCGAAGAGTAAAAACATGATTTTTAGGCCTTTAAATTGCTAATTTTAATTCACTTTAATTCCATTCGATGCCTTGATATGTTTGTTAAGTGATTTCAGGATTAGAAGGCAAAGATTGGGTTGAAGGAATAAAGAAAAAGCATGCAAAAATAGAGAATTCATGTCGAAACGAGATTTGCTAAACTCAAGGCCACGCGCACGCGTCACCCATGCGTATGCGTGAGAAGGAGATCTACCAGCGACGCGCACGCGTCACCCACGCGCACACGTGAGTAATTTTGCAATGCGACGCGTACGCGTGACCCATGCGTACGTGTGACAAGCTGCACGTGACTTCACTAAAGACAAAATGCTGAGGGCGATTTTGAGTTTAAGGAGGCCCAAATCCAACTCATTTCTGATGCTTTTGCACCCAAGGATTGCAAGGGAATGGGGGAAGGGGTCATAGTTTAGTTTTCATCATGTTTTCGGGTAGAAGTCTAGAGAGAGAGGCTCTCTCCTCTCTCTAGATTTTAGGGTTCTTATTTCAATTCCTTTTATATCTATATTTTAATCTTTTTTCATTAGTTTTCCTTTACTTTTATTTGTTCTAGCACTTTAGTTTATCTACTTCTCTTGTTAATTTCTTATTTTGCTCTCTTTTATGTTCATGCACTCTTGTTGATTTCAATTTCTTTTTGATGCAATTTTATATTTCTATGTCTCTTGATGTTTACCTCACTTGCTATTGTTGATTTCTTGCCTTTGTTAGTTATAGCTTTCATTAATTCTTGCATTTTATGATATTTACTTTTATTGCACTCTAGGTGTTTGATAAAATATGTTCACTAGTTTTAGAGTAGTTTTCTTTACTCTTGGCCTAGGCTAAGGGAATTGACTGACCTTGAGTCATTGGGTCTCATTGAATTGGTGATTTGAGAACCTTATGTGGTCAATTTGACTATTGACGCTAGCCTACTTCTAAGTTAATTAGTAGCTAGGTTAGGACTTATGGATTGATGTCGATCCAGCCTATTTGACGTACTTTAAGCGTTGAAGTAAACATTGTACGCACTTCAAGCATAGAAGTAGACTAAATGGATTGGTCCCTCATAATTGTCAATATATGGTTTGTAGACAAGGATGGGTGATCTCAATTCCTATGTCTAATAAAGAGTTCTTTCCCTTTCTTTATTAGTTAATTGTTACTTACTTTCTTGCTTTTTCTTGTTAATTACCAAATTAAACCCTCCTTGTTCCTTCTAGCCAATAATTGATCACTTTATTGCAATTCCTTGTGAGACAACCCGAGGTTTGAATATTTCGATTTATTTTCATTGGGGTTTGTACTTGTGATAACCAATGTTAAAATTTGATTGAGAGTTATTAGTTGGTTTGGAACTATGCTTACAACGAGGTTCTTTTTCTATTGAGAAATTCTAGACTAACGATAATTCTCACTATCAATTTTTTGGTGCCGTTGCCGGGGAATTGCAATGGTGTTATATTATTGGCTATTGTGAATATATCCATATTGTGAATATTCCCCCTTTGGTTATTTCTTGGTTTTGCTAGTAGTTAGGAGTTTGTTTTCTTTATTTCTTATTAGTTTTTATCTTTATTTCCTCTTTTCACTATGAATTCTCACCCATTTGGCTATGAGTTTAGTTCCAACTATGTTGTAGGAGATGGAAATTACAATGACAACATGTATCAAGGATGGAACAATCAAAGATGGGAGGAGCCTCAAGGATTTGATCACTCTTTTTGGCAACAACCTTCCCAATTGTGCTATAAGCAAGAGCCATTCCAAGATGCATACCAATCAAATGGCTATGGTGGACCCCCTTGTGATTATCAACATCCACCACCCTATGCCTATGAACCCCCTTCACAATATAGCCCTCAACCATCATACTCACAAGTCTC
The DNA here is from genome assembly GCF_000816755.2 of Arachis ipaensis. Lineage (NCBI taxonomy): Eukaryota > Viridiplantae > Streptophyta > Magnoliopsida > Fabales > Fabaceae > Arachis > Arachis ipaensis. Next base: position 90,845,540 of record NC_029792.2, on the reverse strand, counting down.
ATACTACCAAACACCTCCATATGACCCCAATCCATATCCACCATACCAACCACCTTGTGGACCATATGAACCATATGTAGAACCACCACAATTCCAACCCCAATACCCTCAAGAACCACCACCTCTATACTATTACCAAGGTGAACCACCTCCCATCTATGAGAAATTTCAACCACAAGATGAATTTCCCTTTCCACCACAACCCTCTATGGAAGAACACCGATATCCATCCATCCAATAGCAATATGATCCTACTTATGTTAGTCAAGTGGAACAAGAGCCAATGGATCGTCTCAAGGAAGTAATGGATCAGTTTCAAGCAATCATCCGTCAAAAGGAGCAAGAGGAAGCCCAAAGGATGAATGAAGCTATTGAGGCTAACTTTTCCAAAATTAAAGCCAACTTGGACTCATGGGATTTATACCGTAGACAAAGCATCTCCACAGATGAAGGTGAGAAATCAACTGAAGAGTGGAGCATAAAGGAGACTTTAGAATCCCAACTTGAGGACAAGGAGATGGGATATATCTTGCAACAAGTGGAGGAGGAAGAGATTATTGAAGAGAAAAAAGTGGTTGAAGACCTAGGAGAAGTTGAACAAGAGGTGGAAGAAGTTGAGCAAGCAAACTCCACCATTGAAGATGATTCCACACCAACCAATGTGTCTTTTGGAATTGATGAACCTACCTCATTGTGTTATGGAATTGATGACAAGGAGGATCATGCACAACCTCCAACACATGGCTTGAGGAATGAGGGATGTATAGAAGGAGTTGGTGAACAAGGAATTGAAATTGAAGAAGCTTGCCAAGAGGTGAAGATAGTCAACAAAGAGCATAAGGGAATGACACTTGCAAAACCATTGGAGATATCCCTTCCTAAGTCACCATCCAACACAACATTCAAGAGGGTAAAATTCTTATCTCTAATATTTACTTTCCCACTTGAATATGGTTTGATTAAAACGGATGGTCAACTTAGAGCTCTTTGTGGAGTCAAGAGCAAGAGAGAATTGATTGGTGGGTGGAAATGCCAATCAAGTTTCCTTATGGTTGGAAACTTAAAGTCTAAGTGCAATGGTTGGTATAGTTCTCAATTAAAAGGCTCTAGGAAGATGCTTTGGTGTTTACTTGAGAATTTGGATCACTTACCACCCAAATAGAATTGTCTTGATCAACTTGAAGATGGTGTAGAAATAAGATTTGGGATCCGGGTATATATGAGGATCAATTTTGGGAGCCCTTAGCTTGTGTGGAACTTCATCAAAGCTTGGTGCCATTGATTTTGAAATTAGGAGCTTACTCGAAATCCAAGCATTGGTGGAAGTTCAAGGAAGGGTACCAGCACAAGCCACCATAACAAGGAGCTTCCCAATTGTCCAACTTAGGGACAATAAATAAAAGTGCTAGGTGGGAGACACCCCACCATGGTAAACTCTTTCCATTCTCTTGTAGATATAATCAATGGATGAATTGAGTTTCTATTGTAGGTAGTTTTTCTTATTTTCTATACCCTTGTACATATTGCTTTGATTGATAGGTTTCTTGTTAGATTCATGTTTTGATTAGAATAGTTGTTTTGGATTGAATTTTGCTTGAAGTGCAAGTTTTGTTTGTTTTGTCTTTGAGAATTTTTCAAAAACTAAAAAGATTTTTGTTAGATTTGAATTTGGTTGCTTTAGAATGTTTATAGGTTAGGAGAGTGCCCTGTTTCTATTTTATGCTCTTAAAAATAAAAGGGGCGAGCCACGCGTAACCGTGGCCGACGCGCACGAGTCGTATGTGATGATGAGACTCTTGGTACAAAAATCAGAGAGTTGTGCTGGAGTGGTGTTGTGTTTGTGCTGAGAGCACGATTGATGCCCACGTGTACGCATGACTAACGCGTACGCGTCACCCTTTCTTTTCTGCATCTCACGCGTATGCGTAGTTGATGTTTACGCGTCACTCGCCATTTTTCTTTTCTTCCCTTTCTTCTGTTCTCACCTTTCTCATCTTTTCTTTCTTACTTCTTTTTATTTCTTCTTCTCCCTCTTTTTAAGTTTTCTCTTCTTATTTTTCTCGTCTTTCATTTTCTTTTATTTATTGCTTTTATATACTTTCATTCACTGCATTTTAATTTTGTTTGTATAGCTTGTTCTTATTTTCTTTTCTAATTTTCTTATTTTAATATGGGTGTTGAATTATTCTACTCAATTGTTGAGAATTTCTTGGTTAATTTTGGTACTTCTTGACTTGTTTGATATTGATGAGTGATGAAATTTCTAAGTCAATGCTTAACCTTTGATGATTCTTGCATCCTTTGTGCATTGATATGAACTTGCATGTCTTTCATGACCCACTCTTTCTTGTTTGAACTTGATGCTCAACATGCTCTTCATGTCATTTACTTATGCTTTGACTCTATTCTTGCATCAAGTGTTAGTTGATATGCCTTAGCTCATATTGTTCTCTCACTTACATGTTGTAGCTACCACGTAGTTGAGAACCCTACTTGATGCCAGGGCATCTTGGCCAGTTTCACTGACCTTTTCTTTACTGTTTTTAGGTTAGTTTCATGCATTTTCTTAGGAAATAAGCTAGTTTTGGATAGATATTCACTTACACCTTGATTCAAGCATACATTGTGCATTTTATATTATTTCATGAGGATTTTGCATGAGTTTAGTGACAAATTGTATGCTGCATTGCCCATGACTTGTACTAGAACTTTGTTGCACTCTATTGCTTGATTTCAGGACCAAAGGAAGCAAGGAATGGGAGGTAACTTGCAAAGTTAATGAGAAAAGTGATTGCCAATAATGCTCTCGAAGCCATCATTGACCACGTTAAGAGTTACGTTAACTAAGTTAACGTGAGCTCTAACGTGGAGAGGGGAAGTTGAGCCAACGTTAGTGACATTTAACATTGTCACTAACATTGGCAAATGCTCATAAGTGGCCACGTTAGAGTCCACGTTAACTTAGTTAACGTGGCCTCTAACGTTAGAAAGGGGGAGAAACGCCAACGTTAGTGACATTCAACATTGTCACTAACGTTGGCCTAAGGAGAAACACACCACGTTAACTCCCACGTTAGCTTGGTTAACGTGGGAGCTAACGTAAGAAGCAAGAATGGTCGACAACGTTAGTGACACCCAACATTGTCACTAACATTGGAAGCAACCACACAACCCCCCAAGGAGCCACGTTAACTTCCACGTTAACTTAGTTAACGTGGAAGCTAACGTTGATGAGTGAAAGAATGGCCAACGTTAGTGACACTCAACATTGTCACTAACGTTAGGGATGGCTAAGCATGGCCACGTTAGAAGCCACGTTAACCTAGTTAACGTGGACTCTAACGTGAGGCATAGGGGCACCTTAGAACATTAGTGACAATGTTGAGTGTCACTAACGTTCTCGAAGGATGGCAAGCCCACGTTAAGGAGCCATGTTAACTAAGTTAACGTGGGCTTTAACGTGGGAACAAAGGGGGCTTTTCAAAGTTATTGGGAATGTTAAGTCTCAATAACGTGTGCGAAGGACTTAGAGGCAACGTTAGTGGCAATGTTTGTGCCACTAACGTTGAAGTTAACGTAGCTTTTACTTCGGAACGTTAGTAAGAAAGTTGATTGTCACTAACGTTCTCGAGCTCATATTTTCACTAAACGTTAACACCCCTAACGTCCTGAGCTAAAGTCTCTTCCCACTTCACACTTTCTCTCTGCAAGTAAAGCCAAGCCCAAATGAAGAAGAGAACTGCTTCAAACTCAAGATCCAAAGGCCCAAGACTTGAAGAGCCAACTAGAAGCTGAGAGAAGTAGTATATATAGGAGTAGCTTTGAATTGTTGAAGAAGTTCTGGAAGAAGGGAAAAAGAGAACTACTCTCTGTATTTTACCTTCTCTGCAATTTCTAGTTTTATGATGTATTCTCCATCTTTGTTTTCATTTTCTAGAGCTATGAACAACTAAACCCCTTTCATTGGGTTAGGGAGCTCTGTTGTAATTTGATGGATCAATACTAATTTTCATTATTCTTCTTCTATCTTTTCTCTTGATTTTACTTGAAAGCTTTCGATCTTCATCCAATTGAGTAGTTATCTTGGAAAAGAAGCTATTCAAACTTTGTTATTTACATTCCCGCCATTTTATTTTCTGCAACTCTCAACCCAAATTCTGGATTCGCTCAACTAGAACATTCTTCTAATTAAAGTTGCGTGATCAATCAATCCCTGTGGGATTCGACCTCACTCTATTGTGAGTTTTTACTTGACGACAAATTCGGTACACTTGCCGAAGAAAATTTGTTGAGAGATAGTTTCCACCCGCATCACTACTCTTACTTACATGTTGTAGCTACGATGTAGTTGAGAACCCTACTCTTATTTGGCATTAACCCCCGCCTATGTTCTATTTGCTTTAATATCTTCGTTGTGGGCTTAATTTTCTTTCTTTTACTCTTTTTAGGCTGGCCACCATAAAGGGAAAGGAAAAGCTTCTAAATGGGACAACAAGCAAGTCCCTTCGCACAACCTTTTGAAGGAGCTCATCAGTTGTAGCAATCCGTCCACCTTGCTCTTCTTTGCATGCACCGAGGACAGTGCAAATTTTAAGTGTGGGGAGGTCGAGGACCGACCTCCATGGGTAACCACTCCCTTTTTCAACACCAATTCTTAATCTTCTTTGTTAGTTAGTGTTGCATTGCATGATAGGTTGCATGATAGTTAGAGTTTGTACATATTCTACCCATTTTTATGTTAGGACTACTTGGTTAGGGTGATGATTTCTCTTCCAAGAAAACTATTTTAGGGCACCCTACCAATTTGAAAAAAAAATGTGTTGAACTTGCTTGAAGGAATTAATTTTGGAAAAGGTTTTTGAGCTAAGAACACATAAGCATGTGAGTTTTGAGCCTTATTGTGTGGTTACATCATATAACCACTATTTTCATTCTTGTGTGTATTATTCTCTTTATATGATTGTAATCTTTGATTTGTTTGGTTCTTTATGTCCATTATTTCATGTATGAATGCATTTATATGATTGAGACCATCATTTCATTTAGCTCACTTACCCAAATAGCCTACCTTTCATCAACCATTGTTAGCCAATTTTGAGCCTATTTAATCCCTTTTGTTCTTAATTTTAGCACATCACTATCCCTAAGTGAAAAATAATAAATGTCCCTTAATTTGGATCTTTGATTAGCTTAGGCTAGTGAGGGTGTGTATCATTTGGGTATGGGAAACTTGGGAACATTGGTTGAGATAAAAGTGTATTTTGTATTTTTGTTGAAAATCATGGGATTGGGTACATACTCAAGCATTAAATATGTAAAACCATATGCATTGATATGTTCGTATATACTTTAAAGAAAAAAATGAGAAAGACAAATAAGAAGAATATATATATATATAAAGAAAAAGAAAAAGAGAAAAATAAAAGCAATAAAAAAGGGACAAAAATGCCTCAAAGCAAAGTAATAATAACAATGCATATGGAATGTGAATTAAAGAGAATGCATGAGTATGTGAAAAAGTGGGAACCATGGGTAGTTAGGTTGTTCATTAGAATTGTATAGGTTGTTATATGTGTTTGGTGAGAGCTTAGGCTAATCAAATATGCAAATTTCAAGCTCACTTAACAATATGCATCCCTACCTTTACCCTAGCCCCATTACAACCTATGAATAAGTCCTCATGATAAATGTATGCATGTATTGAATAATTGTTGATTGTTAGATGAAAAAAAAATCTTGGAAAGAATGATTAGAAGAGAATTGAGTGAATCAACCCTATACACTTGAGCGACTAGAGCGGATACACTTCCGGTGAGGGTTCGATGCTCAATTTCTTGTTCCCTGCTTTCATGAGCTTTCTTCTTGCAAGTCTATTTGAACTTCATTTTTATATTTGAAATGGTGGGATTCATGAATCATCATACTACTTAGCCCTACATGTTCATATACGTTCTTGGAGAATTGATTTACTTTTAACCAAGTAGGTAGAATCATTTTGCATTTAGTTGCATGCAAGTAGATAGGTGTGATAAACCCCATTTTAGGGTTTATCTTGTGCTTAATTCAATGGATTTTATCCATTAAATTCACACTTATTCATAGAATTCGCATGTTTTACATTTTCCTTCCCAAATTGATGCTCTGATTGAAAACAAGCTTCTTTGGCCTCAATTTCACTATTTTTAATCCTCTCTTATTATTATTCGATGCCGTGATATGTTTGCTAAGTGTCAGGTTTTATAGGGCAGGAATGACTTAGAGAATGGAAATGAAGCATGCAAAAGTGGAAGGAATACAAGAAATTGAATGAATTGCTGAGCTGTTAAGCCTGACCTCTTCGTATTTAATTGACCATAACTTGAGCTATAGAGGTCCAAATGAGGCGGTTTCAGTTGTGTTGGAAAGCTAACATCCAGGGCTTCAAAATGATATAATTTTGCCATAGTTGCCTTGCTGTTAGGCGATGTGTATGCGTGGATGACGCATACGCATGGATAGTGCGGCAGACAAGCGACGCGTACGCGTGACCGAATCACGTGCTGTACGTATCAGAAATTGCTGGGGGCAATTTCTAGGCTGTTTTTGGCCCAGTTTCAAGTCCAAAAAATACAGATTAGAGGCTGCAGAGTGGGGGAATCATAGTAATTCATGGGACAACTTTCATTCACATAATTTTAGGTTTTAGATGTAGTTTCTAGAGAGAGAGGCTCTCTCCTCTTTCTAGGTTTTAGGATTCTTAGGTTTAGCTATTTTCAATTTTATATTTATACTCTATTTCAATTTAGTTTCTCTTCTACTTTTATTTGTTCTAGCATTCTAGTTTATTTATTTCCCTTGTTAATTACTTTATGTTGCCATTTGGTTTATGAATTCTCTTGTTAGATTTGATTTTCCTTTTTATGCAATTTGAGGTATTTCATTTTTATGATTGCTTTCTTCTATTTGTTATCATTGATGTTTGCAATTGGTTGTTTGGATTTTATTATCTCTTATTGCTTTTCTATGCTTTTATGTTGTGCCTTCCAAGTGTTTGAGAAAATGCTTGGTTGGATTTTAGTGTAGATTTCTCTCCTTTTGGCTTTGGTTGAGTAATTGGAGACTCTTGAGCTTAATTATATGGTTACATTATTTAACTATAATTTTTATTCTTGTGTGTTCTCTTCTCTATAATTGCAATCTTTACTTTGTTCCATTCTATGTGTCCATTATTTAGTATATTCATGCATATATGTGATTGAGGCCATCATTTATTATCAGCTCACTTATCCCAAATAGCCTATCATTCCATTTACTTTTTTTTGACACTTTGAGCCTTTTTAATCCCCATTTATTCTTTATATTACCACATCACTAGCCTTAAGCGAAAAAACAACTAATTACCTTATTTGAATCTTTGGTTAGCTTAAGATAGAGATTGTGTGCCAACTAAGTGTGGGAATATGTGGGAACTTTGGTTAATGAGAATGTGTATTGTTTCTATTGACAAATATTGAGAATTTAGGTGCTATTCATGTGAAATTATAAAAACCAAATGCATTGATTTACTAAGCCTTCATTTAAAAAAAAAAAGAGAGAGAGAGAAATAAATGAATAGGGGACAAAAATCACCCTAATGTTAAGTTTAATAAAAAGATCAATGCATATGTGATGAAATGAAAATTGAGACATGAGTATGTGAAATATACAAAAGTGAGAATTTGGGTCGTTAAGCTTGACTTTAGAATTGTATAGAGTGTGTATATGTGTTAGGTGAGAACTTAGGTTAGTCAAAGATTCATATGACAGCTCACTTGGCCATACATATATCCTCACCCTTACCTTAGCCCCATTACAACCTTGAAAAGACCTCATGATGTTTGTATTTGTACACTAGATATTTGTTGATTGGTTAGATGAAGAACAAAGTTTTAGAAAGCATGATTAGATGAGATTTGAGAGGTTCAACCCTAAACACTTGAGTGATTAGAGTGCATATACAAATCCAGTGAGGGTTCAATTGCTCATTTCCATATGTCTATATTTGATCATTGCTTGTCTTGCAAGTTTGTGAACACTTTTGATTAACTCAACTCAATTATGAATATGCTTTGATATGATTGATTTAGTCCTTGATTGTGCATATATGATTTCTTGGAAATTTGACTCAATTTGACCACATGTATGCTTATATATATAGATAGATAGTAATTAGAATAGCATGATGCATGTAAGTAGCTCGCATCTAAATAGGTTGCATTGCATAAGTTCCACCATTCTGCTTTCACTCTTTTGGTTCTCTTGAGCTTAGCATGAGGACATGCTAATGTTTAAGTGTGGGGAGATTGATAAACCACTATTTTACGGTTTATTTTGTATTGAATTGAGTGGATTTTTATCCATTATTCTCACACTTATGCATATAAATTGCGTGTTTTACATTTTCCTTCCTAATTCTGGATATAGTTGAAAACATGTTTCCTAGGCTCTTAAATTGTTAATTTTAATTACCCTTTATTATCATTCGATGCCATGATCTGTGTGTTAAGTGTTTTCAGGCTTTATAGGGTAGGAATGACTTAGAGGATGGAAAAGAAGCATGCAAAAGTGGAAGGAACACAAGAAAATGAAGTTTTGAGAAGCTGGCAGCGACGCGTACGCGTGACATGCGCCACGTGCAGAAATTACAGAAGACGCTGGGAGCGATTTCCGGGCTCCTTTTGGCCCAGTTTCAAGCCCAAAAAACACAGATTAGAGGCTGCAGAGTGAGGGAATCAAACAATTCATTGACGATACAATATTCATTCATATAATTTTAGGTTTAGATGTAGTTTCTAGAGAGAGAGGCTCTCTCCTCTCTCTAGGTTTTAGGATTCTTAAGTTTAGCTATTCTCAATTTCAGATTTCTATTTTAGTTTAATTAGTTTCTCTTCTACTCTTATTTATTTTAGCACTTTAGTTTTTTTATTTCCCTTGTTGATTACTCTATGTTGTCAATTTAGTTTATGAATTCTCATGTTAGATTTGATTTTCTATTTAATGCAATTTGAGGTATTTCATATTTATTGCTTCTTCTATTATTTGTTAGTCATTGATGTTTGCAATTGGTTGTTTGGATTTAATATTCCTTGCTAGTTTTCTATGTTTTTATGTTGTGCCTTCCAAGTATTTGATAAAATGCTTGGGAGGGTTTTAAGTTAGATTTTCCTATTCTTAACTTGGATTGATTAATTGGAGACTTTTGAATTATCAAAGGTATTTTATTGATTGGTATTTGAGACTTGCTAGTTGGTTTAAGCTTCACTAAATCTAGTCTTTGATTAGGACTTGTGAACTTAAGTTCACTTTTCTCACTTGACTATTCTTCATTGTTAGAGGTTAACTAAGTGAAAGCAAAAGACAATTACTATCATAATTGATTATGATAATGAGGATAGGAGTTCCAATTCTCAATACTTGTTAAGACTTTTCTTAGTTATTAGTTTATTTTCTTGTCATTTACATTCCTTGTTCAACCTTTCAAAAAACCCAAAAAGATACTTTTCCATAACCAATAATAAACTACACTTCCCTGTAATTCCTTGAGAGACGACCCGAGGTTTAAATACTTCGGTTTAATTGTATTGGGTTTGTTTAAGTGACAACCAAATTTTTGTATGAAAGGATTATTGTTGGTTTAGAAACTCTACTAGCAACGAGAATTTATTGTGAATTCTTTACCATCAAAAATCCGTTCGTCAATGACTCGTACAAAACGACCTCAAAGAAGTCAGATAAAAAACAGAGTTGTAAAAATAACTTAGGCTGAGACCGATTATACAAAGTCAGGCGCAAGGAAGGAAATTAATAAAAGTCATAAAAGGGCCAACCACATCGTGCCTTACCACAAGTATTGGACAAAAGGATACTCTCATAATGTTTTGAGCACTATCTAACGGAAGTTGCAAACAACAACTAAACAATACACAATAAGGTGTTTGATAGTGAGAATTATCGCTGGTCTAGAATTTCTCAATAGAATAAATGGGACCAACCTATTTATTCTACTTCTATGCTTGAAATACATACAATGTCTACTTCAACGCTTAAAGTACATCAAATAGGCATGATCAACATCAATCCATAAGTCCTAACCTAGCTACTAATTGACTTAGTAGTAGGCTAGCGTCAATGGTTATAAAATTGACCACATAGAGTTCTGGTGCACGAAATTGCAATTACACCTTTGCAACTCCGCACAACTAACCAGCAAGTGCACTAGGTCGTCCAAGTAATACCTTACGTGAGTAAGGGTCGATCCCACGGAGATTGTCGGCTTGAAGCAAACTATGGTTATCTTGAAAATCTTAGTCAGGAGATTAGTGATCAAAATGATTTTTGTTTATGAAAAGTAAATAACATGAATTAAGTGTTACTTGTTATTCAGTAATGAGGAACATGTTGAAGTTCTGGAGAGGCTCTGTCGTCTGAATCTCTGCTTTCCTACTGTCTTCTTTTCTAAACACGCATGGCTTCATTCAATGGCAAGCTGTATGATAAACCATTATTTTATGATTTATATTGTGTTTAATTGAATGGTTTTATCAAGTCTTTACCCACTTATTCATATGATTAGCATGATATTACAATTCCTTCCCAAAATTGTTCCATGATTGAAAATTTGCTTTCTAGAGATCTTTTAATTATACATTTTAACTCTCCTTTATCCCATTCGATGCTGTGATCCGTGTGTTAAGTGTTTCAGGCTTCATAGGGCAGGAATGGCTTAGAGAATGGAGGGGAAGCTTGCAAAAATGGAAAGAACACAAGAAACTAAGGAGATGACCAGCGAACACTGACGCAAGCGCATTGCTCACACGAACGCGAGAAATAGAGAAATCGCAGCGACGCGAACGCGTGCCTGACGCAAACGCGTGGATTGGAATCTGCACGAATGACGCGAACGTGTGGACGACGCGAACGCGTGACAAGGAAAATCGTTGAACAACACGAACGCATGGACGACGCGTACGCGTGACCTGTGCGATCTGCAGAAATTACAGAATACGCTGGGGGCAATTTTGGGCCGTGTTTTGACCCAGTTTTTGGCCCAAAAACACAGATTAAATCTAGGGAACATGCAGAAACTCAACACGCATCCACACACATTCAGATTCATCACATTAGGATTACTTTAGTTTTAGATCTGAATCTAGATTAGTGTTACATTAATAGTTTATGCTTTTGCTTTGGATTGTGGATGTTGAAGAGCCATTACCTCCGTGAAGACACTACTTTAGCTTGTTTCCTTATTCTCTACTCTTTTCAGTTGATTATTGACTCTATTCAAATAAGTATGTTACATTTTGAGTTTATTAATATATAGAGTTATTTTTATTTTTAATTAATTTTAATTCTCTATTTAATTTTATTTAATTATGTCTTCTTATATTTTTATGATTATTAATTTCATGTCAATGGAGTAGATCCTCTACTTGACATGGGGGTTGATTAAGAGCAGACACTTAAGTTGGAATGCTCAAGTGCCTAGTTAAATTGGACGTTGTTGGCTAATTCTGTATCTGCTTACGCTGGACCTTCCCAAGGGAGAGGACTAGGATTTGCGGGTAAGAGTTAGTTCAATCACTATACTTTCCTTTATTCAGTAAGGGTTAATCAAGTGAGAACAACAACCTCTTTACACTACACTTGAGAAGATTCCAACAAGGATGGGACTTCCACTTAATTATTCCCCCAATCAAGGCCTTTTATTTGGAATATCAATAATTATTCTTAGTTTATTTTTATTGCTTTAATTCACAATTATTTTAATTATTCATTATCAAAACTCAAACTTTCTGAGAATTTTCTGATTAATAAATTAGCACTCTTTGTTGCAACTTGTTGGGAGACGACCTGGGACTCATACTCCAGTATTTTTATTTCTAAAATTTGTGACAGCCCTTTTTAAATTGGTGAGGCGGATCTTAGTTGGTTAAGAGCTATACGTGCAATGCTATTCTCTTATTTGAAATCTCTTAATTGGTTAACTTCTGTCAGTCCATCAATTTTTGGCGCCGTTGCCGGGGAGTTACAATAGTGTGCTAGATTATTAATTAGTGTACATATTTTTATTTTTATTTGCATATTTTATTTTTATTTCTGTTGCCATGAGCTTCATGTCTTTCTCATTGAATGACGCGTTCATTTCCTGATCCGAGTTTAGTCCCATTTGACCCTGAAATTGAAAGAACTCTTTCACATATTAGACGAACTCGACGTCGGTTAGCCTCTGAGGGTGGTGAAGTGATTGTTATCGATTTACCAATCTCATCTGAGGGTGAATCTGAGCCGCTATCTGAGAGCGAGACAAGCTCATTTACTACAGATTCAGTTGATTCACGTGCAGGTGACATGGCAGAACCTAGGAGAATTACTCTCCAGGAGGCAGGAGCCCCAAACTTCACACTGCAACTGTATCAAGTGCGTCATCCAAATCTGGCTGCATATTTTGAACTAAAGACTGCACTAATTAACTTGATGCCCAAGTTTCATGGCTTACCTGCTCAAGAGCCTATCAAGCACCTTCGGGATTTCCAGACAGCCTGTTCTACTGTTAGACGTCATGGTGCAGATAAAACTTCTATTCTGTTAACCGCCTTCCCATTTTCTCTTGAGGGAAAAGCGAGGGAATGGTACTACACCCAACCTGAAGCAACTGTTACTAACTGGGATACGCTTAGAAGAGAATTTTTGGAAAAATACTTTCCAGCTGAAGTTACTGATAGATTGAAGAAAGAGATTTCAATGATTATTCAAGGTGAATCCAAGACTCTCTACGAATATTGGGAGTGCTTCAACAATCTCCTGGACGCATGTTCCCATCACATGATTGATAGACTAGTATTGATCAGCTACTTCACTCAAGGCATGAACCCCCAGGATAAGACTACACTGGAAAGTGCTAGTAAAGGTTCTTTGAAAAAGTACAAAATCGCAGATGAAGCATGGCAGCTGATTAGCGACTTAGCTGAGTCCACTAGGAATCACAGACAGAGGCGCAACCATCCCAAAGCTGTCGCCGAAGTTTCTTCTAGCATTGAAACTACTGCTCTCACACAGAGTATATGTGAAATTACCAACCTGCTAAAACAGATACAGTTGAATCAACAACAAGCACAACAAGCTCAGCCTCTCCCACCACAACAAAGCCAACAGTTGGTTCCACAAAGAGTATGCGGGATCGGTGCTGATTATAGTCATTATACTGATGAATATCCGCAACTCCAACAGGAAGACAACACTGTGGTAGCCACTCACAACTTCTATGACCGCCCGAATCAAGGATACAATCAACAAGTTGGCAACTACAACCGAAGTGGCAACTATAACCATGGATGGCAGGACAACTCCAATCAAGGCTAGAAGGATAATTCTAACCATGGCTGGAGGGACAATGATAAACACATATTTTATGATATATATTGTGCTTAATTCAAGAGATTTATTCAATCCTTCACCCACTTATTCATGTAAATTGCATGGTTTTACTTTCCCTTCCTTATTATGTAATATATGTGAAGTACATGTTTCCTATGCTTTAAAATTATTTATTTTAATTACTCTTTATTACCATTCGATGCCGTAATTTGTGTGTTGAGTAGTTTCAGATCTTCTAAGGCAGGAATGACTTAAAGGATGGAAAGAAAACATACAAAAATGGAAGGAAAGCACAAAATGGAGTTTTTGAAGAAGCTGGTAGCGACGCGAACGCATGGATGACGCGACCGCATGCCCAGTACGAAAAGGCAGCGACGCGAACGCGTGACTGACACGGGCGCGCGCCATGAGCAGAACATAGATGACGCGAACGCATGACCGAAGCAAACGCGTGATAAGGAAAACTCCAGATGACGCGACCGCGTGACCCACGCGGACGCGTGACAGACGACACGCACCAGAAATTACAGAAAACGCTTTCAGCGATTTCTGAAGCCCTTTTTGGCCCAGATCCAAGTCCAGAAGGCACATATTAGAGGTTATGAAGTGGGGGAATGCATCCATTCAGAGAGAGATCTCCAATTATTCACTTTTCATAGTTTAGATGTAGTCTTTAGAGAGAGAGGTTCTCTCCTCTCTCTTAGGTTTTATGATTAGGATTTCTTATTATTTCAAGATTAGTATTCAAACTCTTTATCAGGTTCAATATTCCCTTTTTTAATTACTTTGACAATTTAATTTATGAACTCTTCCATGTTACATATGATTCTCTTAATTAATATTATTTGAGGTATTTCAGTTTATGATTGCTTTCTTTTATTTATGTTACTGTTGCTTCCAATCTGAAGACATCTTTATTCGAGTAAGTTTACTTTTCCCCTTTTGGCTTTGGTTAAGTAATTGGTAACTCATGAGTTGTCAAACTCAACGTGATTGATAATTTTTGTTTTTGCTAATTGAATTAAACTCCAATAACTCTAGTTCTTTCTTAGGAATTGACTAGGACCTGAGGATCAAACTAATTGGTCCACTTGACCTTCCTTTGCTTCAGTAAAGGCTAACTAAGTGGGATTAAAACTCAATTCTCATCACCATTGATAAGGATAACTAGGATAGGACTTCCAATTTCTCATACCCTGCCAAGAGTTTATTTTACAGTTATTTATTTATTTCATTTGTCATTTAAATTACTTGTTCCTCACCTTCAAAACCCCAATTTACAAAACTCATAACCAATAATAAGAACATACCTCCCTGCAGTTCCTTGAGAAGACGACCCGAGGTTTAAATACTTCGGTTATCAATTTATTTAGGGGTTTGTTACTTGTGACAACCAAAACGTTTGTAAGAAATGACTTTTGTTGGTTTAGAAGCTATACTTGCAACGGAAATTTATTCTGAATTCTAGACGCCATTTTGAAGAGAGGAACTTTTGCGTGGTCTAGAAGCTATAATTGCAACAGGAATTTATTCTGAATTCTAGACCATGCAAAAGTTCCTCTCTTCAAAATGGCGCCGTTGCCGGAGAACTGCAATCGTGTGCCTTATTATTGATTATTGTAAATATTTTTCTTTTATTTGTTTAATTGTTTTTGTTTTTTCCTTTTTATTTTTTTGCCATTATGAATTCTCACCCCTCTCGATTTGAGTTTGGTTCTAATATTATTGAAAGGAGTGAAAGCTATAACAGGAATATGCATCAAGGTCTAAGCAATCAAAGATGGATGGAGCCGAGAGGATTTGATCAACCCTTTAGGCAACAACACCCTCCAAGATATCATGGACAAAGACCATTATACAATGCAAACCAAGCTAATAGATATGGTGGACAGCCTTGTAACTACCAACAAGCCCCACCCTGTGCCTATAGACCATCCTCTTAACATAACTTTGGACCACCACACTCACAAGCTCCTTTTCACCATTCACCACCATACGATCCTTATCTACCCCAATTCCAATCCAATTACTCCCAAACACCACCACTTCCCTATGTACCATGTCCAAATCCATCACCTCGAGAATCACAGGCTCGCCTCAAGGAAACAGTAGATCAACTTCATACAATCCTTCATCAGCTGGAGCAAGCAATACATCAATTATCTTCCAGACGTTTAAACCCTCAAGGAACTCCAATAGCTTTATGCGGAGAATCTAATGACGAACGTAGTATGAAGGAGACACTAGAAACTCCAGTGGGCAGTAATGAGCATAACTTTGTTCTGGAACAATTGGAGGAAGCTCAAATTACCCAAGAAGAAGAAGTACTGATTGAAGATTTAGGAGATGTTGAACCTCCATGGGAACCCAGAGTTGCGAAGAATTCCGTCAAGGACGTTACAATTGATACTAAGGAGGATAGTGCACAAACCCCAAGGCAGGTATTTTATGAGGAACTAGACGGAATGACCCAAGACACCAGTTTCCTTGATGATGATAATCTCAAGTCAAGTTCTCCTAGTAATGAACTTGCATCCGCAAGTGAATTCTCCGAGATTGAAGAATCTTCCCCGAGTGAATACGAAGATGATGCAGAGGTAGATTTCTCTCAACCTCCAGCTTATGACTTGAGTGATGAGGAAGACATAGAAGACTTTGATCAGGACGATGTTGCATTTGAAGAATTTTGTAAGGAAGTGGAGAAATTCACAGAAGATTACAAGGGAGTAGAACTTACAGAACCACTGGAAACACCTATCCCAAGGCCACTACCACCCAATACAAGCTTCAAGTGGGTACAATCCTTACCCTTTAACTTTATTTTTTCACTTGAATATGGTTTGCTTGAAACAGATGGCCAGCTTAGAGCTCTCTGCGGCTTTAAGAGTAGGAGGGAAATGGCTCGTACTCAGAGTTGGTGCACAAGGTTCAATAAGGTTCCACGCTTCAACTCGAAGTGCACGGATTGGTCTCATGTTCAATCGAATGGATCTCGGAAAACGTTTGGTCATCTTGGTGAGAATCTAATTTCTGAACCGCCCGGATGGAAAAATATAGATCAATACGAAGGCGGATTTAAAAGCAAGGTTTGGGATCCTGGCAAATATTCTAACATTCGTCACCCCGGGAGCCTAAGGACCTGTTTGAAGCTGCTCAAAAGCTTCACATGCCTAGTTTGGGATCTCGGAGGCTGTTGGCATTCCAAAAATTGGTGGAGATTTCTAGATGAATTTAAGCATAAGCCGCCATAACAGGAAGCTCATCCAATTTCCAACTTAAGGACTTTAACTAAAAGTGCTAGGTGGGAGACAACCCACCATGGTATGGTCGTTCCTTTTTCAATTTTTATTTCGTACTGTTTGATTTTATGTTATAGTATTTTTATTGAACCTGGATGCTATTCATAACATTTGCATTTCGCATTGCATACTGCATAATTGCATACATTCATGTTAAAAAAAAAGAGAGAAGAGAGAAGAGAGAAGGCGTGCGATGCGATCGCATCACTAAAGCGTTCGCGTCAGTTGCGAAAAACACCCCCACGCGTCCGCGTCATTCACGCGGCCGCGTGATCTGGAAATCGGCGTAAAAATCCAACGCCCAGAAATCTGGGCTAGAGTCGTGCGGCTGATGTGCGTTTAGCACAAAATGACCCACGCGTTCGCGTCCATCACGCGAACGCATCACTTGCACAAAACCCATCACTTGCACGAATCGCGTGGATTTCACAACACCCCAAAGAAGACAGAGAGTTGCACTGAAATGACGCTGGAATTGTGCGTTTAGCACAATTTCCAGCGACGCGGTCGCATGCCTCACGCGACCGCGTCATTCATCCTTTTACTCATTCCATGCGATCGCATCACTCACGCGATCGCGTCAACCCCCCCGTCCACACCCCAGCCCTCACCCAACACCACAACACCATCCCTGCCGCCACCAAGGTTTGACGCCGCGCCACCCTACGCCACCGCAGCACCACCGTAACCACACCCCCGCCATCTCTCAGTTCCTTAGCTTAGTTCATACGCCTACCATGTTCCGCCGAACGCCACCTTTCTTTCATTCATAGTTATTTGCATATTTTTTTTTCAGTTTATGTTTAAATTTAGGATAGTTAGAGATGCATGTTTGTAGTGGATTATAGGTGGTTAGGTAGCTAGGATGTGATTAGTGGATTTAGGCCTGATTAATTACGCTATTCTTGCTACTTGTTTTATAATTTTTGCAATTCTGTTGTTGCTGTGATCTAAGTATTGTTTATATGATGTTCTTACTGTTCATGCTGCTATTGCGACTGCTCTTTCATGTTCATATTATCTATCTCTATTCGAGGCTTTATTTTAATTTATATGAACTATTATGCTGCTGTTTATTTTCCGGGAACATCCAATTTTTGCCGGAATGCTGTCCAATTTTCTGTAAATCATTTTGATTCTCATTCATGTATTAGTTTTGGCATTTTCAATTTTGCATTCCTTAGCTCTTCCAAAACCAATTCATGAATGCACGGGCCAGCATTCTTATTCCTTTTGTTTTCCTGGTTAAGAAATCACATTATTGATGATTTGATTTCAAATTTTCGTTATTGGTATATCTATATGAATCATCAACAACTTGATTTCCTTGCTTGAATATGAGTTGTCTATTGCTTCAAATTGTGAAATTCTTGTTACTTAAAAACCAATCATCATGCCACTTACTCTGACTTTCTTTTTACTAACTCACTGATTTTTGCTTTCTAACCTCTTTTTCAATTTAAAACCACCTTTAACTTTCTAACAACCCCCTCTGCTTTTTGACTAACTCCTTCCTTTTACTTTTTAACTAAAGGCATGATTATGGTTTTTCCTAATTAACATAAATTCTATTTATATTACATTTTGGATTGAACTTTCTCATCTCAGCTTTTTAAACTCCAACACACTCCAAAATGCATAATTATTCAACTCATTTCATTATTCTACTACTCTTTTGCCACTTTGTGCTTATCTTGTTATTTGCCTACTTGTTTTCTTGCTTTTGTTATATCCTAGATTTCTGTTTTTCAGGATGTCTGACACTCAAAGAAAAGGAAAAGGAAAGGCAACAACTGGCAAATGGAAAAGAGGTGAATCCTCTATGTCTCTCCTGGAGCTTATGCATGATGACTCCTGGCGGGAGAAGCACTTTACCCCGCAGGAGAAGGCTGACCAGCTCCTCCCTGCCAATGATCCAATTAAGTTTGCAAACCGATACTGTGAGCTGAAGTATCCAGTGTTTGCTACCTCCAGAAATCTGTACCTGGAGTGGACTTTGAAAATTCCAGAAGAACTACAGCAGTACACCTCCGATCAGATCAAACAAAGAGGCTGGTTCTTCTTGGAGAGAAATTTGACTGAGGTCAATGCTTCTTGGGTAAGAGAGTTTTACTGCAATTATTTCAAGACTTCCCTAGATACAGTGCACCTCAGAGGGAAATAGATACTGGTCACTGAAGAGGCCATTGAGGATATTCTGCGCCTTCAGCCTAAGTCAGATCAGCCTGATGGTTACCAAAATGCTGAAGAGGATATGAGGTTTCTGAGATTCGACTGGGATGCTGTCAAGGAGAGGATAGCCCTTGACCCTACTGTCCCATGGGTCATGGGTAAGAACACCACCATGCCTAAAGAAATCAAGCGGATATACTTGAATGATGAGGCTCGGCTCTGGCACCAGATCCTGAGTAACTTTATTATGCCGAGCACTCATGAGACGGAGCTGCATGCTGCTATGATCACCCTCCTCTGGTGTGTGATGGAGGATAAGGACCTGTACCTGCCACAATTCATCCGGCACTATATGGCCAGGGTCCATGTCAGAGGCACCCTCCCTTTCCCTTACCTGGTCACCCAGCTAGGCCGTCGAGCTGACGTGCCTTGGAAGGATGCTGATGAGAAGCCACCTGCTGCAGACTGCAAGAAGATCATTCCTCACAGCAGGAACTTTCTGGCTTTAGGCTACAGACCTTCATTCCTTACTGCTTCTGATGAGACAGCCACACCTTCAGCTGCCCCCTCTTCTTCCACTGTTGCACCTGCCCACCCACTACACCTCCAGCTGCTCCTGAGCCTATTTACCATTTGGTGCATCGCCTCTTCGCCCGCTTGGATCGTATGGAGCGTCGCAACAAGCGACACTATGAGCACGTCAAGTTGATGATCCGTTCCGGCGGCGAAATTCCCTCCGAGCCTGACACCCCTTCTGGTACATCTGAGGTGGAGGAGGATGCTCACGAGGAGGAGACCCCCACCCAGGCTGCACAGGCAGGACCGGAGCAGGCTGCGCCATAGCAGGGGGAGCCACACCAGATACAGGCCGTAGATCCAGAGATTCCTATCCAGTCAGAGCCTCCTCTACAGCAGACGGATCTTCGCACGCTCATCCAGTCTGCAGATCCTCAGGCCACCATCGAGACTCCAGCAGCCCATCCTTCCAGTGATGATACTCCTTCACACCCAGCTTGAGTGAGCATCGATGACGATGCTTTATTTTAAGTGTGGGGAGGTTGCCATCTCTGGCGTATTTTTTGGTGAACCACTACAG
Organism: Arachis ipaensis; assembly: GCF_000816755.2. NCBI lineage: Eukaryota > Viridiplantae > Streptophyta > Magnoliopsida > Fabales > Fabaceae > Arachis > Arachis ipaensis. Next base: position 90,825,578 of record NC_029792.2, on the reverse strand, counting down.
ACTCTTTTATTTTATTTTGGTTATTTTTCTGTATTTTTATCTTTATTTTTATTTTTATCTTTCAGTACTTATACATTGTTATTTTCATATGTTTTTACTCTACTTTCTGCATTTTTCACTTTAGTTTATACCATTAGCCAGTTAGTTTAGTTGCAATTCCAACTTATTAGTTATAGAATATGTGGATTAATTAGTATAGTTTACCCTTTTAGCATGTGATAGTTGGTTTAAATTGAAAATAAAAAGAAAGTAAACTAGAGACTTTAACAGAATAAAAACAATCCATACACCTTGTATATAGAACATAACATGTTAGTTAGTTAACAACATTTCATCAAGGAGGAACACTAAAACTTTAAAGCCACCCAAAAATTTTACATTGAGAATAATGGGAACTCTTAATTTCTACTTGCATGACATGTATAACTGATATATGATTTTTTTTGAGCTAGAGAACACACAGCCTGCGCGTTTTGAGCTTAATTGTATGGTTACATTCAAACCATAATTTTTATTCCTGTGTGTTTCGCCCTTCTTTTTTATTCTGATGTTTTTTGGTTTGTTTTAATCTATATGTCCAATTATAGAGTATAGATACATACTAAGAGATGATTAAGGCCATTACTTGTTTAGCTTACTTATCCCAACTTAGCCTACCTTTTACATCACCCTTGTTAGCCCCCTTGAGCTTTTTAATCCCCTCTTGTTCTATAAACCACATTACTAGCCTTAAGCAAAAAAACAAAATAAAAATTCCAAGTTGAATCCTTGGTTAGCTTAAGATAGAAATTGTGTATCGTTTAAGTGGGAGGAACTTTATGAGAACATGGATGATAGAAACCAGGGTAGAAAGTTAAAAAGAATAAAAATACTCAAAATAAACATTTTGGGAAGCATGCTCATGTGAAATCAATTGAATTACCATGTGCATTAAAAAAAATTTTTATTTAAATAAAAGGGATACAAAAATTCCCCAATTGAAAAATATATATATATGCACATAGGGACAAAATTAAATTTAATGCATGAGCTGACCTTGAAAAAGACCTCATGATTTTTGTATGTCTGTATTCTATAATTGTTGATTGGTTAGATGAAGAACAAAGCTATAGAAAGTAAGGATAAAAAGAAGAATAGAGTGATTAACCTAATAAACACTGAGTGACTAGAGAGTAAACACCAAATCCAGTGAGGGTTCAATAGCTCATCACCATATATCTCTGCTTAAATTGTTAATTGTCTTGCAAGTTTAAAAAAATACTTTTTACATCTCAATTGTAAAAGTGCTTTAACATTATCTAGGTTTGGCTATGCATATTTGATTCCTTGAGAATGTGAATTAATTTAACTACATGTAAGTTTTATATACAAGTGAATAACAAATTAGAATTGCATGATTCATTTAGGTAGTTGCATTTAGGATAGATCGCATTGCATGAGATTCCACCACTTTAATCTTACCTTACTCTTTATCTTGGACTTAGCATGAGGACATGCTATTGTTTAAGTGTGGGGAGGTTGATAAACACATATTTTATGATATATATTGTGCTCAATTCAAGAGATTTATTCAATCTTTCACCCACTTATTCATGTAAATTGCATGGTTTTACTTTTCCTTCCTTATTATGTAATATATGTGACATACATGTTTCCTATGCTTTAAAATTATTTATTTTAATTACTCTTTATTACCATTCGATGCCGTGATTTATGTGTTGAGTAGTTTCAGATCTTCTAAGGCAGGTGATGAGCGGATAATTTATACGCTTTTTGGCATTGTTTTTAGTATGTTTTTAGTAGGATCTAGTTACTTTTAGGGATGTTTTCATTAGTTTTTATGTTAAATTCACATTTCTGGACTTTACTATGAGTTTGTGTGTTTTTCTGTGATTTTAGGTATTTTTAGGCTGAAATTGAGGGACTTCAGCAAAAATCAGATTCAGAGGTTGAAGAAGGACTGCTGATGCTGTTGGATTCTGACCTCCCTGTACTCAAAGTTGATTTTCTGGAGCTACAGAACTCTAAATGGCGCGCTTCCAATTGCGTTGGAAAGTAGACATCCAGGGCTTTCCAGCAATATATAATAGTCTATACTTTGGTCAAGAATAGACGACGCAAACTGGCATTCAACGCCAGCTCTCTGCCTAATTCTGGCATTCAGCGCCAGAAAAGGATCCAAAACCAGAGTTGAACGCCCAAACTGGCACCAAAACTGGCGTTCAACTCCAGGAATGACCTCTACACGTGTAACACTCAAGCTCAGCCTAAGCACACACCAAGTGGGCCCCGGAAGTGGATTTATGTAAACCCTAGGGACTTGTTTATTATAAATAGGACCTTTTACTATTGTATTAGACATCCTGGATTGTATTCTGATCCTGTGATCACATTTTAGGGGGTTGGCCATTCGGCCATGCCTGGACCTTTCACTTATGTAATTTTAACGGTAGAGTTTCTACACTCCATAGATTAAGGTGTGGAGCTCTGCTGTTCCTCAAGGATTAATGCAAAGTACTACTGTTTTCTATTCAGTTCATCTTATTTCACTTCTAAGATATTCATTCGCACTTCAACCTGAATGTGATGAACGTGACAATCATCATCATTCCCTATGAACGCGTGCCTGACAACCACTTCCGTTCTACATTAGACTGAATGAGTGTCTCTTAGATCTCTTAACCAGAATCTTCGTGGTGATGTATCACATAAAGCCAGCCATGGAAAGGAGTAAGACTGATTGGATGAAGATAGCAGGAAAGCAGAGGTTCAGAGGAACGAAAGCATCTCTATTCGCTTATCTGAAATTCTCACCAATGATTTACATAAGTATTTCTATCCCTGTTTTATTATAGTATTTCTATCACCAATTATCTGAAATTCTTTCAAAAATTTTCCCTTTGTTTTCAAAAAAAAATGTGTTTTCAAAAATGTAATTTTCTTCAGAATTTTTAAAGAATGAATTCTAGTGTTTCATGAAGCATGGCTGGCTGTAAAGCCATATCTAATACGACTGTAGGGCATGTTAGACGTGTCATGTCTGAGTTACATACTAAAGCTTGGCTGGCTATTAAGCCATGCCTGACCCTTTGATTGGAGCTTTAGAGCATAAGATTCCTAGAATTCATATTGAAAATTTTGAAATCCTTATTTTTGTTTTTCAAATAATTTTCGAAAAAAAAAATAAAATAAAAAAATAAAAAATATACAAAAAAATTAGAAAATCATAAAAATCAAAAATATTTTTTGTGTTCTTGTTTGAGTCTTGAGTCATGTTATAAGTTTGGTGTCAATTGCATGTGCATCTTGCATTTTTCAAAAAAAATCATGCATTCATAGTGTTCTTCATGATCTTCAAGTTGTTCTTGGTAAGTCTTCTTGTTTGATCTTTGTATTTGCATATTTTGTGTCTTTTCTTGTTTTTCATATGCATTCTTGAATTCTTAGTGTCTAAGCATTAAAGAATTCTAAGTTTGGTGTCTTGCATGTTTTCTTTGCATTAAATTTTTTTTTTCAAAAATGTGTTCTTGATGTTCATCATGATCTTCAAAGTGTTCTTGGTGTTCATCTTGACATTCATAGCATTCTTGCATGCATTCATTGTTTTAATCTAAAAATTTCATGCATTGCATCATTTTTCTGTTTTTCTCTCTCATCATAAAAATTCAAAAATAAAAAAATATCTTTCCCTTTTTCTCTCTTAAAATTTCAAAAATTAGATTTGACTCTTTCAAAATTTTTTAAAATCTAGTTGTTTTCATGAGTCAAATCAAAATTTTCAATTTAAAAATCTCACCTTTTTCAAAATCTTTTTCAAAAATCAAATCTTTTTCAAATTTCTTAGTTATTTTCGAAAATTCCAAAAATATTTTTCAAAAATCTTTTTCTTATTTTTATATCAAATTTTCGAAAATAACATAATCAATTAATGTTTTGATTCAAAAATTTCAAGTTTGTTACTTACTTATTAAGAAAGATTCAAACTTTAAGTTATAGAATCATACCTTGTGATTTCTTGTGAATCAAGTCATTAATTGTGATTTTAAAAATCAAATCTTTTTCAAAAACTAATTTCAATCATATCTTTTCAAAAATATCTTCTTATCTTATCTTTTTCAAAAATTTGATTTCAAAATATCTTTTCTAACTTCCTATCTTCTTATCTTTTCAAAATTGATTTTTAAAATTTGTTTCAACTAACTAACTAACTTTTTGTTTGTTTCTTATCTTTTTCAAAACCACCTAACTAATTCTCTCTCTCTCTCATTTTCGGAAATATCTTCCCTCTTTTTCAAAATTTCTTTTTAATTAACTAATTATTTCAATTTTTAATTTTAATTTTCGAAAATTACTAACCTTTTTCAAAAACTATTTTCGAAAATCACTAACTCCTTTTTCAAAAATAATTTTCGAAAATTTTCTTCTCTCTCATCTCCTTCTATTTGTTTATTCATCTACTAACATCTCTCCCTTACTAAAAAAAAAGGATCTCTATTATTATTATTTTTCTGTGCCCTCTTCTTTGTCATATGAGCAGGAGCAAGGACAAGAATATTCTTGTTGAAGCAGATCCAGAACCTGAAAGGACTCTGAAGAGAAAACTAAGAGAAGCTGAATTACAACAAACCAGCAAGCACCTATCAGAAATTATCAAACAGGAAAAGAAGATGGCAGCTGAAAATAATAATAATGCAAGGAGAATGCTTGGTGACTTTACTGCACCTAATTCCAATTTACATTTTATGATCCTGAAAACCCTGCAATACCAGAGGTGAATTACTTAGGTGAACCTTATGGAAACACCTATAATCCATCATGGAGAAATCATCCAAATCTCTCATGGAAGGATCAAAGGCCTCAACAAGGCTTTAATAATGGTGGAAGAAACAGGTTTAACAATAATAAACCTTTTCCATCATCCACTCAGCAACAGACAGAGAACTCTGAACAAAATACTTCTAATTTAGCAAACTTAGTCTCTGATCTATCTAAGGCCACTGTGAGTTTCATGAATGAAACAAGGTCTTCCATTAGAAATTTGGAAGCACAAGTGGGCCAGCTGAGTAAAAGGATCACTGAAATCCCTCCTAGTACTCTCCCAAGTAATACAGAAGAGAATCCAAAAGGAGAGTGCAAGGCCATTAACATAAGCACCATGGCTGAACCTGTAAGGGAAGGAGAGAACGTGAATCCCAAGGAGGAAGACCTCCTGGGACGTCCAGTGATCAATAAGGAGCTTCCCTCTGAGGAACCAAAGGACTCTGAGGCTCATATAGAGACCATAGAGATTCCATTGAACCTCCTTATGCCATTTATGAGCTCTGATGAGTACTCATCTTCTGAAGAGAATGAGGATGTTACTGAAGAGCAAGCTGCCAAGTTCCTTGGTGCAATCATGAAGCTGAATGCCAAATTATTTGGTATTGAGACTTGGGAAGATGAACCTCCCTTGTTCACCAATGAATCAAGTGATCTGGATCAACTGACATTGCCTCAGAAGAGACAGGATCCTGGAAAGTTCATAATACCTTGTACCATAGGCACCATGATCTTTAAGGCTCTGTGTGACCTTGGTTCAGGGATAAACCTCATGCCCCTCTCTGTAATAGAGAAACTGGGAATCTATGGGGTGCAAGCTGCTAAAATCTCATTAGAGATGGCAGATAACTCAAGAAAACAGGCTTATGGACAAGTAGAGGACGTGTTAGTAAAGGTTGAAGGACTTTACATCCCTGCTGATTTCATAGTCCTGGATACTGGAAAGGAAGAGGATGAATCCATCATCCTAGGAAGACCTTTCCTGGCCACAGCAAGAGCTGTGATTGATGTGGACAGAGGAGAATTGATCCTTCAATTAAATAAAGACAACCTTGTGTTTACAACTCAAGGATCTCTCTCTGCATCCATGGAGAGGAAGCAGAAAAAGCTTCTCTCAAAGCAGAGTCAACCAAAGCCCCCACAGTCAAACTCTAAGTTTGGTGTTGGAGAGTCTCAACAATGCTCTGAACATCTGTGAGGCTCTATGAGAGCCCACTGTCAAGCTATTGACATTAAAGAAGCGCTTGTTGGGAGGCAACCCAATTTTTATCTAACAATATTTTTCTTAGTTATATGTCTTTATAGGTTCATGATCATGTGGAGTCACAAAATAAATAGAAAAATTAAAAACAGAATCCAAAACAGCAGAAGAAAAATCACACCCTGGAGGAAGCATCTGCCTGGCGTTCAACGCCAGAACAGAGCATGGTTCTGGCGCTGAACGCCCAAAATGGGCAGCATCCTGGCGCTGAACGCCCAGAACAAGCATGGTTCTGGCGTTCAACGCCAGAAATGGCAGTAAATGGGCGTTGAACGCCCAAAATGGGCACCAACCTGGCGCTGAACGCCCAGAGTTGCGTGCAAGGGTGTAAATCCTTGAACACCTCAGGATCTGTGGACCCCACAGGATCCCTACCTACCTCCACTCACTTCTTCTCACCCCTCTTTCACACAATCCCATAAATACTCTTCCCCAAAACCCTTCACCAATCACCTCAATCTCTCTTCCCCATCACTTCTTCACCACTCACATCCATCCACTCTTCCCCATAAACCTACCTCATAAACTCCACCTACCTTCAAAATTCAAATCCAATTTCCCACCCAAACCCACCCTAAATGGCCGAACCTTAACTCCCCTTCCTCCCCTATATATAGCCCTCCATTCTTCCTCATTTTCACACAACACAACCCTCTCCTCTCTACTTGGCCGAAACACACTTCACCCCTCTTCTCCATATTTTCTTCTTCTTCTTCCTCTATTCTTTCTTTTATTGCTCGAGGGCGAGCAATATTCTAAGTTTGGTGTGGTAAAAGCATAAGCTTTTTGTTTTTCCATTACCATTGATGGCACCTAAGACCGGAGAATCCTCTAGAAAGGGGAAAGAGAAGACAAAAGCTTCCACCTCCAAGTCATGGGAGATAGAAAGGTTCATCTCCAAAGCCCATCAAGACCACTTTTATGATGTTGTGGCCAAGAAGAAGGTGATCCCCGAGGTCCCTTTCAAATTCAATGCTCAATTATTCCCACTAGCAACCGATCTGAAGTTACTGTGGATCGGGCCATCATGATTCATAGCATCATGATTGGAGAGGAAATAGAAGTTCATGAAGCCATCTCTAATGAACTCTACAAAATAGCCGAAAAGTCATCCCCCATGGCAAGGCTAGCTTTTCCTCATCTTATCTGCCATCTATGTTACTCAGCTGGAGCTTTCATAGAAGGAGACATTCCTATTAAGAAAGAGAAGCCCATCACTAAGAAAAAGATGGAGCAAGCAAGAGAGCCCATTCATGGAGCTCAAGAGGCGCAGGAAGCTCATCACCATGAGATCCCGGAGATGCCTCAAATGCATTTTCCTCCACAAAATAGGGAGCAAATCAACACCTCCCTAGGAGAATTAAGTGCCAACATGGGACAATTAAGGGTGGAACATCAAGAGCACTCCATCATTCAGATTCAGAGGTTGAAGAAGGACTGCTGATGCTGTTGGATTCTGACCTCCCTGGACTCAAAGTAGATTTTCTGGAGCTCTAGAACTCGAAATGGCGCGCTTCCAATTGCGTTGGAAAGTAGACATCCAGGGCTTTCCAGCAATATATAATAGTCCAAACTTTGGTCAAGAATAGACGACGCAAACTGGCGTTCAACGCCAGCTCTCTGCCCAATTCTGGCGTCCAGCGCCAGAAAAGGATCCAAAACCAGAGTTGAGCGCCCAAACTGGCACCAAAACTGGCGTTCAACTCCAGGAATGACCTCTACACGTGTAACACTCAAGCTCAGCCCAAGCACACACCAAGTGAGCCCCGGAAGTGGATTTATGCATCAATTACTTATTTCTGTAAACCCTAGTGACTAGTTTATTATAAATAGGACCTTTTACTATTGTATTAGACATCCTGGATTGTATTCTGATCCTGTGATCACGTTTTAAGGGGCTGGCCATTCGGCCATGCCTGGACCTTTCACTTATGTAATTTTAACGGTAGAGTTTCTACACTCCATAGATTAAGGTGTGGAGCTCTGCTGTTCCTCAAGGATTAATGCAAAGTACTACTGTTTTCTATTCAATTCATCTTATTTCGCTTCTAAGATATTCATTCGCACTTCAACCTGAATGTGATGAACGTGACAATCATCATCATTACCCATGAATGCGTGCCTGACAACCACTTCCGTTCTACATTAGACTGAATGAGTGTCTCTTAGATCTCTTAACCAGAATCTTCGTGGTGTAAGCTAGAATGATGGCGGCATTCAAGAGAATTCGGAAAGTCTAAACCTTGTCCGTGGTATTCCGAGTAGGATTCAATGACTGAATGACTGTGACGAGCTTCAAACTCGTGATTGCCGGGCGTAGTGACAGACACAAAAGGATAGTAAATCCTATTCCAGCATGATCGAGAACCGACAGATGAATAGCCGTGCCGTGACAGGGTGCGTTGACCATTTTCACTGAGAGGATAGGATGAAACCATTGACAAGGGTGATGCCTCCAGAAGATTAGCCATGCCGTGACAGGGCATTTGGATCATTTTCCCGAGAGAAGACCGAAAGTAGCCATTGACAGTGGTGATGTATCACATAAAGCCAGCCATAGAAAGGAGTAAGACTGATTGGATGAAGATAACAGGAAAGCAGAGGTTCAGAGGAACGAAAGCATCTCTATTCGCTTATCTGAAATTCTCACCAATGATTTACATAAGTATTTCTATCCCTGTTTTATTATATTATTTTCGAAAACTCCATTACTATTTTATATCCGCCTGACTGAGATTTACAAGGTGACCATAGCTTGCTTCATACCAACAATCTCCGTGGGATTCGACCTGAACGCATGGACGACGCGGCCGCATGCCCAGTACGAAAAGGCAGCGACGCGAACGTGAGACTAACGCGGGCGCGCGCCATGAGCAGAACATAGATGACGCAGACGCATGACCGAAGCGAACGCGTGATAAGGAAAACTCCAGATGACGCGACAATGTGACCCACACGGACGCGTGACAGACGCCACGCACCAGAAATTACAAAAAATGCTCCCAGCAATTTCTGAAGCCCTTTTTGGCCCAGATCCAAGTCCAGAAGGCACAGATTAGAGGTTATGAAGTGGGGGAATGCATCCATTCAGAGAGAGATCTCCAATTATTCACTTTTCATAGTTTAGATGTAGTCTTTAGAGAGAGAGAGATTCTCTCCTCTCTCTTAGGTTTTAGGATTAGGATTTCTTATTATTTCAAGATTAGTATTCCAACTCTTTATCAGGTTCAATATTCCCTTTTTTAATTACTTTGACAATTTAATTTATAAACTCTTCCATGTTACATATGATTCTCTTAATTAATGTTATTTGAGGTATTTCAGTTTATGATTGCTTTCTTTTATTTATGTTACTGTTGCTTCCAATCTGAAGACATCTTTATTCGAGTAAGTTTACTTTTCCCCTTTTGGCTTTGGTTAAGTAATTGGTAACTCATGAGTTGTCAAACTCAACGTGATTGATAATTGTTGTTTTTGCTAATTGAATTAAACTCCAATAACTCTAGTTCTTTCTTAGGAATTGACTAGGACCTGAGGATCAAACTAATTGGTCCACTTGACCTTTCTTTGCTTCAGTAAAGGCTAACTAAGTGGGATTAAAATTCAATTCTCATCACCATTGATAAGGATAACTAGGATAGGACTTCCAATTTCTCATACCCTACCAAGAGTTTATTTTACAGTTATTTATTTATTTCATTTGTCATTTAAATTACTTGTTTCTCACCTTCAAAACCCCAATTTACAAAACTCATAACCAATAATAAGAACATACCTCCCTGCAGTTCCTTGAGAAGACGACCCGAGGTTTAAATACTTCGGTTATCAATTTATTTAGGGGTTTGTTACTTGTGACAACTAAAACGTTTGTAAGAAAGGACTTTTGTTGGTTTAGAAGCTATACTTGCAACGGGAATTTATTCTGAATTCTAGACCACTCAAAAGTTCCTCTCTTCAGACAACTATAACAGAGGAGGCAGAGACAATAATGGAAATCAGAGGTGGAATAACAATAACAACAGACAGCAGAATCAGAACCAACCTTACAGGGCACCTCACCTAAGACAATCACAAGGAACCCAGCACAACCAACAACAAGTTCCTCAGATCACTTATTCTAATTCCTCATCAAATGACGAGATGCTCCACTCTCTTGTGCAAGGACAACAAGACATGCAGGCGCAGCTGAACTCTAGTCTGAATGGCTTGACTGCCACTTTACAAGCTCTCGTCTTCCGGATGGATTCCTCACTTAATTTCGCACATCAACCTTTAAGCTCCAGTGGAATTCCTTCTCAATCATTGCCTAATCCCAAGGGTGGCATCAACGCCATCACTTTGAGGTCTGGAACTACATTACAGGAGAGGAACCATGAGGAGCCAAGCCCACCAGAACACGTGCCAACAGAGTGTGTGGTGGAAGTGGAAGATGCCGAAGAGTTAGAGGACGTACAAGACATAGTTGAAGAAGAAGAAGTTCAACTACAGAATGAAGCACCAAGGGATGCAGAAGCTTCAAATAGCACCCTCCCTGTCCCATTTTCACAACTTACAAGGAAGCCCAGAAAGCAGATGGAACTTGATCCCAAAATGGTAGAAATATTCAAAAAGGTCGAGGTAACTATTCCCCTTATTGATGTTATTCAACAGGTACCTAAATATGCAAAGTTTCTAAAAGATTTGTGCATACATAAAAATAAGATTAATGAATTAGAAACTATTCCTTTAGGTAGTTCTATATCTGCTTTAATGGGAGGTATACCTGAAAAATGTAGTGATCCAAGTCCATGTATGGTTAACTGTACCATTGGAGGTGTGATATTTTCTAACTGTATATGTGATTTAGGAGCGTGTGTTAGTATAATGCCTTTGTCTATATATGATACTTTGAGGCTCCCTCCCTTAAAAAGGTCGGCAGCTCGTTTTGTGTTAGCAGATAAAAGCATTATTACAGTAGTTGGAATTGCTGAAGATGTACTAGTGAGCATTAAGGGGTTCACATTTTTCATTGATTTCTATATCCTGGAAATGCCCCCTAATGACTCAGGAAGACCATCCTCAATCCTGCTTGGAAGACCATTCCTGAAGACTTCAAAGTTCAAGCTGGATGCATCCTCAGGAACTTACTCCTTTGAGATAGATGGCAGAACAGTGAGTTTCAATTTAGATGAAGCTATGAAGCATCCTCCGGAAGAACATTCTATCTTCCAGTGTGACATTATTGATGAAACTGTAGCTAAAGTTCACCAGGAGGAATTAGAAGAGAAGTACATGGAGCAAGGTCCAAGTGTGGGGACAGTTTCTGAAAACAATGAGAACACTTTACCATTATCACCAGCCCCGGATGATCCAGAGCCTAGCTATGAGCAGAAATTAGAATTAAAGCCCCTTCCTCCACACCTCAAGTACACTTACCTTGAGGACAAGCAGAAGTTCCCAGTTATCATTGCGAAGGAACTCACTTCTTAACAAGAAGAACAGCTACTCAGTGTGCTGAAAAAACATAAGAAAGCAATTGGATGGAGCTTGGCGGATATAGTAGGCATTAGTCCTCAAGTTTGTGAACACAAAATATTCTTAGAAGAAGGAGCAAAGCCTATCCGTCAACCTCAAAGAAGATTGAATCCCACCATCTTAGAAGTTGTCAAGAAAGAAGTGACAAAGCTACTTGAAGCAGATATCATTTACCCCATCTCAGATAGTGAATGGGTCAGTCCAGTACAAGTGGTGCCCAAGAAGTCTGGAGTCACAACAGTAAGAAATGAGCATGGAGAGCTCCTGACAACTAGAGTGCAGAATTCATGGAGAGTTTGCATTGACTATAGGCGTCTCAACCAAGCTACTCGCAAGGATCATTACCCCTTGCCATTCATTGATCCAATGCTTGATCGCCTGTCAAGTAAATCCCATTATTGCTTTTTAGATGGTTATACAGGATACTTTCAAATTCATATAGCTCCTGAAGATCAGGAAAAGACTACTTTTACATGTCTTTTTGGAACTTATGCTTATAAGAAATGCCCTTTGGCTTATGCAATGAACCAGCTACCTTCCAAAGATGCATGATGTGTCTTTTCTCTGACCTCATTGAGAACTGTATGGAGGTTTTTATGGATGATTTTAGCATATATGGTGATTCATTTAGCCTTTGCTTGGATAGTTTATCTAGAGTGTTAGATATATGTGTCAGTACAAACCTTGTATTAAACTTTGAAAAATGTCACTTTATGGTAAAACAAGGAATTGTACTAGGACATGTTGTGTCTAATACTGGCATTTCTGTAGATCCAGAAAAGGTGGATGTTATTTCTAGTTTACCTTACCCCTCTTCCGTGAGGGAAGTCCATTCGTTCCTTGGCCACGTAGGTTTTTACAGGAGATTCATTAAGGACTTCAGTAAGGTAGCACTGCCTTTATCCAGATTGCTGCAGAAAGATATTGAGTTTGAGTTCAGTGAGGATTGTATGCAGGCATTTGATAAGCTGAAGATTGCTCTGACACAAGCTCCGATTGTAAGAGGACCAGACTGGAGCCAGCCATTTGAAATTATATGTGATGCTTCCAACCATGCAGTAGGAGCGACGCTGGATCACTACGAAGGTAAGGATCCTTTTGTAATCGCTTATGCATCTAAGACTTTAGACGCTGCTCAATCTAATTATACTACTACTGAAAAAGAGCTTCTAGCTATTGTTTTTGCTCTGGACAAATTCCGAGCCTATTTACTTGGTACTAAGGTAGTAGTGTACTCAGACCATGCAGCTCTAAAATATTTATTAGCTAAAAAGGAGTCCAAACCAAGGCTAATATGTTGGATACTGCTACTGCAAGAATTTGATTTAGAAATTAAAGATAGGAGTGGTAACCAGAATTTAGTGGCAGACCACCTGAGTCGCCTTGAGCACATTAAGGATGATTCCACACCTATAAATGATAATTTCCCATTTGATAGCTTACAAGCAGTATCTGAAGTAGTTCCTTGGTATGCACCTGTAGCTAATTATCTGGTTAGCCACACCTTTCCTCCAAATTTTACCAAGCATCAAAGAGCCAAGCTGAAAAGCGAGTCCAAATATTATATATGGGATGATCCATATCTATGGAGGTGTGGTGCTAACTAGGTAATTAGACGGTGTATGCCTCAATCAGAATTCCTGTCCATTTTAGAGGCTTGCCACTCATCTGAGAGTGGAGGACATTTTGGCCCTCAAAGAACAGCTAGAAAAATTCTAGATTGCGGATTCTGGTGGCCTACTCTTTTTAAAGACGCTGCTGAATTTTGTAAATCTTGTTCCCCGTGCCAAAGATTCGGTAATATATCCAAGAGGGATGAAATGCCTCAACAGATTATGCTTTTTTGTGAAATTTTTTATGTTTGGGGCATTGACTTTATGGGTCCATTTCCAAATTCTAATGGTTACCTTTATATACTGTTAGCTGTAGATTATGTTTCTAAATGGGTGAAAGTAATTCCTACCCGCAATGATGATGCTAACACTGTTGTTTCCTTTGTTAAAAACCATATTATTTGCCATTTTGGATCACCACGAGCAATCGTGAGCGATCAAGGAACCCACTTTTGTAACAGGAGACTAACAGGATTATTGAAGAAGCATGGGATAGTTCATAAAGTAGCAATAATTTACCATCCCCAGAGAAATGGGTAAGCAGAAGTCTCAAACAGAGAGATTAAACGTATTCTGGAGAAGATAGTAAAACCTCATAGGAAGGACTGGAGTGCCAGGCTACAAGATGTACTCTAGGCATATAGAACAGCGTACAAAACACCCATTGGGATGAGCCCCTTCTGCTTAGTATACTGAAAGGCTTGCCACCTTCCAGTAGAGGTGGAACACAAGGTTTTCTGGGCTGTGAGGGAGTGCAACATGAATCTTGAGAAAGCTGATACTGAAAGAAAGCTGCAACTAGCAGAACTGGAAAATCTTCGCCTAGAAGCATATGACAACTCTAGAATATACAAAGAAAAGATGAAGGCTGTCCATGACAAGCATATAAAAAGGAGAGAATTCAGACCAGGGGAGTTAGTTCTTCTATATAACTCCAGACTAAGGCTTATGCCAGGTAAACTGAGATCAAGATGGGAAGGCCCCTACAGAGTAGAAAAGGCAGAGCCATACGGAGTTTTCCACCTGCGTCATCCTACTAGCTCCAAATTTCTGAAGGTCAATGGACATCGTCTGAAGCTTTACCATGGAGAAAAGATGAAGGATAATAAAGAACTAGAGGTTTTCCTCTTGGAAGACCCACTGATAGAAGCAGAATGAGCCTAAAGAGCGTCCAACTTAAGGACGTAAAAGCAAAGTGCTAGGTGGGAGACAACCCACCATGGTATGATCGTTCTGTTTCAGCTTTAGCTTTATTTTATTTTTATGATGTTAATGACTCTTCTCATCACCTCTGCATATAGCTGCATATAGTTTGCATTAGCATTCTGCATTTAAAAAAAAACACACGCACGCGACGCGGCAGTGTCGCTGACGCGTCCGCGTCACAAGTGCATTAGGAAGAAAAGAAAAGTGAACAGAGAGTCACGCGAGAGCGTGGCTGGAGGCGCGCCTTAGGCATAACCATGCCCACGCGACCGCGTCAATGACGCGTCCGCGTCATTCTTCAAAAGATCCTCCCACGCGTCCGCGTCACCCACGCGAACGCGTGCCCCAACAATTTGACGTAAAAGAGGTGTATGGCAGCAAGTTATGATGGAGTGGGGCTGGAATGATGCTGAAAGCACAGGCCCTACCACGCGACCACGTGCCCCCACGCGGCCGTGTCGTTTTCAACATATGGCCATTCACGCGATCGCGTCACCCACGCAAACACGTCACCCTAAATTTTGGCAAAATGAGTTTGAAAAAGAGAGTCGCGCGAACGCGAGGCTGATCTCGTGCCACTCGCACAAACCAAGTCACGCGACCGCGTGACCCACGAGTCCGCATCACATGCGGCGCACATCTTATCCGAATCAGCCAAAATATCTTATATTTTCTTCCCCAATTCCTAATTTTTCTTTTCCCTCCTTATTTCTTTCTTTCCCCCTTCTTCCCTCTTTATTCTTTCTCACTTCTTACTTTCTCCTTCCTTAAATTTCACATCCATTATCAAGGTTCTTTTCTTTCTTTCTCTACTTTTTATTTATGTTTATGTTTTCTTTTTCTTTTCCTTTTTTTTCTTTCATTATCTACAATTTCTTTTCTCTCTTTTTCTTTTAAACCCTTTTAATTGGTGTTGGATACTTAATTGGGTGATTATTCTCTTTTATATTTTGCTTGTGAGATATTGTGGAATTGTTTGACAATTATATATTACTTTTTCATAGGGTTGCTTGCATGTTCAAGTTCATACTTTCAACATCATATTTACCATGCATGCTAAGTGTTTGTAAAAACGTCCGTATGGCATTACACGTTATTTTTAATTATTCTACTCTACTACCTTAATGCCTATTTTTTTTTCACAAAACTCCTTTTATATTTTATTGATTAAATATAATTGTCAATACAAACAGATTGCCAGTTTGAGAGACTTGGTAATCTAACTTAGATATTGAATACTTGATCTATGCTACTCATGCCTTTGCCGGCATGCCAATAAACATCTCGCATTCAATTGCCATCACATGCACTTGCTATATTACCCTTGATGAACTTTTCACATGTAGTCTAGACCATGTGTTAACGACATCCCTCTTTACTGTGCATTGATTATCACTTTAGATCTTCCCCCTGCTCCAGAAGGATTGGACGCATTCCAAGAAGCCTCACTCAAGCGCCAGACATACCAATTTGACTGGGACGCCGTTCTCAGAGTCATAGCACAACCTGGTAGCAGATGGATCCATGGATACCATCGTTCTCGTCCTAAGGGCATATCGGCTTCAGCACTTACCTTGGAGGCTCGAGTATGGGCACAGATTATATCACACTATGTATTTCCGAGCACTCACGAGTCCTCCTTCACTGCAGACATGGCTGTTTTACTCTGGTGTATTCTTACAGACCAGCCTCTAAACTTACCAAGACACATTCAGGATACTATAGGACACGTACAAATTGCGGGTAACTTACCTTTTTCCGCATTTGTTTTAGATCTCGTCTCAGTAGCCGGAGTCTCCTACAGGGCTGGGGACACCAAAGCCATGCTTCCACGGGATGATCAGTACATCCCTAACGGGAAGTATATCAGACCTCCAGCAGTAACTATCAACCGGAGCACAGAACCAGCAGAAGATATTCCCTCTTCTTCCACACCACAAGCACCTACAACAAACCAACTGCTCCACCAAATACTTGAAAGGTTGGATCGGCAGGAACACAAAGCAAAGCTAAGAGAGCACCGTAACCAGCGCCGATTCACATACCTTAAGGAGCTACTGATGCACGAAAACTTGTCTCTTAACAAATCTCCCTCGGCAAGTATACCAAATTGTTGTCAAGTAAAAACTCACAATAGAGTGAGGTCGAATCCCACAGGGATTGATTGGTCAAGCAACTTTAATTGGAGGAATGTTCTAGTTGAGCTAAGCAGAATTTGGTTTGAGAGTTGCAGGAAATTAAATGGCGGGAAAGTAAATAGCAGAAAATGTAAATGCTGGAAGTAAATGGCGGAATGTAAATGACGGAAAATAAATTGCAGAATCTTAAATGGGAATGGGGAAGATGATCATAAAAGTAATTGGCAGAAATTAAAGAGAATGGGTAAGATCAGAAATGGGGACTTCATTGGGCTTAGGAGATGTTGCATCCTCCGGATCAAGTTCATTTTCATCTCTTCCTCAATCAATGCATTCATTGATCTCCTTGGAAATCTTAAGTGATTGAATTCCAATTCCTTGGTAATTCAATCTCTCAAATCTTGATCAATAGCCAATTCCTTGGTCCAATTGCTCATGAGAAGAGACGAGGTATGGTCACTGAGAGCTCCCTAACCCAATGAAAGAGGTTTAGTTGTTCATAGCTCTGGGAATGGAAAATAAAGATGGAGAATGCATTCTGAAAAGTTAAACTAGAAGTTGCAAAGAAAGTAAAAAATACAGAGAGTAATTCTAATAATGCCAAAAGCTCATTTCTAGTTCAAAGTTCTCCCTATTTATACTATTCTTCTGATCTTCTAGTTGCTTCTTCAAGTCTTGGATATAGGCCTTTGGATCTTGAGTTGAAGCAGTTATCTTCTTCAGTCGGCTCAGCTTTACTTGTAGAAAAAGTGTGCAGTAGGTATGGACTTTAGCTTGGGGCGTTAGTGGTGTTAACGTTAAGTGAAACTGTGGGGTCGAGGACTTTAGTGACAATCACCTTTTTCACTAATGTTCCTAACCCAAAAATGGTCCACGTTAACTTCAACGTTAGTGGCACTAACGTGACTACTAATGTTGCTTCTTGGCCCTTCGCAAACGTTACTGGGGTTTACCTTTTCCAATAACGTTGAGAGTACCCCTTTCTCCCTACGTTAGAGTTCACGTTAGTATAGTTAACGTGGCCTTTAACGTAGGCTTGCCAAATCTTCGAGAGTGTTAGTGACACTTACCTTTGTCACTAACGCTTCAAAACGCCCCTACTTCCCACGTTAGAGTTCACGTTAACTAGGTTAACGTGACTTCTAACGTGGTATTGATAGCCATCTCCAACGTTAGTGACAAAGGTGAGTGTCACTAACGTTGGCTCATCATCCCTCTTCTCCACGTTAGCTTCCATGTTAATGTAATTAACGTGGCAACTAACGTGGCTCATAGTGGCTTAATCCAACGTTAGTGACAAAGGTGAGTGTCACTAACGTTGGTGATTCCTTGCTCCCTCCACGTTAGAGTCCACGTTAACTAGGTTAACGTGACTCTTAACGTGGCAAATATGAGCTTAGTCCAACGTTAGTGACAAGGGTGAGTGTCACTAACGTTGGCATTATCTTCCTCATCCACGTTAGAGTTCACGTTAACTGAGTTAACGTGACTCTTAACGTGGCCAGCTGCCACTTTGGAACGTTAGTGGCACTTACTTTTACCACTAACGTTGGAGTTCTACTTCTCTTCCACGTTAGCTTCCACGTTAACATAGTTAACGTGGCAACTAACATGGGATATGATGGCTCACGAAGGCGTTAATGGAGATCACTTTTTTCATTAACGTTGCAAGCTAGCCTCCATTCCACGTTAGTGGTCACGTTAGCTAGACTAACGTGGCTACTAACGTGGTTCTTCCTTGCTTCCTTTGTCCTAAAATCATAGCAACTTAGGTTCATTCGTTTACTGGCTTTCAGACCTTTATCATACCTTGGAATACTCACTTGATGGCACCCTTTGAGACTGTTATTTATTGATCCCTTTGTCTTTCCAAGGTTTATTGCATCCTTAGGCTAAGTGTTTTGTGAGAGGGCGACTCTTTAAGATAAGTTTTCAGCCAACACTCCCGAACCAGTTGGTTCAAGGTGCTAGGTGTTGAAACACCCCTAAGGACTTACTCCCTCAAGTCTCTCTCCCCCATACATGCACACCACAGGCATATGGTTTGTTATTCTTATTCATCCAAGCATATCCTTGGTACAAGAGCACCACAGACACATCCCTCAAGGTTCAAGCCCTTGGTGCCTAGCCTTATTCTTTATTACCTTTCTTTCTTTTTCAACTCTTAGTGTTCTTTTCCTTTTTCTTACTGGGATCTTATTATTTAGCTAGTATCATGGGGTGTGTTTCAAGCATATGATTTAGGATAGATAGTTGCCTTCCCACCTTGTTGGTGAACCAACTTAGCTAAGTGATTACTACACCACAAATTTAAGGACTTACTCCACAAATTGAACTCCACTCTGGTCTTTCATAACATCTCTTTTTATTTAGCTTAAAAGGACAAACATACAATAAGCAAGATGCAGATGAAGATAGGTAACTTGAACCAGCACACATATGAAAAAGGCAAGAAAAATACTAAAGACAGCATTGAAAAACCTAAACTACCATGGAAGCATGTTCTATCTCATACATGATTTTCCTTATTTAAAACTTGAAAAAGATGGGATAATGAGGGAACTCCACCACCTTTTACTTATGAGGTTGTTCGCGCTCTCCTTCTTGTTTGTCATCATCCATAATTTTTTGCATTTTTCTTCGCCTTCTTGGATGATGGTGCACCAATTCTCCAGGAGATTCCTGCAAAGTCGTTGGAAGTTGCTTGTTCCCAAAGCACTTGAGAAATAGTTAGTATGCATGTATGCTTGTGAATTTCTGAACTTAACTTGGTGTGTGAACACCAAACTTAGTTCCTTGCCTAATACAGCAGGTTGAATACATGTAGAAAAGCTCATGTATTGTTATCAGCAAAACAACTATGAACTAGAAACTAACTACTGTTAAGTGGTTTCCCTGATTGGTTGGATCTAGCAATTTGCCCTTGAAGGAGTGTAGTGTGATTCTAACTGAAATTTTTGGTGGAATACCAAACTTAGAATTACACACTCACTCTTGTATTGCTTTGGTGTGTAACACCAAACTTAGCTCCTCACAATACGGGGAAAACTACTTGTGATTTTTATTGAAATGCAAATGAAAAGAACACTACCTTAGGTTGGGTTGCCTCCCAACGAAGCGCTCTTTTAGCGTCGCTAGCTCAACAATTCCTCCATTATTTGAGGTGATACTTCACTTTGGGGTTTTCCCCCATGTTGCCCATGTAGTGTTTGAGCCTTTGTCCGTTCACAGTGAACGTCCTCTTTGAACTTTCCTCCATGATTTCTATGTGCCCATACGGCGAGACCTTTATGACAAGAAAGGGTCCTGACCACCTTGATTTGAGTTTTCCAGGGAAAAATCTTAATTTGGAATTGTAGAGGAGCACTTGCTGTCCTTCTTCGAAGCTCCTGGGTGTCAAATGGAGGTCGTGCCTTCCTTTTGCCTTTTCTTTATAAATCTTGGCATTTTCATAGGCTTAAGATCTGAACTCCTCCATTTCTTGAAGCTGCAAGACCCTCTTTTCACCAGCAGCAATGCTATCAAAATTTAGCAGCTTGAGAGCCCAAAGGGCTTTATGTTCCAGTTCTAATGGTAGATGACAAGCCTTTCCATACACCAGTTGGTATGGGGACATCCCGATTGGTGTTTTGAATGCCGTTCTGTATGCCCATAGAGCATCATCCAGCTTCTTCAACCAATCCTTTCTTGATGCTCCCACAGTCTTTTTCATAATCTTTTTTAGCTCTCTATTAGATATCTCAGTTTGCCCACTTGTTTGGGGGTGGTAAGGCGTGGCAATCTTGTGTTTCACCCTGTATCATAGGAGGAGAGCTTCTAGTGGTCTGTTACAAAAATGGCTCCCTCCATCACTGATGAGTGCTTGTGGGACTCCAAACTGGCTAAAGATATTCTTTCTGAGGAAGTTCATGACCACCTTGTTATCATTTGTTGGGATTGCAATAGCCTCTACCCACTTGGAAATATAATCCACTGCTACCAAGATGTACTTGTTTGAATATGAGGTTGGGAATGGTCCTATAAAATTGATTCCCCACACATCAAACAGTTCCAGTTCTAAGATGAAATTTTGTGGCATCTCATTTCTTTTGGGTAAGTTTCCAGCTCTTTGACATTCATTGCAATTCTTTACTAGTTCTTTGGCATCCTTGAAAAGGGTGGGCCAAAAGAATCCGCTTTGTAACACCTTGGCTGCAGTTCTGTCCCCTCCAAAATGGCCTCCATAGCATGAGCCGTGGCAGTTCCACAAGACCTCTCGTCCCTCTTCTTCCGAAACACATCTTCTCAGGATTCCATCTGGACACTTCTTGAAGAGATATGGCTCATCCCAGACAAAATATTTAGCATCATTGATGAGCTTTCTCTTTTGATGTTTGTTGATCTCTGGAGGTAAAGCCCCAGTTGCCTTGAAATTGGCAATGTTTGCAAACCAAGGTGCTTTGTGAACCGTCATTAACTGCTCATCTGGGAAGCATTCATTCACACTTGTACCATGTGTTCCACCCTTATCATGAGGGATTCTGGACAGGTGATCCGCTACCTTGTTCTCCACTCCCTTCTTGTCTCTAATTTCAATGTTGAATTCCTGCAACAACAAGATCCATCTTATTAGTCTTGGTTTTGATTCTTGCTTGGCAAACAAATATTTAAGTGCTGTGTGATCTGTGAAAACGATTACTTTGGCACCAATGAGGTATGATCTAAACTTGTCAAATGCAAAAACTATTGCCAGCAACTCCTTTTCAGTAGTGGTATAGTTTTTTTGAGTATCATTGAGGACTTTGCTGGCATAGTATATTACATGGACTAAGTTCTCTTTCCTCTGTCCTAACACTGCCCCAACTGCGAAGTCAGATGCATCGCACATCAGTTCAAATGGTAAGTTTCAATCAGGTGGGGAAATGATAGGGGCAGAGGACATCCTCTTTTTTAAGTTTTCGAAAGCTAGCATGCACTTTTCATCAAAGACAAATGGTGTATCAGATACAAGGAGATTGCTTAAGGGCTTGGCTATCTTTGAAAAATCTTTAATAAACCGTCTGTAAAAGCCAGCATGCCCTAAAAAACTCCTAATTGCCTTGACATCACTTGGTGGAGGTAATCTTTCAATGAGTTCCACCTTAGCTCTGTCTACCTCAATGCCCTGGTTAGACACCTTATGGCCAAAGACTATTCCTCCTGTTACCATGAAGTGACATTTCTCCCAGTTCAAGACTAGATTGGTCTCTTGACATCTCTTTAACACCAGGGCTAGGTGATCTAGACAATTAGGAAAGGAATCTCCGAATACTGAGAAGTCATCCATAAAGACTTCGATGAATTTTTCTATCATATCTGAGAAAATGGAGAGCATGCAGCGTTGGAAGGTTGCAGGTGCATTGCATAGCCCAAATGGCATGCGCTTGTAGGCAAACACTCCATATGGGCAAGTAAAGGAGGTTTTCTCTTGGTCTCTTAGATCAACCACTATTTGGTTATATCCTGAATAACCATCGAGAAAACAGTAATATGCATGTCCTGCAAGTCTTTCCAGCATCTGATCCATGAAAGGAAGGGAGAAATGATCTTTTCGTGTAGCTTCATTGAGTTTTCTGTAGTCTATGCACATCCGCCATCCTGTGACGGTCCTTGTAGGGATTAGTTCGTTCTTCTCATTGGGGACTACAGTGATTCCTCCCTTTTTTGGAACAACTTGTACAAGGTTGACCCATGGGCTGTCTGAGATCGGATAGATCACTCCTCCTTGCCACAATTTCATGACTTCTTTCTGTACCACTTCCTTCATGACTGGGTTCAGCCTCCTTTGGGGTTGAATGGATGGTTTGGCATCATCTTCCAACAGTATCTTATGCATACATATGGCCGAACTGATTCCCTTCAAGTCAGCAAGGGTCCATCCTATGGCATCTTTTTGCCTTTGAAATACTTGGAGTAGCTCTTCCTCTTATTCTTGGCTGAGGGATGAATTTATGATCACTGGATAACTTTCATTTTCTCCTAGATATGCATACTTGAGAGTGGGTGGCAGTGCCTTTAGTTCAAGTTTGGGTGCTTCTTTCTTTCTATTCTTCTCCTCTATTGTTCACTGAGCTTGAACCTTAGCTGTTGCAGCTTCTTCGCTTGATGCTGATTCTTCCTCTTCTGTTAACCCCTCAAGTTCTTCTTCTTCAAAAGTCTCTTGTACTACATCTTCCAGTGAGTCCAACCTCATACATTCTCCCAATGGTTCCTGTGGGTAGTTCATGGCCTTGAACACATTGATCATCATTGTTTCATTGTGTAGTCTAAGGGTAAGTTCGCCCTTTTGGACATCGATGATAGCTCCGGCAGTAGCTAAGAATGGTCTACCCAAGATGATAGAAGCCTTAGCTCCTTCCTTCATGTCTAACACTACAAAGTCTGCTGGAAAGATAAAGTCTCCTACCTTCACTAGCAAGTCTTCCACTATACCGTGAGGAAACTTGAATGATCGGTCTGCCAGTTGTAAGGCCATTTTTGTTAGTTTGGCCTCCTCAATCTTCATTTTTCTCATCATAGCTACAGACATCAAATTTATGCTGGCTCCTAAATCACATAGAGCCTTTTCCACTGTTATTTCTCCTATAATACAAGGAATCTGGAAGCTCCCAGGATCCTTCAATTTCTGGGGCAGTTTATGCTGAATGATGGCACTGCATTTCTCGGTTAGTATCACAGTATCATTGTTCTTCCAGCTTCTCTTCTTGTTCATCAACTCCTTCAAGAAATTGGCATAGAGCGGCATTTGCTCTATTGCTTCAGCAAAGGGTATGTTAATCTGCATTTTGGCTTTAGTATGGATGTTGAGAGGTGTTGTTAGGTGGGTGTTGATATGACTTCTGTGTGGAGTGTTGGTGAGCTGCATTGTTGTTGGGGTTGTGGCGTCTCTGATCTTGGCCTTGATCCTGTTGGTTTTCCCACCCAAAGTTTGGGTGGTTCCTCCAACCGGGATTATATATTTTGGAGTATGGGTCGTGGTGCTGCCTAGGTAAATTTCCAATGTAGTTAGCTTGTTCCTGATCACCCTCTGCTTCTTCATTCACTCCTTCTTGAGCTGCTACTGAGGTGGTGATTGCTGCCACTTGATTCCTCTCCATCTTTTTGGTAAGGTCAGCCAACTGCTTGGTAATAAGCTTGTTTTGAGCTAGCAGTGCATCCACATTGTTCGGCTCCATCACTTCTCTAGTGTTGCCTCTTTCAGAAGCATAGAAGTAGTCATTCTCTGCTACAGTCTCAATGACATCTATGGCTTCTTCAATGGTCTTCTTCTTGTTCAGAGATCCCCCGGATGAGTGGTCTACTGCCTTCTTTGATTCATACGAAAGGCCTTCATAGAAAATGTGCAACTGCACCCATTCATTGAACATATCTGGCGGGCATCTTCTTGTCAGGTCCTTAAACCTCTCCCATGCTTCATATAGAGTCTCACCATCTTGCTGCCTGAAGGTTTATACCTCAGCTCTCAACCTTTTGATTCGTTGAGGAGGATAGAATCTTGCCAAGAATTTGTTCACCACGTCTTCCCAGGTTGCTAAACTCTCTTTTGGAAAGGATTCCAGCCATTTAGATGCTTTGTCCTTGAGTGAGAAGGGAAACAGAAGTAGTCTATAGGTGTCAGGGTGAACACCATTAGACTTCACAGTATCGCATATCCTCAGGAAGGTGGTTAGATGTTAATTGGGGTCTTCTTGGACACTTCCTCTGAATGAACAATTGTTCTGAACAAGGGTGATGAGCTGTGACTTTAGTTCAAAGTTGTTGGCATGTATGGTTGGCCTTTGGATGCTACTTCCATAGTTTCCTGGATTTGGGTTGATGTAAGAACCCATAACTCTTCTCTCTTGTCCAGCCTGATGCGCTGGACCTTCTCTGCCATGGTTGTGAGCCTCTTCTTCATGATGGTTCTCCATATTCTCATCCATGTCCGGTTCAAAGTACTCCTCCTCTTTCTCAGCACCAACTACTCTCATCCCTCTTGCTTCCCTCCTTAATCTAAGAAAGGTCCTCTCAGGTTCAGAATCAAAGGAAGTTGAAGCCCTGCTTCTTCTACCTGTCATACACCCAATAAGGCACAAGCAAAAAAGATAGATGCAGACAATATTTTCTGTAGAAATGTTGTTAGTGTGAGTGATGCAATATATCAAACAGTTAGTGGGTCAGCGAACCAAATATTAAAACAAAATGCAGGTAACACTACTAATGGGTGAAAGGTAAAGGGAAAGAAATAACTAAAACTGAAAGTAAATTACTCAGATGAAACTAAATCAAACAAAAGGAAAATGCTCAATCTAGTTATCCACCAATTTAATCATTGTTGATACAAAATCAATCCCCGGCAACGGTGCCATAAACTTGATGCACGGAAACTTGTCTCTTAACAAATCTCCCTCGGCAAGTATACCGAATTGTCGTCAAGTAAAAACTCACAATAGAGTGAGGTCAAATCACACAGGGATTGATTGGTCAAGCAACTTTAATTGGAGAAATGTTCTAGTTGAGCTAAGCAGAATTTGGTTTGAGAGTTGCAGGAAATTAAATGGCGGGAAAGTAAATAGCAGAAAATGTAAATGCTGGAAATAAAGAGCTGAAAATAGATGACGGAAAATAAATTGCAGAATCTTAAATGGGAATGGGGAAGATGATCATAAAAGTAATTGGTAGAAATTAAAGAGAATGGGTAAGATCAGAAATGGGGAGTTCATTGGGCTTAGGAGATGTTGCATCCTCCGGATCAAGTTCATTTTCATCTCTTCCTCAATCAATGCATTAATTGATCTCCTTGGCAATCTTAAGTGATTGAATTCCAATTCCTTGGTAATTCAATCTCTCAAATCTTGATCAATAGTCAATTCCTTGGTCCAATTGCTCATGAGAATAGATGAGGTATGGTCACTGATTATACCACATGTATTTCCAAATCAAAGTGTTGGTAGGATTATATGTCACTATATCCATCCAAACCACAATTTGGTCCAACATGAGAAAGCATTTCTAGCATGATCTCTTCATTCCTCTTCCAAGGTTCCGAAGAGATCCAAGTATGAATAGCTTCTTTTCCAAGATAACTACTCAATTGGATGAAGATTGAAAGCTTTTTAGTAAAATCAAGAGAAAAGAAAGAAGAAGAATAATGAAAACTATTATTGATCCATCAAATTACAACAGAGCTCCCTAACCCAATGAAAGGGGTTTAGTTGTTCATAGCTCTGGGAATGAAAAATAAAGATGGAGAATGCATTCTGAAAACTTAAACTAGAAGTTGCTGAGAATGTAAAAAATATAGAAAGTAATTCTAATAATGCCAAAAGCTCCTTTCTAATTCAAAGTTCTCCCTATTTATACTATTCTTCTGATCTTCTAGTTGTTTCTTCACGTCTTGGATATGGGCCTTTGGATCTTGAGTTGAAGCAGTTATCTTCTTCAGTGGGCTCAGCTTTACTTGCAGAGAAAGTGTGCAGTAGGTATGGACTTTAGCTTGGGGCGTTAGTGGTGTTAACGTTAAGTGAAATTGTGGGGTCGAGAACGTTAGTGACAATCACCTTTTTCACTAACGTTCCTAACCCAAAAATGGTCCACGTTAACTTCAACGTTAGTGGCACTAACGTTGCTTCTTGGCCCTTCGCAAACGTTACTAGGGTTTACCTTTTTCAATAATGTTGAGAGTACCCCTTTCTCCCTACGTTAGAGTTCACGTTAGTATAGTTAACGTGGCCTTTAACGTAGGCTTGCCAAATCTTCGAGAGCGTTAGTGACACTTACCTTTGTCACTAACACTTCAAAACGCCCCTACTTCCCACGTTAGAGTTCACATTAACTAGGTTAACGTGACATCTAACGTGGTATTGATAGCCATCTCCAACGTTAGTGACAAAGGTGAGTGTCACTAACGTTGGCTCATCATCCCTCTTCTCCACGTTAGCTTCCACGTTAATGTAATTAACGTGGCTCATAGCGGCTTAATCCAACGTTAGTGACAAAGGTGAGTGTCACTAACGTTGGTGATTCCTTGCTCCCTCCACATTAGAGTCCACGTTAACTAGGTTAACGTGACTCTTAACGTGGCAAATATGAGCTTAGTCCAACGTTAGTGGCAAAGGTGAGTGTCACTAACGTTGGCATTATCTTCCTCATCCACGTTAGAGTTCACATTAACTGAGTTAACGTGACTCTTAACGTGGCCAGCTGCCACTTTGGAACGTTAGTGGCACTTACTTTTACCACTAACGTTGGAGTTCTACTTCTCTTCCACGTTAGCTTCCATGTTAACATAGTTAACGTGGCAACTAACGTGGGCTATGATGGCTCACGAAGGCGTTAATGGCGATCACTTTTCTCATTAACGTTGCAAGCTAGCCTCCATTCCACGTTAGTGGTCACGTTAGCTAGACTAACGTGGCTACTAACGTGGTTCTTCTTTGCTTCCTTTGTCCTGAAATCAAGCAATACAGTGCATCAAAGCTCTAATCCAAGTTATAAGACATGAATCATTCAATTTTGTCATTTAATTCATGCATAATTCTCATGAAATCATGTAAAATTCACAATGTTTGCTTGAATCAAGATGTAAGTGATTATTTACCCAAAACTTGCTTGAATCAAGATGTAAGTGAAACTGGCCAAAATGCCCTGGTATCAGCTACTTATGGGAAACTACAGTCCTGACAAAGACCCATACACCCCGGACTCCACTTCATTTACCAGCACAGGGAGTCATGATGGTCCCGATGGTGGAGACACTGCTACCAACCCACCTTTGTTCCTGACAGATGGCACCGAGGACGGTGCAAAGCCTTAAGTGTGGGGAGGTCGGTCAGTACCTGACTTCCAGAGGTAAATTCTCTTCCCTAAACACTAATAAAATAGGATATTTAGTTAATTTTTCTTTTGTTTAAGATAGGATAAATTGCATAGCAAATATTAGTTGCATGCATGTTCTACTTGATTGAAAAATAATAAGTTTCTTCTAAGACCCTATTTTGAAAAAATTTCACTAATTTAAATAAAAACTTTTGTGTTAAATTTGTTTGAAGTTGTATTTGGAACATAGTTTAAAAAGCTAAGAACACACAACCTGTGAGAGTTGAGCTTATTTATATGGTTACATTATTTAACCATAAATATTTTATTTTTGGTGTGTTTACTTCTCTATGATTGTAATCTTTATTTTGTTTCATCCTATATGTCCAATGTTTAATGTGTTATATGCATGCATATGATTGAGGCCATTGTTTGATTTTAGCTCACCTATCCCAAATAAGCCTACCCTTTCAATTACCTTTGTTAGCCACTTTGAGCCTTTTTAATCCCATTTGTTCTATATTTTACCACATTACTAGCCTTAAGCGAAAAAATAATTAAATATCCCAATTGAATCTTTGGTTAGCTTAAGATAGAAATTGTGTGTTAATTAAGTATGGGAGAATTGTGGGAACAAGGGTTAATAAGGGAATGTGTCATGATAAAACAATGGAAATTTGGGTACCTACTCATGTGAAACTGTAAAAAATTAAAAATCCATGTGCATTGATAAGCTATGTTTATTTTCCTATTAAAAAAAATCCAAAAATATTAAATAAATAACTAAGGGGACCAAATTACCCCAATTCTAAGTTAAGTTAAGCTCCAAGATCAATGCATATGTGATAAAAAAAATTAAAAGAAAGTTGATGCATGAGTATGTAATGCAAAGTGGGAAATTTTTGGGTAGCTAGGCATGATTCTAGAGTTATATAGAGTATATTGTGTTAGGCAAAAGCTTAGACTTGTCAAAGATTCAATTCAATAGCTCACTTAGCCATATATATATATACCTTTACCCTACTCATTTATTTTATCTCCTTAAGCTAAGCATGAGGACATGCTAATGTTTAAGTGCGGGGAGGTTGATAAACCATTATTTTATGATTTATATTGTGTTTAATTGAATGGTTTTATCAAGTCTTTACCCACTTATTCATATGATTAGCATGATATTACAATTCCTTCCCAAAATTGTTCCATGATTGAAAACTTGCTTCCTAGAGATCTTTTAATTATACATTTTAACTCTCCTTTATCCCATTCGATGCCGTGATCCGTGTGTTAAGTGTTTCAGGCTTCATAGGGCAGAAATGGCTTAGAGAATGGAGAGGAAACTTGCAAAAATGGAAGGAACACAAGAAACTAAGGAGATGACTAGCAAACACTGACGCGAGCGCATGGCTCAGGCGAACGCGCGAAATGGAGAAATCGAAGCGACGCGAACGCGTGCCTGACGCGAACGCGTGCCTGACACAAACGCGTGACAAGGAAAATCGTTGAACGACGCGAACGCGTGGACGACGCGTACGCGTGACCTGCACGATCTGAAGAAATTACAGAATACGCTGGGGGCGATTTTGGGCCGCGTTGTGACCCAGTTTTTGGCCCAGAAACACAGATTAAAGCTAGGGAACATGCAGAAACTCAACTCGCATCCACACATATTCAGATTCATCACATTAGGATTACTTTAGTTTTAAATCTAAATCTAGATTAGTGTTACATTGATAGTTTATGCTTTTGCTTTGGATTGTGGATGTTGAAGAGCCATTACCTCTGTGAAGGCACTACTTTAGTTTGTTTCCTTATTCCTTACTCTTTTCACTTGATTATTGACTCTATTCAAATATGTTACATTTTGAGTTTATTAATATATAGAGTTATTTTTATTTTTAATTAATTTTAATTCTCTATTTAATTTTATTTAATTATGTCTTCTTATATTTTTATGATTATTAATTTCATGTCAATGGAGTAGATCCTCTACTTGACATGGGGGTTGATTAAGAGGAGACACTTGAGTTGGAATGCTTGAGTGCCTAGTTAAATTGGACGTTATTGGCTAATTCTGTATCTGCTAACGCTGGACCTTCCCAAGGAAGAGGACTAGGATTTGCGGGTAAGAGTTAGTTCAATCACTATACTTTTCTTTCTTCAGTAAGGGTTAACCAAGTGAGAACAACAACCTCTTTACACTACACTTGAGAAGATTCCAACAAGGATGGGACTTCCACTTAATTATTCCCCCAGTCAAGGCCTTTTATTTGGAATATCAATAATTATTCTTAGTTTATTTTTATTGCTTTAATTCAAAATTATTTTAATTACTCATTATCAAAACTCAAACTTTCTGGGAATTTTCTGATTAATTAATTAGCACTCATTCCTGCAACTCATTGGGAGACGACCTGGGACTCATACTCCAGTATTTTTATTTCTAAAATTTGTGACAACCCTTTTTAAATTGGTGAGGCAGATCTTAGCTGGTTAAGAGCTATACGTGCAACGCTATTCTCTTATTCGAAATCTCTTAATTGGTTAACTTCTGCCAGTCCATCACTGTATGTTGGTGGATCACTGTTGTCAATGGCTACCATCCGTCCTCTCGGATGAAAAATACCAGGCACGGTTTTTGTACGGCTAATCAACTATCAGATCTCTCGTCTCAGATGAAAAATACCAGGAACAGCTACCGCACGGCTAATCATCTGTCGGTTCTCACTTGTGTCAGAATAGGATCTCTCTATCCTTTTGCACACTGTCACTGCGCCCAACATTCGTGAGTTTGAAGCTCGTCACAATCATCCCGCTCCACATCCTACTCGGAATACCACAGACAAGGTTTAGACTTTTCGGATCTCAGGAATACTGCCAATTGGTTCTAGCCTCCACCACGAAGGTTCTAATCTCACGGATGCAAATGCTCTGTTGTCAGGAGAGGCAAGTCAAATCCGTGGATCAGAGACCCAAGAGATACGTACTCAAGCTGTCGCCCAATGACTACGTTGAGCTCAGATAGAACAGGAGTGGTTGTCAAGCACGCATTCATCAAGTTAAGAATGATGATGAGTGTCACGGATCATCATATTCTTTATATTGAAGTACGAGTGAGTATCTTAGAACAGAATCAAGCGTGATCGAAAAGAAAACAATAGTAATTGCATTAATCCATTGAGACACAGCAGAGCTCCTCATCCCCACCTATGGGGTTTAGAGACTCATGCTGTAGAAGATACAATATGAGATGTAAAAGGTCATAAGTTGCTAAATGAATTTCTAAAAGTAGTTTTTATACTAAACTAGTAACTTAGGTTTACAGAAAATGAGTAACTAGGTGTAGATAGTGCAGAATTCCACTTCCAGGGCCCACTTGGTGAGTGTTTGGGCTGAGTTTTCAAGCTTCCATGTGCATATGCCTCAAATTGGAGTTAAATGCCACCCTGGGTGCCAAAATGGGCGTTTAACACCAAGAAGTGTGCCAGTTCTGGCGTTTTACGCCAGAAATAGGTCTCTGGCTGGCGTTTAATGCCATTTTGGGCCATCAAATCTCGGGCAAAGCATGGACTATTGTATATTGCTGGAAAGCCTAAGATGTCTACTTTCCAAAACAATTGAGAACGTGCCAATTGGGCTTCTGTAGCTCTAGAAAATCCACTTCAAGTGCAGGAGGGTCAGAATCCAACAGCATCTGCAGTCCTTTCTCAGCCTCTGAATCAGATTTTTGCTCAAGTCCCTTAATTTCAGCCAGAAAATATCTGAAATTATAGAAACATACACAAACTCATAGTAAAGTTCAGAAATATGATTTTTGCATAAAAACTAATAAAAATATAATAAAAAGTAACTAAAATATACTAAAAACTACCTAAAAATAATGCAAAAAAGCGTATAAATTATCTGCTCATCACAACACCAAACTTAAATTTTTGCTTGTCCCCAACAACCAAAAACAAAATAAGATAAAAAGAAGAGAATATACAATAAATTTCAAAATATTAATGAAGCTTAGTTCCAATTAGATGAGCGGGACTAGTAGTTTTTTTGCTTCTGAACAGTTTTGGCATCTCACTTTATCCTTTGAAGTTCAGAATGATTGGCATCCATAGGAACTCATAATTCAGATAGTGTTATTGATTCTCCTAGTTTAGTATGTTGATTCTTTAACATAGCTACTTTATGAGTCTTGGCCATGACCCTAAGCATCTTGTTTTCCAGTATTACCACCGGATACATAAATGCCACAGACACATAACTGGGTGAACCTTTTCAGATTGTGACTTAGCTTTGCTAGAGTCCCCAGTTAGAGGTACCCAGAGTTCTTAAGCACACTCTTTTTGCTTTGGATCACGACTTTAATCACTCAGTCTCAAGCTTTTCACTTGGACCTTCATGACACAGGCACATGGTTATGGACAACTTGATTTAGCCGCTTAGGCCAGGATTTTATTCCTTTGGGCCCTCCTATCCATTAATGCTCAAAGCCTTGGATTCTTTTTACCATTGCCTTTTAGTTTAAAGAGCTATTGGCTTTTTCTGCTTGCTTTTTCTTTTTCTTTCTTTTTCGCCCTTTTTTTTTTTGCAAGCTTTGTATTTTTCACTGCATTTTCTTGCTTTAAGAATCAATTTTATGATTTTTCAGATTATCAATAACATTTCTCTTTTTTCATTATTCTTTCAAGAGCCAACAATTTTAACATTCATAAACTTCACTATAAAAAATATGCAATGTTCAAGCATTCATTCAGAAAACAAAAAGTATTGCCACCACATCAAAATAATTAAACTATTTTCAAGATAGAATTCGAAATTCATGTACTTCTTTTTCTTTTTTTTTTCAGAAAATATTTTTCATTTAAGAAAGGTAAAAGATTCATGGAACATTCATAGCTTTAAGACATAGACACTAAACACTAATGATCATGTAATGAAGACACAAACATAGTCAAAACATAGCATAAAAACCAAAAATAGAAAAGAAAATAAACAAGGAGATTAAAAAACGGGTCCACCTTAGTGATGGTGGCTTCTTCTTCCTTTTGAAAGCAAAAAGGTGCCATTAATGGTTATGGAAAGCAAAAAGCTGAGCTTTTCCACACCAAACTTAAAAGCTTTGCTCGTCCTCGAGCAAAATAAGATAGAAGGGAGTAGAAGAAGAATGATGCAATTAATTATGAAAACTTATTACTGTATACAAGAAAAATTAAAAAGAGTTGAAAAAGAATTTGAAAAGATATGTAAGTTTTGAAAACGTTTTGGAAGAAATTGAAAAGAATTGAAAAAGAATTGAAAAGAATTGGAAAGATTATTAATTTTTGAAAATAGAAATTGAAAGATGAACGTTTAAAATATGTTTGATGCAAAAAACTTATGAATTAAAACAGGAAAAATTGAAAAAAATCGAATTGGAAACAAAATTACCTCCCTTGTGTTATCCTGGCGTTAAACGTCCAGAATGCTATCCATTCTGGCATTTAACGCCCACTTGACTGCCTCGTTGAAACGCCCAGCCAAATACTTTGACTGGCGTTAAATGCCAGGATTCCTTCTTTATTGGGCATTTTTTTGAATGCCCATAATGCTGCCTGCATGGCGTTAAACGCCCATTCTGCTATCCTTACTGGCGTTTAAACACCAGTAAGCCTGTCCTCCAGGGTGTGCTATTTTTTTATGCTATTTTTTTATTCTACTTTAATTCTGCAGCTGTTTTTATGACTCCACATGATCATCAACCTAAAGAAAACATAAAATAACAATGAAAAATGAAATGAGAAAGTAATTAACATAGATAAATAGGATTGTGTTGCCTCCTAATAAGCGCTTTTTTAATGTCAATAGCTTGACAGTGAGCTCTTATAGAGCTTCACAGACACTCAGAGCATGATGGTGGCATCCCAACACCAAACTTAGAGTTTGAATGTGGGGCCTCTATTTGACTCTGTATTGAGAGAAGCTTTTCATGCTTCCTCTCCATAGTTATAGAGGAAGATCCTTGAGCCTTAAATACAAGGTAGTCCTCATTCAGTTGAAGGACTAACTCTCCTCTGTCCATATCAATCACAGCTCTTGCTGGGGCTAGGAAGGGTCTTCCAAGGATAATGGATTCATCCTCATCCTTCCCAGTGTCTAGGATTATGAAATTAGTAGGGATGTACATGCCATCAACCTTCACTAAGACATCCTCTACAAGTCCATAAGCCTGTTTCATTGATTTGTCTGTCATCTCTAGTGAGATTCTTGCAGCTTGTACCTCAAAGATCCCTAGTTTCTCCAGTACAGAGAGTGGCATAAGGTTTATTCCTGACCCCAGGTCACACAGAGCCTTCTCAAAGGTCATGGTGCCTATGGTGCAGGGTATTAAGAACTTTTCGGGACCCGGTTTCTTCTGAGGTAATTTCAGTTGAACCAAAGCATTCAGTTTCATGATTGCTCCTAGATACCGAGCTACTTGCTTTTCAACAATATCTTCATCCTCATCAGAGGAAGAATCTTCATCAGAGCTCATGAACTGTAGCATTAAGTTCCATGGAATCTCTATGGTCTCTATATGAGCCTCAGATTCCTTTGGTTCCTCAATAGGGAACTCCTTATTGGTCAGTGGACGTCCAGCAAGGTCTTCTTTACTGGAAATCACTGCCTTTTTACTCTCTCCAGGTTTGGCCACTTTGGATATATTTATGGCCTTGTACTCTCTTTTGGGATTCTCTTCTGTATTGCTTGGGAGAGTACTAGGAGGAGTTTCAGTAACTCTTTTACTCAGCTGACCTACTTGTGCCTCCAAATTTTTGATGGAGGACCTTATTTCAGTAATGAAACTCAGAGTGGTCTTAGATAGATCAAAGACTATGGTTGCTAAGTCAGAGATGCTCTGCTTAGAATTCTCTGTCTGTTGCTGAGAAGATGATGGAAAAGGCTTGCTATTGCCAAACCTATTTCTCCCACCATTATTATTATTGAAGCCTTAATTAGGCTTTTGCTGATCCTTCCATGAGAAATTAGGATGATTCCTCCATGAAAGATTGTAAGTGTTTCCATAGGATTCTCCCATGTAATTCACTTATTCCGTTCCAGGATTTTCAGGGCCATAAGCTTCTCCTTCAGAGGAAGCTTCTTTAGTACTGCCGGATGCAGCTTGCATTCCAGTCAGATTCTGAGAAATCATATTGACTTGCTGAGTCAATATTTTATTCTGAGCCAATATGGCATTCAGAGTATCAATCTCAATAACTCCTTTCTTCTGAGTCATCCCATTATCCACAGGATTTCTTTCAGAAGTATACATGAATTGGTTATTTACAACCATTTCAATGAGTTCTTGGGCTTCTGCAGGTATTTTCTTCAGATGAAGAGATCCACCAGCAGAGTGGTCCAATGACATCTTGGACAATTCAGACAGACCATCATAGAATATACATAAGATTCTCCATTCTAAAAGCATGTCAGAAGGACACCTTCTGATCATTTACTTGTATCTTTCCCAAGCTTCATAGAGGGATTCACCTTCCTTTTGTCTGAAGGTTTGGACCTCCACTCTAAGCTTGCTCATCTTTTGAGGTGGAAAGAATTTGGCCAAGAAAGCATTGACTAACTTTTCTCAAGAGTTCAGGCTTTCTTTAGGTTGTGAGTCCAACCATATCCTAGCTCTGTCTCTTACATCAAAGGGGAAAAGCATAAGTCTGTAGACCTCGGGATCAACCCAACTGGTCTTAACAGTATCATAGATTTGCAAGAATTCAGCTAAGAACTGATGAAGATCTTCCAATGGAAGTCCATAAAACTTGCAATTTTTCTGCATTAGAGAAACTAATTGAGACTTAAGCTCAAAGTTGTTTGCTCCAATTGCAGGAATGGAGATGCTTCTTCTATAGAAGTCGGAAGTTGGTGCAGTAAAGTCACCAACCATCTTCCTTGCATCTCCACTAATGTTGTTGGGTTCGGTGCCATGTCTACTTCTTTTTCGAAATTTTCTGTAAGGTCCTCTCCAGAGTGTTGTGCTTTAGCTTCTCTTAGCTTCCTCTTCAGAGTCCTTTCAGGTTCAGGATTAGCTGCAACAAGAATGTCTTTATCTCTGTTCCTGCTCATATGAAAAAAAAGAGAACAGAAAAGAAGAAGAATCCTCTATGTCACAGTATAGAGATTCCCTTTTGTGTCAGAGAAAAAGAAGAATAGAATGAAGAAGGAAGAAGAAGAAATTCGAACAAGAGAGAGAGGGAGAGTATTCAAATTATTAGATGAGTAGAAGAGAATTGTTAGTGAATAAATAAAATAAATAGAAAGAGATAAAAGAGTATTCGAATATTAATTAAAAGAAAAGAAAAATATTTTTGTTTTTATTTTAATTATAAGTTAGAATTCGAAATTTAAGAAAAGAAATAAAAGCAAATTGAAAACTAAATAAATTAATTAATTAAAAAGATTTTTGAAAAATTTGGTAGTTAGTTTTCAAAATTAATGAAAGAGAAAAGTAGTTAGGTAGTTTTGAAAAAGATAAGAAATAGTAAACTTTTTAAAATTAAAACAAACAAGTCAAGTGGTTAATTGAAAAAGATTTGAAAATAAATTTTGAAAAGATAAGAAGTTAGAAAAAGATTTTGAAATTAAAATTTTAAAAAGATATGATTGAAATTTATTTTGAAAAACAATTGAAAAAGAAATTAGAAAGATTTGATTTTTAAAATTAAAATTAATGACTTGACTAATAAGAAACTAAAAGATATGATTCTAGAATTTGAAGATTGAAGCTTTCTTAACAAGAAAGTAACAAACTTGAAATTTTTGAATCAAAACATTAATTGTTAGTAAAGTTTTTGAAAATATGAGATAAAAATAAGAAAAAGATTTTGAAAATTTATTTAAGAAATTCGAAAACATTAAGAAGAAAAATGAAAAAGATTTGATTTTTGAAAAAGATTTGAAAAGATAAAGTTTTTAAATTGAGATTTTGACTTGACTAACAAGAAACAACTAAATTTAAAAATTTTTGATTAAGTCAACCCAAAATTTTGAAATTTATGAGTAAAATAAGGAAAAGATATTATTTTTGATTTTTTTGAATTAATAAAGAAAGAGAAAAACAACAAAAAGACACAAGACATAAGAATTTAAGATCAAAACGAATAATGCATGCAAGAATACTTTGAATGTCAAGATGGACACCAAGAATACTTTGAAGATCATGATGAACATCAAGAACATATTTTTGAAAATTTTTAAGAAAAGAAACACATGCAAGACACCAAGCTTAGAAATTTTTAATGTTTAGACACTATGAATTCGAAAATGTATATGAAAAACAAGAAAAAAACACAAAACAAGAAAAATTAAAGATTAAACAAGGAAAATCATCAAGAACAACTTGGAGATAAAAGAAAAACACATTGCATGAATTTTCGAAAATCTAAGAAAAATTAGAAACATGCAGTTGACACCAAACTTAAAATTTGACACAAGACTCAAACAAGAAACACAATTTTTTTTTGGTTTTTATGGTTTTATAAATTTTTTTTTATATTTTTTGAAAAATTTTTGGAAAAAGAAAATAAAGAAATTCAAAGATTTTAATAAGAATTTTCAGGATTCGTGCAATGTTAGTCTAAAGCTTCGGTCCAAAAGAAT